>NC_133730.1:7725722-8108437 GCF_048934315.1 Petromyzon marinus
AGAGGACGCGACACTCTGTGAACGCTACACGGGGGACCTTTGTCTTGCGTATGAATGCCAGGCGCGTCCGTGTGCAGGTGCGTACGTGGCACGCGCGTGTCCGTAACTTACGCGTGTCCAGTCGCCGCTATGTGAACCGGTCCTGGGCCTCCCCTAGGTCGACTCAGCCTCAAATTATTACCGGGCGTGGTGGTTACTGGTTCCTGGCCGCACTCCCTCCCTGCTACTGCCACTCGCTCACAGCCACTTGGCCCCAACAGTCTGTTAGAGGCTACACGGGGGATCTTTGTCTATAGCACGTTGCGCGACGTTCATGTGATCTCGTACACGTGCTTTGTGTATTCGCGCCGTCTCACGCGGTAATGATTTTGTGAGATGATTAATAACGATTAGCTGTTTTATTTTTATATTTTAAAGGGGAAGGAAGGAAGGAAGGAGGGGGGGTGGGAGTTGTGTGGGGGAAAAAGTCCCCAAAATTAATTAAAGCGGCAATAACTCCAGAAAACAACAACTCAGGAGTCAGAAGGAATTTATTGCGGCAATAAGGATGAAGCACGTGGCACGCTAATCAATACGGGCAGCACCACGTGACCTCATCAAGGTGTGCCCGTGTGTATGTGTGTGTGTGAAAGTGTGTCCGTGTGTGTGTACGCTGCGCTACGAAACCCGGCGACCCGAGTTCGATTCCCGCTCTCGGCCACCAACACCCAAGTGACGATTATCTGAACGGGTCCCGGGCCTCCCCTAGGTCCACTCAGCCTCAAATGAGTACCTGGAGCGGTGTGTAGTAAACATCGCCACTGGGGAGACAAAGGCGGCCGGGCGTGGTGCTGGCCACCCACAGCACTTGCCCCAACAGTCTGTTAAAACGCTATACGGGGGATCTCTGTCTTTGTATGTGAAAATGTGTGTATATGTCTTAAGTGTGTGTGAATGTGAGTGTGTATTGAGCGGTAGTGTAGTGGTTAGCACACTGCGCTACGAACCCGGCGACCCGAGTTCGATTCCCGCTCACGGCCACCAACACCCAGTGACGATTATCTGAACGGGTCCCGGGCCTCCCCTGGGTCGATTCAGCCTCAAATGAGTACCTGGTGCGGTGCGAGCAAACATCGCACACTGGGGAGACAAAGACGGCCGGGCGTGGTGCTGGCCACCCACCCCCTCGTGTGCCGTGCCGGCCTTCATAGGTGCTCGCTAACAGCACTTGCCCCAACAGTCTGTTCAGGCTATTCGGGGGATCTTTGTGTGCAATTGTGATGACTAATTGGCTCCCTTCCGACTATATAAGCTTGCATCAGGACTCAAGCCAAGTGAACATAAAACCAGGAGGGGGGGGAGGTTTGTCCCCCTCCTATTTACGTAACTTAATTTTATGTTTTATTTGCCACACAGCATTTTTGTTAGAGTGATACGTGCAAATGTACAATATTTTTTTCTTAATTATGAGTTTAACAACGCTGCCCTCTTTGTTGAACCGTAACACATTTCATAACACCAACCGTATGGGCATTTAAATGCGGCGCATTTTTGTGTTCCGACTTACGAACCGACTTACGCAAGTCCGTTCGTAAGTCGACTTACGAATCGGTGCATTGCTTAGTTCCGACTTACGAACCTACTTACTCACCATTCGTAAGTCGGTTCGTAAGTCGACTTACGAACCGGTGCATTGTTGTGTTCCGACTTACGAACACATTCGTAAGTCGGTTCGTAAGTCGACTTACCAACCGCCCGACTTACGAACTGGTCCTTAGGAACAGATTCGGTTCGTAACCCGAGGACTGCCCGTATGTGCACTTGCCCCTACAGTTTGCTAAAGCTACACGGAGAATATTTGCCTTCGTGTCTAAATGTGTTTGTCTAAATGTGCCCGTGTGTACGAATGCGTGTCTCAAGCGTGTATATCCATGGCACCAGGAGCTAACCGTGGAAGCTAATCTGCCCTCTGGCACATTGTCTCTGTAAGATTTGCCTGCCGTTCTTGCAGCTGAGGGAGTCTCTGGTCTCTGTGAGCCGATGAAAGTTGCCAAGCGAGAATTTCATCATCGATCGCAGCTCGGGGTGGCATCGTGCCCCTCGCCCCACCCACCACCACCAGCAGCAGCCTCCTCCTCCTCATCCTCCTCATCCTCCTCCTGATGCCGAAGGGGAAAAATGAGTGAGTTTCAGGACTGTGGCTTAATGCAGCTGCTATGACTGCATTGGGGTAACCCCGGGTCCAGACCTCCCCCGAGAGGCCGAGACGCTCCCTGGCTGACGGATGAGGCGTTCCAGCGAGCTGAGAGAAAGCGCCAGGCCCGGATCCCAACGTCCACGGCATCCCCCACCACGCATCTGAGACTAGGGAAGGCATCCAGTGACGTAGTGACTACACTATCAATGACGTAGTAACTACACTATCAGTGACGTAATCGCATTATCAGTGACGTAATCACACTATCAGTGACGTAGTGACTAACATTATCAGTGGCGTAATCACACTATCAGTGACGTAGTGACTACACTATCAGTGACGTAATCACATTATCAGTGACGTAATCACACTATCAGTGACATAGTGACTACACTATCAGTGACGTAGTGACCACATCATCAGTGACGTAATCACACTATCAGTGGCGTAATCACATTATCAGTGACGTAGTGACTACACTATCAGTAACGTAATCACACTATCAGTAACGTAGTGACTACACTATCAGTGGCATAGTAACTGCACTATCAGTGGTATGGTGACTACGCTATCAGTGGCGTAATTACACTATCAGTGACGTAATCACACTATCAGTGGAATGGTAGCTACACTATCAGTGGTATGGTAACTAAACTATCAGTGTTATGGTAACTACACTATCAGTGGCATAGTGACTACACTATCAGTGGCATAATCACACTATCAGTGGAATGGTAACTACACTATCAGTGGTATGGTAACTACACTATCAGTGTTATGGTAACTACACTATCAGTGTTATGGTAACTACACTATCAGTGGCGTACTAGCTACACTATCAGTGGCATAGTGACTACACTATCAGTGGTATGGTAGCTACACTATCAGTGGAGTAGTAGCTACATTATCAGTGGTGTAGTAGCTACATTATCAGTGGTGTAATAGCTACATTACATTGTCAGTGGTGCAGAAACTACACTATCAATGGTGTAGTAACTACTCTATCAGTGACGTAGCAACTACATTATCTGCAGAACATGAAGAACCAGTGGCATCTATATCTGCAGAACAGGAAGAACCAGTGGCATCTACATCTGCAGAACGTGAAGAACTAGTGGCATCTACATCTGCAGAACGTGAAGAACTAGTGGCATCTACATATACAGAACGTGAAGAACTAGTGGCATCTACATATACAGAACGTGAAGAACCAGTGGCATCTACGTCTGCAGAACGTGAAGAACCAGTGGCATCTACATCTGCGGAACGTGAAGAACCAGTGGCATCTACGTCTGCAGAACGTGAAGAACCAGTGGCATCTACATCTGCAGAACGTGAAGAACCAGTGGCATCTACATCTGCAGAACGTGTAAAACCAGTGGCGTCTACATCTACAGGAGATTATACAATATTTAAAGCCGTTCCCCGTGTTTAGTGTACACGCCGTACCACATGTTTGGAATCTATCGGAGTAGTAGTAGTTACTACACTTGTAGTAGCTACTACTACACTTGTAGTAGCTACAACATATGTAGTAGCTACTACTACATATGTAGTAGTAGCTACTACTACATATGTAGTAGTAGCTACTACTACATATGTAGTAGTAGCTACTACATATGTAGTAGTAGCTACTACATATGTAGTAGTAGCTACTACATATGTAGTAGTAGCTACTACATATGTAGTAGTAGCTACTACATATGTAGTAGTAGCTACTACATATGTAGTAGTAGCTACTACATATGTAGTAGTAGCTACTACATATGTAGTAGTAGCTACTACATATGTAGTAGTAGCTACTACATATGTAGTAGTAGCTACTACATATGTAGTAGTAGCTACTACATATGTAGTAGTAGCTACTACATATGTAGTAGTAGCTACTACATATGTAGTAGTAGCTACTACATATGTAGTAGTAGCTACTACATATGTAGTAGTAGCTACTACATATGTAGTAGTAGCTACTACATATGTAGTAGTAGCTACTACATATGTAGTAGTAGCTACTACATATGTAGTAGTAGCTACTACATATGTAGTAGTAGCTACTACATATGTAGTAGTAGCTACTACATATGTAGTAGTAGCTACTACATATGTAGTAGTAGCTACTACATATGTAGTAGTAGCTACTACATATGTAGTAGTAGCTACTACATATGTAGTAGTAGCTACTACATATGTAGTAGTAGCTACTACATATGTAGTAGTAGCTACTACATATGTAGTAGTAGCTACTACATATGTAGTAGTAGCTACTACATATGTAGTAGTAGCTACTACATATGTAGTAGTAGCTACGGGCCCCGCACTTTCAAGGGCCCCGCTCTAAACGCTTTCAAGCTATCAATTCCGGTTCAGTGATTCTGCACTTGCTCTATTACTATAGTACTATACCGCCTTCAACTTTTATGAACGATTGGGTGTTTGAGGTTAGCGATTTGTTGTATTATCTGGCTGTATAGCAAATGAAAAAATACAATTACTTTACTATGCAAGTTACAAATGTCTATGTTTTAATCTTTTAATTATTATTTAAGGCCCCTTTCTAACATATGCTACATGCCACGCATTAGCTTAATCCGGCACAACGTAGGGCAAGGGCTAAAATGAGGAAATAGTCATTTTACGATCATGCTTCTTGGCCCTGAAATGAATTACAAAAGTAAAAAAACAAAAACTGGATGAAAGAGTATCACCGTCTGATTTCAAAGCTACGATAAAATAAAATGCCATTGACCACTGCAATTGTTTTTAATGTGTTGTCATGGTTTGGTTCGTATCGTGTGTGTGTGTCTGTCTGTGGGGAGCGATAGTGTAGCGGTTAGCGCGCTGCGCTATGAACCTGGCGACCCGGGTTCGATTCCCGCTCACGGGCAACACCAGTGACGATTATCTGAACCGGTCCCGGGCCTCCCCTAGGTCGACTCAGCCTCAAATGAGTACCTGGTGCGGTGTGTAAACATTGCCACTGGGGAGACAAAGGCGGTCGGGCGTGGTGCTGGCCACCCACCCCCTCGTGTACCGTTCCGGCCTTCATAGGTGCTCGCTAACAGCACTTGCCCCTACAGTCTGTTCAGGCTATACGGGGGATCTTTGTCTGTGTGTGGTGATTTATTTTTGTCGACTTTGTTGCCAGGCCCACCTCGCAAAATAATTTTTTAAACTCAAGGGTTATTTTTTGTTTTTTAACCCGGCAAAATAAAGATCAAATAAATAAATTAATCGCCCTCCGTTTCCCACTCTTTCCGTTGTGGTATTTCGTCCTCCAATCATCTTCGATGTTTCTTTTCCTCGAACCAATCCACCTTCGAGGCCCAATAAGCACCAATCAGAGGGCTTTGTTTTTGTACTCCTCGTATCCACCACGTGGGGTGGGTATCGTCGGGAGTGATGCAATCTCTGCAAACGGGCAGACTCAAACTTTTTTATTAAATATGTTATTTTATTTTAGGGGCCGTCCATAAATGACGTCACGCACCTAGGTGGGGGGTCAGACATTTGTGACGATATGTGACGAGAGGGGGGGGGGGGTTGAGAAATGTGACGTCACATCAAAATGCGCAACTTTAAATAAATATAGACAAACACGTTTCTACTTATTCTTGGTTCTTTCGGTAAAGTCACGTAGAAGGGAAACAATAACCTTGTGTTGCAGTCGAAACGTCGTGAGAATTTTATTGTTTCATATTTTTTTTTATTTTATTGTTTCCCTTCTACGTGACTTTACCGAAAGAACCAAGAATATGAATTCCAGCAGTCACGAAAGCTTTAAATCAAAATTTAACGTTCTTCTTAATACAATATATTTTTTTATATATATAAATGTTTTCTCCTACAACATCAGAGTGCAGCGCCACATTAAATACGCACTACAATGATAATAGTTTAAAGCGATTTGAAGCGTGTTTTATTTTCAAAATGGAAATATGGTTCTGGAGGGGGGGGGGGCAGAGCTTTGTGACGTCATATTTGAGGGAGGGGGGTCTCACTTTTTGTGACCCCGTGTGACGAGGAGGGGGGGGGGTCAAAAAATGGTCCAAAATCGCGTGACGTCATTTATGGACGGCCCCTTATTCAGAAGCGACCCTGGCAACCACAAATGATAACTCAACGAAGTGGATGTCGATTATGATGATCATCATCACGTGGGGATTTAGAGCAGTAGCCAAATAACCTAAACGCGTGGCGACGTTGATTCTAAATGTGGAGGGAGAGACCGGAGGACCCGGAGAAAAATCCACGCGACCACGGGGAGAGAGACGCAAACTATATACAGCAGCAGCAGCAGGGTCGGGATCGGGATCGGACCCACGAGCTCCTGTACATCAGGCGAGGTAGTGAACATCTCCTAGCCACCGTGATGATGATGATGATGAGAGACACGCAGACTACAAATATACAGCAAGAGTCAAGATCGCAATCGGACCCACGACCTCCTGTATACCAGGCGAGCGAGTTAACATTTCCTAGCCACCGTGATGATGATGATGATGAGAGAGAGACGCAGACTCCAAATATACAGCAGGCGTCAGGGTCGGGATCGAACCCACGACATCCTGTACACCAGTCGAGGTAGTCAACATCTCATCGCCACTGTGATGATGAGAGAGAGACACGCAAACTCCAAATATCCAGCAGGCGTCAGGGTCGAGATCGCACCCACGACTTCCTGTACACCAGGCGAGGTAGTCAACATCTCCTAGCCACCGTGATGATGAGAGAGAGAGAGAGACCACAAACTCTAAATATACAGCAGCAGCAGCAGCAGGCGTCAGGGTCGGGATCGAACTCACGACCTCCTGTACACCAGGCGAGGTAGTCAACATCTCATAGCCACTGTGATGACGATGAGAGAGAGACACGCAAACTCCAAATATCCAGCAGGCGTCAGGGTCGGGATCGAACTCACGACCTCCTGTACACCAGGCGAGGTAGTCAACATCTCCTAGCCACCGTGATGATGAGAGAGAGAGAGAGAGACCACAAACTCTAAATATACAGCAGCAGCAGCAGGCGTCAGGGTCGGGATCGAACTCACGACCTCCTGTACACCAGGCGAGGTAGTCAACATCTCCTAGCCACTGTGATGATGATGAGAGAGAGACACGCAAACTCCAAATATCCAGCAGGCGTCAGGGTCGGGATCGAACTCACGACCTCCTGTACACCAGGCGAGGTAGTCAACATCTCCTAGCCACTGTGATGATGATGAGAGAGAGACACGCAAACTCCAAATATCCAGCAGGCGTCAGGGTCGGGATCGAACTCACGACCTCCTGTACACCAGGCGAGGTAGTCAACATCTCCTAGCCACCGTGGCACCCGGATTGGAGGAAGTGGTTGGCTGACATTGACGTTCCAATCGAACTGATGAGGGATTTTGGCGATTGTGTGAGTGGGGTGAGTGGGGTGAGTGGGTGAGTGTGTGGGTGAGTGTGTGAGTGAACTGCTGAGGGAGGGTGGCGATTGTGTGAGTGGGGTGAGTGGGGTGAGTGGGGTGAGTGGGGTGAGTGGGGTGAGTGGGTGAGTGTGTGAGTGAACTGCTGAGGGATTGTGGCGATTGTGTGAGTGGGGTGAGTGGGGTGAGTGGGTGAGTGTGTGGGTGAGTGTGTGAGTGAACTGCTGAGGGAGGGTGGCGATTGTGTGAGTGGGGTGAGTGGGGTGAGTGGGTGAGTGTGTGGGTGAGTGTGTGAGTGAACTGCTGAGGGAGGGTGGCGATTGTGTGAGTGGGGTGAGTGGGGTGAGTGGGTGAGTGTGTGGGTGAGTGTGTGAGTGAACTGCTGAGGGAGGGTGGCGATTGTGTGAGTGGGGTGAGTGGGTGAGTGAGTGGGTGAGTGTGTGGGTGAGTGTGTGAGTGAACTGCTGAGGGATTGTGGCGATTGTGTGAGTGGGGTGAGTGGGGTGAGTGGGTGAGTGTGTGGGTGAGTGTGTGAGTGAACTGCTGAGGGAGGGTGGCGATTGTGTGAGTGGGGTGAGTGGGTGAGTGAGTGGGTGAGTAGGTGAGTGAACTTCTAAGGGAGGCTGGCGAGTGTGTGAGTGTGTGAGTAGGTGACTGAGTGGGTGAGTGAGTGAGTGGGTGAGTGAGTGGGTGAGTGAACTAAGGGAAGCTGGCGATTGTGTGAGTGTGTGAGTAGGTGAGTGAGTGGGTGAGTAGGTGCGTGAACTTCTAAGGGAGGCTGGTGATTGTGTGAGTGGGGTGAGTGAGTGGGTGAGTGGGTGAGTGAACTTCTAAGGGAGGCTGGCGATTGTGTGAGTGGGTGAGTAGGTGAGTAAGTGAGTGGGTGAGTGGATGAGGGAGTGGGTGAGTGGATGAGTGAGTAGGTGAGTGAGTGAATGAGTGAGTGAGTGGGTGAGTGGATGAGGGAGTGGGTGAGTGGATGAGTGAGTAGGTGAGTGAGTGAGTGAATGGGTGAGTGGATGAGGGAGTGGGTGAGTGGATGAGTGAGTAGATGAGTAGGTGAGTGAGTGGATGAGTGAGTCGGTGAGTGATTGTGTGAGTGGGTGAGTGAGTGAGTGGATGAGGGAGTGGGTGAGTGGATGAGTGAGTAGGTGAGTGAGTGAGTGGGTGAGTAGGTGGGTGATTGTGTGAGTAGGGTGAGGGAGTGGGTGAGTGGATGAGTGAGTAGGTAAGTGAGTGAGTGAATGGGTGAGTGGATGAGGGAGTGGGTGAGTGGATGAGTGAGTAGGTGAGTAGGTGAGTGAGCGGATGAGTGAATCGGTGAGTGATTGTGTGAGTAGGTGAGTAAGTGAGTGAGTGGGTGAGTGGATGAGAGAGTGAGTGAGTGGATGAGAGAGTGGGTGAGTGGATGAGTGAGTAGGTGAGTGAGTGATTGGATGAGGGAGTGGGTGAGTGGATGAGTGAGTAGGTGAGTGAGTGAGTGGATGAGGGAGTGGGTGAGTGGATGAGTGAGTAGGTGAGTGAGTGGGTGAGTAGGTGGGTGACTGTGTGAGTGAGGTGAGGGGGCGGGGTGCTGGCCACCCACCCCTTCGTGTGCCGTGCCGGCCTTCGTAGGTGCTGCTCGCTAACAGCACTTGCCCCAACAGTCTGTGAAGGCTACACGGGGGACCTTTGTTATGATGTTATTTTTGTTCTTGCCATCCCCGAAACTAACTTATTGCTAAGAAACAATTAGTTAAGGGGGGAGGGGGTAATTAAAGAGTTAGTGTTCATTTAATAATTATTTAAGTTTTTCAAAAACTAAAATAATTATGAGGATAATTTTAAAAAAAAAATATCTGCGGGTGAAACTTGACATTTACTGTTAGATGAGAGGCATGAAACATTTGAGTATAAATAACAATAAATAAATAAAAATGTGAAGTTAATTATGCCAAACCTTAATTAAACGCGAGTTTTTTTGTGTTGGGTGGTGTGAGTGTGGGGGGGGGGGGGGAGCGGTGGCGCAGTGGTTAGTGCTACGCTGCGCGACGAACCTGGCGACTTGGGAACGATTCCCGCTCACGGCGAACTCCACAGTGACGATTATCTGAACCGGTCCTGGGCCTCTCCTAGGTCGACTCAGCCTCAAATGAGTACCTGGTGCGGTGCGTAACAAACATCGCCACTGGGGAGACAAAGACGGCCGGGCGTGGTGGTGGCCACCCACCCCCTTCTCGTGTGCCCTGCCGGCTTTCATAGGTGCTACTCGCTAACAGCACTTGCCCCTACAGTCTGTTCAGGCTACACGGGTGACCTTTGTGTGTGAAACAGCTGGGAGTGAAATAAGTTGACCACCCGCGTAAGAATCATCATTATCATGATTACCATAGGTATCATCATCATCACTTTAATCATTATCAGCATTGATGGTCCTCATCAATCAGCCATCATCATGATTACTATAGCTATCATCATCACCACGTTAATCTTTATCAGCATGATGGTCATCATCACTCAACCATCATCATCATGATTACCATCGCTATCATCATCATCACGTTGATCATCAGCAGCAGCATGATGATAGACATCATCACTCAACCATCATCATCACCACGTTAATCATCATCAGCATGATGATGGTCATCATCACTCAACCATCATCATCATCATCACGTGAATCATCATCAGCAGCATGATGATAGTCATCATCACTCAACCATCATCATCACGTTAATCATCATCACGTTAATCATCATCATCACCACGTGAATCATCAGCAGCAGCAAGATGATAGTCATCATCACTCAACCATCATCATCATCATCACCACGTGAATCATCATCAGCATGATGATGGTCATCATCACTCAACCATCATCATCATCACCACGTGAATCATCATTAGCAGCATGATGATGATCATCATCACTCAACCATCATCATCATCACGTTTATCATCAGCAGCAGCATGATGATGATCATCATCACTCAACCATCATCATCACCACGTGAATCATCAGCAGCAGCATGATTATGGTCATCATCACTCAACCATCATCATCATCACCACGTGAATCATCAGCAGCAGCATGATTATGGTCATCATCACTCAACCATCATGACACAGCCACGCGAAAACTCACGTAGCAACAAAGACAAAGATCCCCCGCATAGCCTTGAACAGACTGTCGGGGCAAGTGCTGTGAGCGAATAGCAGCACCTGTGAAGGCTACCGGCACTGTGGCACACGAGGGGGTGGTGGGTGCCCAGCAACACGCCCGGCCGCCTTTGTCTCCCCCAGTGACGATGTTTACGACACACCGCACCAGAGAAAATCGTTTGCTGGCGTCGGCCCGTGAGCGGGGAATTGTTAGCGCGGCGCGCTAACCGCTGCGCCACCGCTCCCCATAAACATACATACACGCACACACACACGCGCGCGCGTGCGTGCGTGTGGCTCATTATGGAAGCATGCTGACACACACACACGTGCACAAAGCTAATTAAGAAGGTATCTTGAGACACAGATACACAGACAACAACAAAGATCCTCACCCACCCCGTATAGCCTCCAACAGACTGTAGGGGCAAGTGCTGTTAGCGAGCATTAGTCACTTTAAGATGTTCCTTGTTCATGTCTTTGTTTGTTGCGTTTGCACCCGATTCAAGAGCCGAATGGCTCACAGGGATATCTACGTATATATAAAAAGGCAAAGTTGTGATTATGTGTGTGTCCGTTCAAAATGTTTAGCGTACTCCCCGACATGCAACAAACTGTAAATTTGCCATGTAGGGAACTTTCCAGACTGTACACCATGCAAAAATTATAAAAATACACTTTTGGTTTTGTGGGGGGGGGGGGGGGTGGAGCTCAATAATGCATTTATTTTTTGCACGGCAAGTGAGCTGTGACGTCAAATCTGTCACGTGACCCGCGCACGTGGAAGCGTAACGCATTGTAGTGTAGTGGTTAGCGTGCTGTGTGTGTAATCTGTGTGTGTGTGTAATCTGTGTGTGTGTGGAAGTGTAACGCATTGTAGTGTAGTGGTTAGCGTGCTGTGTGTGTGTGTAATCTGTGTGTGTGTCTGTGTGTATGTATGTGTGTATCTGTATGTGTCTGTGTGTGTCTGTGTGTATGTGTGTGTGTGGAAGCGTAACGCATTGTATTGTAGTGGTTAGCGTGCTGTGTGTGTGTGTAATCTGTGTGTGTGTGTGGAGCCAATTAGTCATCACAATTGCACACAGAGATCCCCCGAATAGCCTGAACAGACTGTAGGGGCAAGTGCTGTTAGCGAACACCTATGAAGGCCGGCACGCCACACGAGGGGGTGGGTGGCCAGAACCACGCCCGACCGCCTTTGTATCCCCAGTGGCGATGTTCACACACCACACTACTTATTCGTTTGAGGCTGAGTCGACCTACGGGAGGCCCAGGACCCAGGACCGGTGCAAATAATCGTCACTGATGGTGTTGGTGGCCGTGAGCGGGAATGGAACTCGGGTCGTCGGGTTCGTAGCCACCGCTCGCCAAACCCCTAACCCTCATCACATACACCTCGTCACATACCTACTCGCACACACCTCATCACACGCGTCATCACACACATCATCACACACACACCTCATCACACACACGTCACTCACACCTCACACACACACCTCATCACACACCTCACACACACGTCACTCACACCTCACACACACACACCTCATCACTCACACCTCACCACACCTCACACACGTCACTCACACCTCATCACACCTTACACACACCTCATCACACACACCTCATCACACCTCACACACAACTCATCACACACACCTCATGACCCACACACCCCTCACACACACCTCGTCACACCTCACACACCTCATCACCCACACACCGCATCACACCTCACACACACCTCGTCACCCACACACCTCATCACACCTCACACACACACACCTCATCACCCACACACCTCATCACACACATCACACCTCATCACACCTCACACACACACGTCACTCACACCTCGTCACACCTCTTTGCGCCTCATCACACACACCTCATCACACCTCACACACACGTCACTCACACCTCGTCACACCTCGTCACACCTCATCACCCACACACCTCATCACCCACACACACCTCATCACTCACACACCTTATCACCCACACACGTCACACACACCTCATCACCCACACACCTCATCACCCACACACACCTCACACACACACACCCCACACACACACCTCATCACCCATACACACCTCACCCACACACCTCATCACCCACACACACCTCATCACCCACACACACCTCACACACCTCATCACCCACACACACCTCACACACACACACCTCACACACCCACACACCTCATCACCCACACACACCTCACACACACACACACCTCATCACCCACACACACCTCACACACACACACACACACCTCATCACCCACACACGTCACTCACACCTCATCACACACACCTCATCACACCATACACTCACACCTCATCACCCACACACACCTCACACACCCACACACCTCATCACACACACACACCTCATCACCCACACACACACCTTACACACACACCTCATCACCCACACACCTCATCACACACACACCTCATCACCCACACACACCTCAAACACACACACACACCTCACACACAAAGACAAAGATCCCCCGTATAGCCTTAACAGACTGTAGGGGCAAGTGCTGTTAGCGAGCACCTATGAAGGCCGGAACGGTAAACGAGGGGGTGGGTGGCCAGCACCACGCCCGACCGCCTTTGTATCCCCAGTGGCAATGTTTACACACCGCACCAGGTACTCATTTGAGGCTGAGTCGACCTAGCCTCAAATGAATACCCACACACACACCTCATCACACACACACACCTCATCACCCACACACATCACACACATACACCTCATCACACCTCACACACACACCTCATCACCCACACACACCTCACACACACACACCTCATCACACCTCACACACACCTCATCACACCTCACACACACACACCTCATCACACCTCACACACACAACCACACCTCATCACCCACACACACCTCACACACACACACACACACCTCATCACACCTCACACACGTCACTCACACCTCATCACCCACACACACCTCACACACACACCTCATCACACCTCACACACACACACCTCATCACCCACACACACCACACACACACACACCTCATCACACCTCACACACACCTCATCACCCACACACACCTCATCACACACACACACCTCATCACCCACACACACCTCATCACACAAACACACCTCATCACACACACACACACACACCTCATCACCCACACACCTCACACACAAACACACACCTCATCACACCACACACACACACACACCTCATCACCCACACACCTCATACACACACACACACCTCACACACACACACACCTCACACACACACACCACACACACACACCTCATCACACACACACACCACACACACACACACCTCACACACACACACCTCACACACACACACCACACACACCTCATCACACACACACACACACCTCACCACCCACACACACCTCACACACACACACACCTCATCACACCTCGCACACACACACACACACCTCATCACCCACACACACCTCACACACACCTCATCACACCACACACACACCTCACACACACACCTCACACACACACCTCACACACACACACACCTCACACACACACACACCTCACACACACACACACCTCACACACACACACCTCACACACACACACCTCACACACACACACCTCATCACCCACACACACCTCACACACACACCTCACACACACACACACCTCATCACACCTCACACACACACACACACCTCATCACACACACACACACACACCTCATCACACCCACACACACCTCGTCGTTAGGGCAGCGCGGTAACTGGTTCCCTAGCTACAGGTGATTCAACGTGGCGGTCGCCATGGCAACCCTCATCGCTGGTCCCCGTTCCCAACGCAGCAGACGCAGCGGCAGCAGACGCAGCAGCAGCAGCAACAGCAGAAGCAGCAGACGCAGCAGCAGCGGCAGCGGCAGCAGCAGCAGAAGCAGCAGAAGCAGCAGCAGCAGCAGCTACAGCAGCAGCAGACGCAGCAGCAGCAGAAGCAGCAGCAGCTACAGCAGTAGCAGCAGCAGCAGAAGCAGCAGCAGCAGAAGCAGCAGCAGCAGAAGCAGCAGCAGCAGACGCAGCAGCAGCGGCAGCAGCGGCACCGCTCCCCGCTGCTGCTGCTGCTGCTGCTCGTGTTATTATTATTATTTGTTATTATTAATTATTATTTGTTATTATTAATTATTATTTGTTATTATTAATTATTATTTTTCAACACTCAAATGTAATTATTCCAGAATGCAATTTGCATCTGCAGAATGCAACACTCCTGTGGGTGGTGAAGTTATTCGTATTAAAAAAATAAAATGTTATTGTCTTGTTGGTGTGATTCACGCTTAGTGTGTCCCGGAAGTGAGCGTGTGTGTAATGTGTGTGTGTGTAATGTGTGTGTGTAATGTGTGTGTAATGTGTGTGTGTAATGTGTGTGTAATGTGTATGTGTAATGTGTGTGTGTGTGTGTAATGTGTGTGTGTGTGTAATGTGTGTGTGTGTGTAATGTGTGTGTGTGTAATGTGTGTGTGTAATGTGTGTGTGTGTAATGTGTGTGTAATGTGTGTGTGTAATGTGTGTGTGTGTAATGTGTGTGTGTGTGTAATGTGTGTGTGTGTAATGTGTGTGTGTGTAATGTGTGTGTGTAATGTGTGTGTGTGTGTGTAATGTGTGTGTGTGTGTAATGTGTGTGTGTAATGTGTGTGTAATGTGTGTGTGTGTGTAATGTGTGTGTGTGTAATGTGTGTGTGTGTAATGTGTGTGTGTAATGTGTGTGTGTGTGTAATGTGTGTGTGTGTGTAATGTGTGTGTGTAATGTGTGTGTAATGTGTATGTGTAATGTGTGTGTGTGTGTGTAATGTGTGTGTGTGTAATGTGTGTGTGTGTGTAATGTGTATGTGTAATGTGTGTGTGTGTGTAATGTGTGTGTGTGTGTAATGTGTGTGTGTGTAATGTGTGTGTGTAATGTGTGTGTGTGTAATGTGTGTGTAATGTGTGTGTGTAATGTGTGTGTGTGTAATGTGTGTGTGTGTAATGTGTGTGTGTGTAATGTGTGTGTGTGTAATGTGTGTGTGTAATGTGTGTGTGTGTGTGTAATGTGTGTGTGTGTGTAATGTGTGTGTGTAATGTGTGTGTAATGTGTGTGTGTGTGTAATGTGTGTGTGTGTAATGTGTGTGTGTGTAATGTGTGTGTGTAATGTGTGTGTGTGTAATGTGTGTGTGTGTGTAATGTGTGTGTGTAATGTGTGTGTAATGTGTATGTGTAATGTGTGTGTGTGTGTAATGTGTGTGTGTGTAATGTGTGTGTGTGTAATGTGTGTGTGTAATGTGTGTGTGTGTAATGTGTGTGTAATGTGTGTGTGTAATGTGTGTGTGTGTAATGTGTGTGTGTGTAATGTGTGTGTGTGTAATGTGTGTGTGTGTAATGTGTGTGTGTAATGTGTGTGTGTGTGTGTAATGTGTGTGTGTGTGTAATGTGTGTGTGTAATGTGTGTGTAATGTGTGTGTGTGTGTAATGTGTGTGTGTGTAATGTGTGTGTGTGTGTAATGTGTGTGTGTAATGTGTGTTTGTAATTTATGTGTAATGTGTGTGTGTGTGTAATGTGTGTATGTGTAATGTGTGTGTGTGTAATGTGTGTGTGTGTAATGTATGTGTGTGTAATGTGTGTGTGTAATGTGTGTGTGTGTAATGTGTGTGTAATGTGTGTGTGTGTAATGTGTGTGTGTAATGTGTGTGTGTAATGTGTGTGTGTGTAATGTGTGTGTAATGTGTGTGTGTAATGTGTGTGTGTAATGTGTGTGTGTGTGTAATGTGTGTGTGTAATGTGTGTGTGTGTAATGTGTGTGTGTGTGTATAATGTGTGTGTGTGTAATGTGTGTGTGTAATGTGTGTGTGTAATGTGTGTGTGTAATGTGTGTGTGTAATGCGTGTGTGTAATGTGTGTGTGTAATGTGTGTGCGTGTAATGTGTGTGTGTAATGTGTGTGCGGTGTGTGTGTAATGTGTGTGTAATGTGTGTGTGTGTAATGTGTGTGTGTAATGTGTGTGTGTAATGTGTGCGTGTGTAATGTGTGTGCGTGTAATGTGTGCGTGTGTAATGTGTGTGTGTAATGTGTGTGTGTGTAATGTGTGTGTAATGTGTGTGTGTAATTGTGTGTAATCTGTGTGTGTAATGTGTGTGTGTGCAACGTGTGTGCGTGTGTAATGTGTATGTAATGTGTGTGCGTGTGTAATGTGTGTGTGTAATGTGTGTGTGTAATGTGTGTGTAATGTGTGTGCGTGTGTGTAATGTGTGTGTGTGTAATGTGTATGCGTGTGTAATGTGTGTGTAATGTGTGTGTTGTGTGTGTGCGTGCGTGCCTGTGTGTATAATGTGTGTGTGTAATGTGTATGTTGTGTGTGTGCGTGCCTGTGTGTGTAGTGTGTGTGTGTAATATGTGTGTGTTGTGTGTGCGTGCGTGCCTGTGTGTGTAATGTGTGTGCGTGCCTGTGTGTGTAATGTGTGTGTGTGCCTGTGTGTGTAATGTGTGTGAGTGCCTGTGTGTAATGTGTGTGTGAGTGCCTGTGTGTAATGTGAGTGTTGTGTGTGTGCGTGCCTGTGTGTGTAATGTGTGCGTGTAATGTGTGTGTTGTGTGTGCGCGTGCGTGCCTGTGTGTGTAATGTGTGTGTGTAATGTGTGTGTTGTGTGTGTGTAATGTGTGTGTGTAATGTTTGTGTAATGTGTGTGCGTGTGTGCAATGTGTGTGTAATGTGTGTGCGTAATGTGTGTGTAATATGCGCGCGTAATGTGTGTGTAATGTATGTGTAATGTGTGTGTAGTGTGTGTAATGTGTGTGTTGTGTGTGTGTAATGTGTGTGTGTGTAATGTGTGTGTAATGTGTGTGTTGTGTGTGTGTAATGTGTGTGTGTAATGTGTGTGTAATGTGTGTGTGTGTAATGTGTGTGTGTAATGTGTGTGTGTGTAATGTGTGTGTGTAATGTGTGTGCGTGTGTAATGTGTGTAATGTGTGTGTGCGTGCCTTTGTGTGTAATGTGTGTGTTGTGTGTGTGTGTGTGCCTGTGTGTGTAATGTGTGTGTAATGTGTGTGTTGTGTGTCCGTGCGTGCCTGTGTGTGTAATGTGTGTGCGTGCCTGTGTGTGTAATGTTTGTGTGAGTGCCTGTGTGTAATGTGTGTGTTGTGTGTGTGCGTGCCTGTGTGTGTAATGTGTGTGTGTAATTTGTGTGTTGTGTGCGTGCGTGCCTGTGTGTGTAATGTGTGTGTGTGTAATGTGTGTGTTGTGTGTGTAATGTGTGTGTGTAATGTGTGTGTAATGTTTGTGTGATGTGTGCGTGTGTGTAATGTGTGTGTAATGTGTGTGTGTGTGTGTAATGTGTGTGTGTGTGTAATGTGTGTGTGTAATGTGTGTGTAATGTGTATGTGTAATGTGTGTGTGTGTGTGTAATGTGTGTGTGTGTGTAATGTGTGTGTGTGTAATGTGTGTGTGTAATGTGTGTGTGTGTAATGTGTGTGTAATGTGTGTGTGTAATGTGTGTGTGTGTAATGTGTGTGTGTGTAATGTGTGTGTGTGTAATGTGTGTGTGTGTAATGTGTGTGTGTAATGTGTGTGTGTGTGTGTGTAATGTGTGTGTGTGTGTAATGTGTGTGTGTAATGTGTGTGTAATGTGTATGTGTAATGTGTGTGTGTGTAATGTGTGTGTGTGTGTAATGTGTGTGTGTGTAATGTGTGTGTGTAATGTGTGTGTGTGTAATGTGTGTGTAATGTGTGTGTGTAATGTGTGTGTGTGTAATGTGTGTGTGTGTAATGTGTGTGTGTGTAATGTGTGTGTGTGTAATGTGTGTGTGTAATGTGTGTGTGTGTGTGTAATGTGTGTGTGTGTGTAATGTGTGTGTGTAATGTGTGTGTAATGTGTGTGTGTGTGTAATGTGTGTGTGTGTAATGTGTGTGTGTGTGTAATGTGTGTGTGTAATGTGTGTTTGTAATTTATGTGTAATGTGTGTGTGTGTGTAATGTGTGTATGTGTAATGTGTGTGTGTGTAATGTGTGTGTGTGTAATGTATGTGTGTGTAATGTGTGTGTGTAATGTGTGTGTGTGTAATGTGTGTGTAATGTGTGTGTGTGTAATGTGTGTGTGTAATGTGTGTGTGTGTAATGTGTGTGTGTGTAATGTGTGTGTAATGTGTGTGTGTAATGTGTGTGTGTAATGTGTGTGTGTGTGTAATGTGTGTGTGTAATGTGTGTGTGTGTAATGTGTGTGTGTGTATAATGTGTGTGTGTGTAATGTGTGTGTGTAATGTGTGTGTGTAATGTGTGTGTGTAATGTGTGTGTAGTGTGTGTGTGTAATGCGTGTGTGTAATGTGTGTGTGTAATGTGTGTGCGTGTAATGTGTGTGTGTAATGTGTGTGCGGTGTGTGTGTAATGTGTGTGTAATGTGTGTGTGTGTAATGTGTGTGTGTAATGTGTGTGTGTAATGTGTGCGTGTGTAATGTGTGTGCGTGTAATGTGTGCGTGTGTAATGTGTGTGTGTAATGTGTGTGTGTAATGTGTGTGTAGTGTGTGTGTGTAATGCGTGTGTGTAATGTGTGTGTGTAATGTGTGTGCGTGTAATGTGTGTGTGTAATGTGTGTGCGGTGTGTGTGTAATGTGTGTGTAATGTGTGTGTGTGTAATGTGTGTGTGTAATGTGTGTGTGTAATGTGTGCGTGTGTAATGTGTGTGCGTGTAATGTGTGCGTGTGTAATGTGTGTGTGTAATGTGTGTGTGTGTAATGTGTGTGTAATGTGTGTGTGTAATTGTGTGTAATCTGTGTGTGTAATGTGTGTGTGTGCAACGTGTGTGCGTGTGTAATGTGTATGTAATGTGTGTGCGTGTGTAATGTGTGTGTGTAATGTGTGTGTGTAATGTGTGTGTAATGTGTGTGCGTGTGTGTAATGTGTGTGTGTGTAATGTGTATGCGTGTGTAATGTGTGTGTAATGTGTGTGTTGTGTGTGTGCGTGCGTGCCTGTGTGTATAATGTGTGTGTGTAATGTGTATGTTGTGTGTGTGCGTGCCTGTGTGTGTAGTGTGTGTGTGTAATATGTGTGTGTTGTGTGTGCGTGCGTGCCTGTGTGTGTAATGTGTGTGCGTGCCTGTGTGTGTAATGTGTGTGTGTGCCTGTGTGTGTAATGTGTGTGAGTGCCTGTGTGTAATGTGTGTGTGAGTGCCTGTGTGTAATGTGAGTGTTGTGTGTGTGCGTGCCTGTGTGTGTAATGTGTGCGTGTAATGTGTGTGTTGTGTGTGCGCGTGCGTGCCTGTGTGTGTAATGTGTGTGTGTAATGTGTGTGTTGTGTGTGTGTAATGTGTGTGTGTAATGTTTGTGTAATGTGTGTGCGTGTGTGCAATGTGTGTGTAATGTGTGTGCGTAATGTGTGTGTAATATGCGCGCGTAATGTGTGTGTAATGTATGTGTAATGTGTGTGTAGTGTGTGTAATGTGTGTGTTGTGTGTGTGTAATGTGTGTGTGTGTAATGTGTGTGTAATGTGTGTGTTGTGTGTGTGTAATGTGTGTGTGTAATGTGTGTGTAATGTGTGTGTGTGTAATGTGTGTGTGTAATGTGTGTGTGTGTAATGTGTGTGTGTAATGTGTGTGCGTGTGTAATGTGTGTAATGTGTGTGTGCGTGCCTTTGTGTGTAATGTGTGTGTTGTGTGTGTGTGTGTGCGTGCCTGTGTGTGTAATGTGTGTGTAATGTGTGTGTTGTGTGTCCGTGCGTGCCTGTGTGTGTAATGTGTGTGCGTGCCTGTGTGTGTAATGTTTGTGTGAGTGCCTGTGTGTAATGTGTGTGTTGTGTGTGTGCGTGCCTGTGTGTGTAATGTGTGTGTGTAATTTGTGTGTTGTGTGCGTGCGTGCCTGTGTGTGTAATGTGTGTGTGTGTAATGTGTGTGTTGTGTGTGTAATGTGTGTGTGTAATGTGTGTGTAATGTTTGTGTGATGTGTGCGTGTGTGTAATGTGTGTGTAATGTGTGTGTAATGTGTGTGTAATGTGTGTGCGTGTGGTAATGTGTGTGTGTAATGTGTGTAGTGTGTGTGTAATGTGTGTGTAATGTGTGTGTAATGTGTGTGTGTAATGTGTGTGTAATATGCGTGTGTAATGTGTGTGTAATGTATGTGTAATGTGTGTGTAGTATGTGTGTGTAATGTGCGTGTGTAACGTGTGTGTAATGTGTGTGTGTAATGTGTGTGTGTAATGTGTGTGTAGTGTGTGTGTGTAATGTGTGTGTGTGTAATGTGTGTGTAATGTGTGTGTGTATAATGTGTGTGTGTAACGTGTGTGCGTGTGTAATGTGTATGTAATGTGTGTGTATAATGTGTGTGTAGTGTGTGTGTGTAATGTGTGTGTGTAATGTGCATGCGTGTGTAATGTGTGTGCGTGTGTAACGTGTGTGTAATGTGTGTGTAGTGTGTGTAATGTGTGTGTAATGTGTGTGTGTAATGTGTGTGTAATGTGTGTGCGTGTGTGTAATGTGTGTGCGTGAGTAATGTGTGTGTAATGTGTGTGTGTAATGTGTGTGTGCGTGCCTGTGTGTAATGTGTGTGTTGTGTGTGTGCGTGCGTGCCTGTGTGTATAATCTGTGTGTGTAATGTGTATGTTGCGTGTGTGCGTGCCTGTGTGTGTAATGTGTGTGTGTAATGTGTGTGTTGTGTGTGTGCGTGCCTGTGTGTGTAATGTGTGTGCGTGCCTGTGTGTGTAATGTGTGTGTGCCTGTGTGTGTAATTTGTGTGAGTGCCTGTGTGTGTAATGTGTGTGAGTGCCTGTGTGTGTAGTGTGTGTGCGTGCCTGTGTGTGTAATGTGTGTGAGTGCCTGTGTGTATAATTTCAGTTTAACTTGTGGTTTAGTGGTTATTAATTGAAGGTGGAGGGGTTACCAGCCCCTCGCACCCGTCCAGAGCCCCCATTTAGCCACTGTGGTGGTCACAGACGCCATGAGGGGAGGAGCCAATCGGAATTGGTCCCTCCCCCCACAGCACTGTCCACGACAGAGTTGCCCGTCGGGTACCGCGAGGAGGTAGGGGGCTGTTTTGCCAGACTGTGGCTTTCAGGAGGTCCGGTGGACCGGTTCTGGCTCCTGCCACCATGAGGGGTGGACAGTCCTCTACCGGGGGCAGCAGACTGCCAAACAACAGGGTGTGGCTCTTCTTTTGAAAAAAAGAATGAAGGGGCCTGGGAGCGTGGCGGTGAGGTGTGGGAAGCTGTAAGCCCCAGGCTACTTTGGGCTCGCCTTCCCATCAACCGGAGGCGAGGAGTGGTGGTCGTGGTTACTTATGCCCCCACCGAAGACGAACATCCGTGGAGGGATGCAGGCAAAGCCGATGAGTTAGATGCCTTCTATGACCTCCTGTCACAGGTGCTGGCTAAAGTGTCACCTCGGGATAGAGTCATCATGTTGGGTGACTTTAATGCCCGAGTTGGTCATGATGCTGGCACCTGGTCTGGAGTGATTGGAGGGCATGGGTCAGATCAGCTCAATAACAACGGTAGGAGGCTGCTAGATTTTTGTGCAGCCCATGGGCTTGTAATGAACAACACGCTGTTCCAGCATCGGCGCATCCACACAACATCATGGATGCATGCCGGGTCCAAGCAAGAACATCTGCTGGACTACATAGTGATGGACCAGCGGATGCGAGCCCATGTCCTTGACACCAGGACCTACCGTGGAGCTGATCTGCCTTCTGACCATCGACTAGTCATCTGTAAGATGCAACTGCCATTCTTCCACTCCGGTGGTGGGTGTACACCCAGGACCCCATTCCAACCTAAAGTGGCCTGGTCTTAGTTATCTGATGAAAGTTGCAAGCGAGAATTTCATCATCGCTTGCGGCTGGGATTGGCATCGTCCCCGACTCCTCCTGATGTCGAGGGTAAATGGGCGAGGTTTAGGACTGTGACTCATGCAGCTGCAATGGCTGCTTTGGGTGCGTGGTCCAGACCTCTCCAGAGACCCTGGTTGACATAGGAGGTGTTCCGGATGGTTGAGAAAAAGCGACAGGCCCACTGTCATCGGCTACAGAATCCCACGTCAGAGAATGAGGAGGCTTACCACAGCCTGCGCTCGGAGGTTCGGAGAGCCGTGAGGCGATGCAAGGATGGGTGGTGGTCGCAGGATGCTGAGGAGATGGAGTCTGCCTCAGTGGCCCGCGATCACAAATCTCTATTTAACTCCATCAAAAAAGTAACCTGCAGCGCCACACCTATTACCATTATTAGGGGAAAAAACGGTGATCCAATCTCCGACCCCCAGGAACAGGTTTGCAGATTTGCTGAGCATTTCTGTGAGGTCCT
Organism: Petromyzon marinus; assembly: GCF_048934315.1. Lineage (NCBI taxonomy): Eukaryota > Metazoa > Chordata > Hyperoartia > Petromyzontiformes > Petromyzontidae > Petromyzon > Petromyzon marinus. The sequence continues at coordinate 7,748,784 of NC_133730.1, forward strand.
GGGGGAGGGAAAATCCCTCAGCCAGGAAAACATTGTGGCACAAAGTGAGGATGACCCTGCTGAGGCTGCGGTGCCTCAAATATTGGAAGAAGTCACCCCCTGTGAGTGGCTGGCTGAGATGCCATCTGTTGAGGAAGTACTGAAGGTGATCCGGAGTCTGAGACCAGGAAAGGCACCGGGTAGAGACGATCTCCCAAGTGAAATGCTGAGAGAGGGTGGCGTTTGTGGACAGATTGTCCTATATGACATCATAACAACAGTCTGGACCACTGGACGGGTTCCGCAGGATTGGAAGGATGCCCAGGTGGTCCCCCTCTTTAAGAAGGGGGACCGCACAGACTGTAACAACTACAGGGTCATCTCACTCCTCAGTGTGCCGGGAAAGGTCCTGGCAAGGATTATTCAACATCGCCTTGCTACGCACGCTGAGGAGAGGCTTATGGAGCCCCAATGCGGTTTCAGGAAAGGGTGGTCCTGCACAGATGCCATATTTTCAGTCCATCTGCTACAGCAGAGTTGTAGGGAATTACAACAAAACCTGCATCTCTGCTTTATTGGCCTGGTCAAGGCCTATTATACCATCATTACGCCTGGCCTCTGGATTGTTCTTCGTGCTTTCGGAGTCCCTGACCCTCTGCTCACAATCATTAAGGACCTTCATGATGGTGAGCGGGCCCGGGTAAAACTACGTGGCTGGGAATCGGAGCCATTCCCTGTACACCTTAGTGTGACAGGGATGTCCTCTGGCTCCCACATTATATAACATCTATTTTGACCACGTAGTTCGTGAAGCCTTCAATAGCTGTACCGGGGGAATCTCCATTTGGTACAGATATAATGGGAGGCTGATCGATGCCCGGGTGTGGTCATGGGATGGCTCCCTATTGCTGAACCATGTTATGTATGCCGATGATCTGGTGCTCAGTCAGAGGAAGAGTTGGAGGCGCTGCTGCTGAACCTGGAGCATGCCACTAAGAGATGGGGCCTTACCATCAGCCCCACCAAAACTAAGCACCTGCCTGGGTATTTTGTACCATCGGACACTCCACCCTCACAACTCCCAATCTGTGATGGGGCAGTTGTGGAGAGAGTGGAGAGTTTTCCATACCTGGGCAGTGTGCTTATGACCGGCTCCAGTTTAACAGCAGAGGTCTCACTCCGAATCAGTCGAGTGGCAATATCTTTTCATCGGTTGCGTAACGCTGTATGGAAGCTACCTGGTCTGTCGCTCCGCACTAAGCTTCAGGTCTTCTCGTCCACGGTCATTCCTTCCCTTCTCTATGCTTGCGAAACGTGGACCTCCTTTATTGGAGCATCTTCGCCGGTTGGAAACATTTAGGCTGGCCTGCCTACGATCCATCCTGGGTGTAACCAGGCTGGATTGTGTGAGGAGCTCAAAAATTCTTGAAAGATCTGGGCAAGGTCCCATCGTTGAGCTCCTCCGGCAGGCAAAGCTGCGTTGGCTGGGTCATGTAGCCCGCATGCCCAGCCACCGCATGCCGAAGCAGCTTTTGTTCGGCCAGATTGAGGAGGCTAAACGGGCGCGGCACGGGCTAGAGAGGAGATGGAGTGATGTGGTACAGGAGGACGTGGAGCTGAGTGGACTTGCCAATGACTGGTACTAGCGGTGTCAAGATCGGCCTCTGTGTAGGAGGCTCGTGAAGGACGCTACTGGGCAGTTGGAGGCAGTCGCCCTCCAACAACAACGGAGGTCGGAGGAGCGACGCTCACAAGAACGAGCGGAGCGCCGGGTGGGTAAAGCACAGTAGGTTGGCACAGTAGGGAGCACAGGTGGTGCATCAGCCAGTCATCTCAGTCAGTCGACCCGTGGCTCCTGGGTCTGCCCCGTGACCTCCTGCCAGCGGGCGTTCGACACTTCACGTGGCCTCAAGGTGCACATAGCCTGGCACAAGCGTCGTGGTGACGTCACCGCCACTTAGTGTGTGCCTGTATGTGTAATGTGTGTGTGCCTGTATGTGTAATGTGTGTGCGTGTGTGTGCCTGTGTGTGTAATGTGTGTGTGCCTGTATGTGTAATGTGTGTGCGTGTGTGTGCTTGTGTGTGTGCCTGTGTGTGTAATGTGTGTGTGTATGTGTGTGTGTAATGTGTGTGTGCCTGTCTTTGTGTCATCTTAGGGGAGCGGTGGTGTAGTGGTTTGCGCTGCGCTGCGAACATGACGACCCGAGTTCGATTCCCGCTCACAGCCAACACCACGATTATTATCTGAGCCGTTCCTGGGCCTCCCCTAAGTCGACTCAGCCTCAAATGAGTACCTGGCGCGGTGTGTAGTAAACATCGCCACTGGGGACACAAAGGCGGCCGGGCGTGGTGCTGGCCACCCACCCCCTCGCGTGCCGTGCCGGCCTTCATAGGTGCTCGCTACTCGCTACTAACAGCACCTGCCCAGACGGGTGAATTGTATTTGTGTGTGTGTGGTATGAGTGGCTGCCCCCTGTACTGTCAATATTATCATTACCTCCCCCCCTTCCATTTTATTTTCGTAACGATGTCGTCGAGGACAAAGGGAACGCTGTAACGAATCGACGTTGTACGGAGAATCTCGCTAAGCGAGGCGCTGCCTGCATTTTAAGAGTAGCACCGACAACAACAACAACAACCACACCACCGAAAGATATCTCGCAGAGTCAAGAATTTGCGCTTTTACGATCAGAGGAAACAGGAAGATGCTGGGTGTAGTCGGCACTTTGCTTCGTTCATCATTTCGGTTTTTGTTAATGCTTTGCTTTATGTAAACCCCCCCTCCCTCCCCCCTTTTTAAATGAAAGATTTAACAAAATATTTCTCGTACTGCTCTCCTTACCCCTTCCTTCTCTTTCTACCCCCCTCTCTGCCCCCCCTCCCCTCCCCTCTCTCTCTCTACCCCCTAAAATATGGAACGCTTCACGAATTTGCGTGTCATCCTTGCTCAGGGGCCATGCTAATCTTCTCTGTATCGTTCCAATTTTAGTATATGTACTGCCCGAGCAAGTACCCTCTCTTCTTCTTCTTCCACCGTTCGAAATTACTCTCAAGCCATTCGGCGGAATTGTAAAGGCTGTGGGGATTTAACACTTAGTAGGAGCAGGCCTTCGCGACCGATATCATCCATAAGAGTTTTTTTGGGTTAGATCGCGTAAATATATAAATGTTGTGTCGTTAAACCCGCCACCACCCGACACAGCCAGCTAGTAAGGGTTGTCACGTCAACAGAAGGTGGCAATTCGTCACTAGTACAGCACTAGTGTGTAGTGTAGTGTATAGTGTAGTGTGTAGTGTAGTGTATACTAGTGTAGTGGTACAGTAGTGTATAGTGTAGTGGATAGTGTAGTGTATAGTGTAGTGTATAGTGGAGTGTATAGTGGAGTGTACTAGTACAGCACACCGGTGTGTTGGAGAGCCAAACCACAAATTTGGAAACGTTGTAAATGTTGTGGCTTGGCTCTCCAACACAACCGGTAAGCTTTACTAGTACACTACACTATACATTACACTATACACTACACTATATACTATACACTACACTATACACTACACTATACACTACTATACACTACACTATACACTACTGTACACTACACTATACACTACACTATACACTACACTACTATACACTACACTATACACTACACTATACACTACACTATACACTACACTACTACACACTAGTGCTGTACTAGTAACGAATTGGCCACGTTCTCTTTACGTGACAAACCCTTACTAGTTGGCTGTGTCGGGTGGTGGCGGGTTTAACGACGCAACATTTATACATTTACGCGATCTATCCCAAAAAAAACACCCTGGAGGGATTGGTCGTTATCTCGTTACAACTCTCCGAAGCACACAGACGGTGTTCTGAAGTAGCAACGCACCGCCACCTCTTGCCTCGGTGTGACACAAACCCTAAAATAATTGTCCAGTTATATATTAACGCGATCTAACCCGCATAACAACAAAAAAAACCGAACATTTTGATTCGGGGGTGGGGCGCTGATGTTGGTCGCGCGCGCGTTCAAGTCCGGTGTCTCGTCTCCTTAACCTCTGTAGGGGTAGCGAGACACGGGCAGATGTTTTGTTCAGAAGTTGAATCATCGGAAACACTCGTGAAGCACAGCGCAACGTAAGCTACAACTTAAAACCATCACCATCATTGTTTAGATCAGTGGCTCTTCTTCAGATTCTTAACCTGGGGGTGCATCACGCCACACCCTGGCGATGCGAGATGCCCTTTCTGGAGGGGTAGCGAGACACGGCCAGTTGTTTTGTTTAGAAGGTAAAGTAATCGAAAACACAAATTAACCCACAACTTGCTCTGTTTCATGAAACCCCTCTGTAGCTATTAACATTATTTACATTTTTGATAACGATCGAGAATGTGAAGAACGGCGGTGTAACAGAAACTCCTAAGTCTCTGCTGCCACCTGGCGCCCGCCATAGTTATGGCGAAAAATAAAACACGCTTCAAATCGCTTTAAACTATTGTCATTGTAGTGCGTACTTAACGCGGCGCTGCACTCTGATGTTGTAGGAGAAAACATTTGTTTTAAAAAAGTATATTTAATTAAGTAGAACGTGTTGTCTCTATTTATTTAAAGTTGCGCATTTTGATGTGACGTCACATTTCTCAACCCCTCCCCCCCCTCGTCACACATCGTCACAAATCTCTGACCCCCCCCCCCAGGTGCGTGACGTCATTTATGGACAGCTCCTAGGGCATCTGCTGCGATTGGCTCTTTCATAACCGAGGGTGCTGCTGCTGCTGCTCTTTATCCGCGACTCATGAAGACACATTAAAGACACTCCACATTGTGATCCGCACAGTAAAACCATAGAGACTCATAGAGATACACAGAGACCCACAGAGATACATAGAGACTCATAAAGACACATTAAAGACACTCCACACTGTGGACCGCACAGTAAAACCATAGAGACTCATAGAGATACACAGAGATCCACAGAGATGCATAGAGACTCATGAAGACACATTAAAGACACTCCACACTGTGGACCGCACAGTAAAACCATAGAGATTAATAGAGATACACAGAGACCCACAGAGATACATAGAGACTCATAAAGACACATTAAAGACACTCCGCACTGTGGACCGGACAGTAACCACATAGAGACCCACAGAGACCCACAGAGACACATAGAGACTCATAGAGATACACAGAGACCCACAGAGATACATAGAGACTCATGAAGACATTCCATACTGGACCGCACAGTAAACCCATAGAGACTCATAGAGATACACAGAGACCCACAGAGACCCACAGAGACACATAGAGACACATTAAAGACACTCCATACTGGACCGCACAGTAAAACCAGAGACTCATAGAGATACACAGAGACCCACAGAGATACGCAAAGTAAAACCATAGAGACTCATAGAGTTACACAGAGACCCACAGAGATACATAGAGACTCAGAAAAACACATTAAAGACACTCCACACTGTGGACCGGACAGTAACCCCATAGAGATACACAGAGACCCACAGAGACTCAAAAATACACATTAAAGACACTCCATACTGGACCGCACAGTAAACCCATAGAGACTCATAGAGATACACAGAGACCCACAGATATACATAGAGACTCATAGAGATACACAGAGACCCACAGAGATACATAGAGACTCATAGAGATACACAGAGACCCACAGAGATACATAGAGACTCATAGAGATACACAGAGACCCACAGAGATACATAGAGACTCATAGAGATACACAGAGACCCACAGAGATACATAGAGACTCATTGAGATACACAGAGACCCACAGAGATACATAGAGACTCGGAGAGACACATTAAAGACACTCCACACTGTGGACCGCACAGTAAACCCATAGAGACTCATAGAGATACACAGAGACCCACAGAGATACATAGAGACTCATAGAGATACACAGAGACCCACAGAGATACATAGAGACTCGTTAGAGACACATTAAAGACACTCCATACTGGACCGTACAGTAAAACCATAGAGACTCATAGAGATACACAGAGACCCACAGAGATGCGCACAGTAAAACCATAGAGACTCATAGAGATTCATAGAGACCCACAGAGATACATAGAGACTCATAAAGACACATTAAAGACACTCCACACTGTGATCTGCACAGTAAAACCATAGAGACTCATAGAGATACACAGAGACCCAGAGAGATACATAGAGACTCGGAGAGACACATTAAAGACACTCCACACTGTGGACCGCACAGTAACCCCATAGAGACCCACGGAGACCCACAGAGATGCATAAAGACTCATAAAGACACATTAAAGATACTCCACGTTGTTATCCGCACAGTAAAACCATAGAGACTCATAGAGATACACAGAGACCCACAGAGATACATAGAGACTCATAAAGACACATTCAAGACACCCCACACTGTGGACCGCACAGTAAACCCATAGAGACTCACAGAAATACATAGAGACCCACAGAGATACATAGAGACTCATAGAGATACACAGAGACCCACAGAGATACATAGAGACTCGTTAGAGACACATTAAAGACACTCCATACTGGGCCGTACAGTAAAACCATAGAGACTCATAGAGATACACAGAGACCCACAGAGATGCGCACAGTAAAACCATAGAGACTCATAGAGATACACAGAGACCCACAGAGATACATAGAGACTCATGAAGACACATTAAAGACACTCCACATTGTGATCCGCACAGTAAACCCATAGAGACTCATAGAGATACACAGAGACCCACAGAGACACATAGAGACACATTAAAGACACTCCATACTGGACCGCACAGTAAAACCAGAGACTCATAGAGATACACAGAGACCCACAGAGATACATAGAGACTCATAAAAACACATTAAAGACACCCCACACTGTGGACCGGACAGTAAAACCATAGAGATCCATAGAGATACACAGAGACCCACAGAGACACATAGAGACTCATAGAGATACACAGAGACCCACAGAGATACATAGAGACTCGGAGAGACACATTAAAGACACTCCACACTGTGGACCGCACAGTAACCCCATAGAGACCCACAGAGACCCATAGAGACACATAGAGACTCGTTAGAGACACATTAAAGACCCCCCACACTCGAGCAGGCTATGAAACGCAGCGCCTGCGTGATAGCAAACGGCACGAACGCAAATTACAGAATAATTATGACGGTATGACATCATCATTTTAAGTATATCGCGCGTATTAATGACCCCCCTGTAAACCTGTGCAGAGCGCTAATTTAATGGGCAATATAGCCACTGTCTTAATAGAAGAACAAGAATTATTATAATTATCGTTGAAGCCACACTGAGTTTTATGATAATCTTTCTGGGGGAAACACTGCCGAGATTTTCCCAGCAGGTGGCGATGATAGCTGTTGCTGCTGTTGCTGCTGTACGTGAAGGACGCTGCTGCTGTTGCTGCTGTTCGTGAAGGACGCTGCTGTTGCTGTAGCTGCTGTTCGTGAAGGACGCTGCTGCTGGTGCTGCTGTTCGTGAAGGACGCTGCAGCTGCTGTTGCTGCTGTTCGTGAAGGACGCTGCTGCTGCTGTTGCTGTTGTTTGTGAAGGACCCTGCTGCTGCTGTTGCTGCTAATGCTGTTCGTGAAGGACGCTGCTGTTTCTGTTGCTGCTGTTCGTGAAGGACGCTGCTGCTGCTGTTGCTGCTGCGACTGGGAAGTTGGAGGCAGTCGCCCTCCAGCAACAACAGCGGAGGACAGAGGAGCGACGCCTCACAACAACGAGCGGAGCGCCGGGGCGCTTAAAACGCAGCGAGTTGCCGGCGGAGTGGGCACCATACAGTTGGGGCATCTGCCAGGCAGCTAAGAGTCAGGCGACCCATGGCAGCTGGGTCTGTGCCGTGACCTCCTGCACCTAGCCTGGCACAGCAGTCAACCCATGGCATCACCTGCGGTCTGTCCCGTGACCTCCTCCTGCACCTAGCCTGGCACAGCAGCCAACCCATGGCACCACCTGGGGTCTGCCCCGTGACCTCCTCCTGCACCTAGCCTGGCACAGCAGTCAACCCATGGCACCACCTGGTCTGTCCCGTGACCTCCTCCTGCACCTAGCCTGGCACAGCAGCCAACCCATGGAACCACCTGGGTCTGTCCCGTGACCTCATGCACCTAGCCTGGCACAGCAGCCAACCCATGCCATCACCTGGGGTCTGTCCCGTGACCTCATGCACCTAGCCTGGCACAGCAGCCAACCCATGGCATCACCTGGGGTCTGTCCCGTGACCTCATGCACCTAGCCTGGCACAACAGCCAACCCATGGCACCACCTGGGGTCTATCCCGTGACCTCATGCACCTAGCCTGGTACAGCAGTCAACCCATGGCATCACCTGGGTCTGTGCCGTGACCTGCACCTAGCCTGGCACAGCAGTCAACCCATGGCACCACCACCTGGGTCTGTCCCGTGACCTCATGCACCTAGCCTGGCACAGCAGTCAACCCATGGCATCACCTGGGTCTGTGCCGTGACCTGCACCTAGCCTGGCAAAGCAGTCAACCCATGGCACTACCTGGGGTCTGTCCTGTGACCTCCTGCACCTAGCCTGGCACAGCAGTCAACCCATGGCACTACCTGGGGTCTGTCCTGTGACCTCCTGCACCTAGCCTGGCACAGCAGTCAACCCATGGCACTACCTGGGGTCTGTCCCGTGACCTCCTGCCAGCAGTGAGAGCCTTCGACACTGCACGTGACAGCCTTGGAGTTGCACATAGCCTGGCACAAGCACCGTGGTTTACGTCACCACCACTTAGTTTGCGAATGACGATTACCACCGTTGGCTACGTGTAGTGCAGAATAAGTTTACCATAATGCAGGGACTCCTCTACTTACGAACGAGTTCAGTTCCAGAGGTCTATATATTTCTTGGTTCTTTCGGTAAAGTCACGTTGAAGGGAAGCAATAAAATAATTATATATATAAACCAATACAATTCTCACGACGTTTCGACTGCAACACAAGCAGTCATCATCAGGTGTGAAAACCAACGGCCATAACATTTGATGACTGCTTGTGTTGCAGTCGAGACGTCGTGATAATTGTATTGTTTTATATACTTTACCGAAAGAACCAAGAATATGAATCACTGCAGTCACGAAAGCTTTAAATCAAAATTCCAGAGGTCTGTTCGTAAGTCGATTTGTTCGTAAGTTCAACTTTACTCCCTGTGGATTCCAAACGTCTTGTACGGCGTGTACACCAAACACGGGGTATGGCTTTAAATAGTGCATAATCTCCTGTAGATGTAGACGCCACTGGTTCTTCACGTTCTGTAGATGTAGATGCCACTGGTTCTTCACGTTTCGCAGATGCAGATGCCACTGGTTCTTTGTGTTCTACAGATGTAGATGCCACTGGTTCTTCACGTTCTGTAGATGTAGATGCCACTGGTTCTTCACGTTCTGTAGATGTAGATGCCACTGGTTCTTCACGTTTCGCGGATGCAGATGCCACTGGTTCTTTGTGTTCTACAGATGTAGATGCCACTGGTTCTTCACGTTCTGTAGATGTAGATGCCACTGATTCTTCACGTTCTGCAGATGCAGATGCCAATGGTTCTTCGTGTTCTGTAGATGTTGATGCCACTGATTCTTCACGTTCTGTAGATGTAGATGCCACTGATTCTTCACGTTCTGCAGATGCAGATGCTACTGGTTTGTCACGTTCTGTAGATGCCACTGGTTTTTCACGTTCTGTAGATGTAGATACCACTTGTTCTTCACATTCTGCATATGTAATGCCACTGGTTCATCATGTTCTGTAGATGTAGATGCCACTGGTTCTTCACGCTCTGCAGATGTAGATGTCACTGGTTCTTCACGTTCTGCAGATGTAGATGCCACTGGTTCTTCATGTTCTGCAGATGTAGATGCCACTGGTTCTTCGTGTTCTGTAGATGTAGATGCCACTGGTTCTTCACGTTCCGCAGATGTAGATGCCACTGGTTCTTCACGTTCCGCAGATATAGATGCCACTGGTTCTTCATGTTCTGTAGATGTAGATGCCACTGGTTCTTCACGTTCTGTAGATGTAGATGCCACTGGTTCTTCACGTTCTGTAGATGTAGATACCACTTGTTCTTCACATTCTGCATATGTAATGCCACTGGTTCTTCATGTTCTCTAGATGTAGATGCCACTGGTTCTTCACGCTCTGCAGATGTAGATGTCACTGGTTCTTCACGTTCTGCAGATGCAGATGCCAATGGTTCTTCGTGTTCTGTAGATGTTGATGCCACTGATTCTTCACGTTCTGTAGATGTAGATGCCACTGATTCTTCACGTTCTGCAGATGCAGATGCCACTGGTTTGTCACGTTCTGTAGATGCCACTGGTTTTTCACGTTCTGTAGATGTAGATACCACTTGTTCTTCACATTCTGCATATGTAATGCCACTGGTTCATCATGTTCTGTAGATGTAGATGCCACTGGTTCTTCACGCTCTGCAGATGTAGATGTCACTGGTTCTTCACGTTCTGCAGATGTAGATGCCACTGGTTCTTCATGTTCTGCAGATGTAGATGCCACTGGTTCTTCGTGTTCTGTAGATGTAGATGCCACTGGTTCTTCACGTTCCGCAGATGTAGATGCCACTGGTTCTTCACGTTCCGCAGATATAGATGCCACTGGTTCTTCATGTTCTGTAGATGTAGATGCCACTGGTTCTTCACGTTCTGTAGATGTAGATGCCACTGGTTCTTCACGTTCTGTAGATGTAGATACCACTTGTTCTTCACATTCTGCATATGTAATGCCACTGGTTCTTCATGTTCTCTAGATGTAGATGCCACTGGTTCTTCACGCTCTGCAGATGTAGATGTCACTGGTTCTTCACGTTCTGCAGATGCAGATGTCACTGGTTCTTCGTGTTCTGTAGATGTAGATGCCACTGGTTCTTCATGTTCTGTAGATGTAGATGCCACTGGTTCTTAATGTGCTGTAGATGTAGATGCCACTGGTTCTTCATGTTCTGTAGATGTAGATGCCACTGGTTCTTTACGCTCTGTAGATGTAGATGCCACTGGTTCTTCACGTTCTGCAGATGTAGATGCCACTGGTTCTTCACGTTCTGTAGATGTAGATGCCAATGGTTCTTCATGTTCTCAAGACCTAGATGCCACCACCTCCATCTTTTTGCGCAGCGGTTGAACTTACGACTCTTTGATTCTATTGGGTAAAGTCACGTAGGTGACTTTACCCAATAGAACCAAAGAGTATGGATCCTAGCAGTCACGAAAGCTTTAAATCTAGAACTCACGACTCTCGGTCCGAACAGGCGACTGGACATACGGATCAGGTTTGTTCGTATCTCGCAAAGTTCGTAGGTCGAATGTCGGTGTTGTTGTTGAATCTCAACGCGTAAACATTTTTTTTCCGCGGTGCAATTAAAACCGAAATCTTAATCCTTTAATCCACTTCACGGCAGCGGCGAACCAAGCTTTACGAATGGTCGTCAAGAGCAACTTGATGGGAGTAGACGACCCCTCATTATTTTTCTTACCGCAGCAGCATGTTAAACATTTCGATTTAAAGCTTTCGTGACTGCAAGGATTCATCTTCTTTGGTTCTTTCGGTAAAGTCACCACGTAGAATGAGAATAAAATAATAAATTATTGTGTTATTTTATTTTATCAATTTATTATTTTATTCTCATTCTAACGTGACTTTTACCGAAAGAACCAAAGAAGATGTTAAACATTCCCATGTATCACTTCGTACATATTTCATGCCGGGAAATAAACAAACGTGCTATGTATTGCAGTACATCGATAACAAAAAAATAAACGTTTTATTAATTTACAGGGCGGTTCAAACTCGCAACGATCATCATCACAACACGGCCGGCAATGTATTTATTTTTACGTGGACAATAGGATTATCGCAGTTTTTTTATTATCGTACTATATCGTAGAACATCATGTTATCGCGTAGTATATCGTGATGTTTTGTATTATATCGTACTATATCGTAGAACATCATGTTATAGCGTAGTATATCGTGATATATTGTATTATATCGTACTATATCGTAGAATATCATGTTATAGCGTAGTATATCGTGATATATTGTATTATATCGTACTATATCGTAGAATATCATGTTATAGCGTAGTATATCGTGATATATTGTATTATATCGTACTATATCGTAGAACATCATGTTATAGCGTAGTATATCGTGATATATTGTATTATATCGTACTATATCGTAGAACATCATGTTATAGCGTAGTATATCGTGATATATTGTATTATATCGTACTATATCGTAGAATATCATGCTATAGCGTAGTATATCGTGATATATTGTATTATATCGTACTATATCGTAGAACATCATGTTATAGCGTAGTATATCGTGATATATTGTATTATATCGTACTATATCGTATTATATCGTGATATATTGTATTATATCGTACTATATCGCAGTATATCGTGATATATTGTATTATATCGTACTATATCGCAGTATATCGTGATATATTGTATTATATCGTACTATATCGTAGTATATCGTGATATATTGTACTATATCGTACTATATCGTAGTATATCGTGATATATCGTACTATATCGTAGTATATCGTGATATATTGTATTATATCGTACTATATCGTAGAATATCATGTTATAGCGTAGTATATCGTGCGATATCGTAGTGTCGTAGTACATCGTGGTCTCATCGTAGTATATCGTAATATATTGCATTATATCGTAGTATATCGTAGTATATCGTGCGATATTCTAGTATATGGTACTAATTCGTAGTATATCGTGATATATTGTATTATATCGTACTATATCGTAGTATATCGTGATATATTTTATTATATCGTACTATATCGTAGTATATCGTGATATATCGTAGTATATCGTACTATATCGTGATATATCGTAGTATATCGTACTATATCGTAGTATATCGTGCTATATCGTAGTATATCGTGCTATATCGTAGTATATGGTACTATATCGTAGTATATGGTACTATATCGTAGTATATGGTGCTATATCGTAGTATATCGTGATATATCGTAGTATATGGTGCTATATCGTAGTATATCGTGCTATATCGTAGTATATGGTACTATATCGTAGTATATCGTGATATATCGTAGTATATGGTGCTATATCGTAGTATATCGTGATATATCGTAGTATATGGTGCTATATCGTAGTATATCGTGCTATATCGTAGTATATGGTACTATATCGTAGTATATCGTGCTATATCGTAGTATATGGTACTATATCGTAGTATATCGTGCTATATCGTAGTATATGGTACTATATCGTAGTATATCGTGCTATATCGTAGTATATGGTACTATATCGTAGTATATGGTGCTATATCGTAGTATATGGTACTATATCGTAGTATATCGTGCTATATTGTAGTATATGGTACTATATCGTAGTATATATGATATATTTTATTATATCGTACTATATCGTAGTATATCGTGATATATCGTAGTATATGGTGCTATATCGTAGTATATCGTGCTATATCGTAGTATATCGTGCTATATCGTAGTATATCGTGCTATATCGTAGTATATCGTGCTATATCGTAGTATATGGTACTATATCGTAGTATATGGTAGTATATCGTAGTATATGGTGCTATATCGTAGTATATGGTACTATATCGTAGTATATGGTACTATATCGCGATATCACGGCGTGACTGCAACGAGCTCCTCCCACCACAGCGTTAAGCCCCGCCCCTCCGTGACGTTACCACCCCCCCCCCCCGCTCGATTATCGCGCCCGTGCGGTGAGGTCAATGGCTGGGAAGGCACTGGCTAGTGTCAGAGCCAGATTCACACACTGGGGGGGGGGGCGTGGCCTCACGGAAGGGGCGTGGCCTCACGGAGGGGGGCGTGTTAGACACGTCCCCCTTCAGTGAGGCAGATGTGATAGCTGCCTCCCCCGGTGCTTTTTCATTGCAGTTTCACGACGAGACCAGCGAGCCTAAATATCGTTATACACATACGTGAAATAAGTTACCTGGAGTATGGAAGACGAGGAGGGGTCTACAAACATCACATTGGTGACATACTGAGATAGTAACAGGCACGCGCTTATTGCCCGCGCTCCATCCAGTTACTGAGGGGTTGCGCAATCAGAGGGGAGGCCGAGCTCGTCGCTGCCTCACTTACGAAAATTTGGCGATTGACTATAAAAATGATTGGAATCGTACAGAAATAACATTTAAAACACAGATCAGTGGAAAAAAATGTTTATTTTTTATTCTTTTTTTTCATGACAACTATTTTCATTGGACTGTGACAGGTGAGGCTATGCCTCCCCTGACCGCACGTCCCTGGTATAAATATCCAATCGGGGAGGGAGAAGAAAAAATTCAATCCGATGATTTTTGAAGCTCTTTTTCGCAGATGTCCAGTAGGGGGCACCCGGTTCATAACGTTATAACCAAAAACAAACAATACAAAACCGATTAGTAGTGCAGAGGCTAGGAAAAAACATAAATAAAGTGTCAAAATTGCACAAGTGCTGTGAATCAATTTTTACCCAAAAATAGTATGTAAGATATGTTGTTCTCATTGTTTAGAGTTGTCTTATTGTATGGTGAACGCACCGGAAGTTGCGTGTCGAGGACACGTGAACTCTCCGGACGTGACGCAGAAAGGACCGATAGTAACCCCCGCCCTCAACGGGTGAACTTACCGGACGTGACGCAGCAACGACCGATAGTAACTGAACCAACGAGTGACTCTACCGGACGTGACGCAGAAACGACCGATAGTAACCCCCCCAACGGGTGAACTCACCGGACGTGACGCACAAACGACCGACAGTAACCCCCCCTGCGGGTGAACTTACCGGACGTGACGCAGAAACGCCCGATAGTAACCCTCCCCCCACACTCCCCCACCCCCCCGCAATTTTCCTGCGAGCTCACGATCCGGACGTGACGTCGGCGTGCCCGACGGTAACCCGAGGCCGCATTCGCGCTGTGACCACGTGAAACTCGACCGGACGTGACGTCACCGCGGCAAGGTTCTCCCCCCCACCACCACCACCCCTCCCCCTCGTGTAACGGGGGCCGCAAGGGGACAAAGAGGAGAGAAACGCGTTTCGCCCTGCGGGTCGCTGTCCAAGGTAAGGCGTGAAGCCGGCTTGATGACACCAAACAAAAAGACAATGCAGCAGCGGAACGGCCTTTACGCCTTCGAGTCATTCGCTTCGTAACATCAACAACAACAACAAACAAACAACAATTTTTTTTATTTAAAAAAACCCAACACCTTTCCATTCATCGCCGGCAGTTGTTTTTAAAACAATTAAATAACGTCGTGCGTGTAGTGCGCGCTGTTGAAATGCCGTGAAGTCGCCTCTCTCTCTGCCTCTCTCTCTCTCTGCCTCTCTCTCTCTGCCCCTCTCTCTCTCTGCCTCTCTGCTTCATCATCGCGTCGTTGTAGTCGCACGCTTCGCATGTGGCGTTGATGAATCGTTCCGTTCGGTTGAACACGCGACGGGACGCACGCACGCACGCACGCGTTTGCTTGCTTCCAAGCTTCGGTGAAACACGGCCGGGGTTTTAGATTTTGTCCACCTCCCCCCCTTCTCCACCACCACCACCACCACGGATGCGAGCGAGGGCGCCAGCGACGTCGTTTGGGACGAATTTGCGTCGCCCAAGGCTGCAAATCGATGAAGTCCACCGTGGTGGTGGTGGTAGTGGGAAGGCGTGCCGCGAGTGTCGAACGGCAGGTTAGCCGCCCCAAGTCCATTCAGACGCACCGTGTAAATGTAACGATATATATGTGTGTGATAAACGCTTTAGAGCCATCGGAATATTTAATCGACTTTTCCACAAACCAAATATTCTGGCACCGCGCAAATGCTTAATTGGGGCGAGCAGACTGGTTTAGATCTGGGGAGAGAGGGGGGGGGGGGAATCTGTTCTGGTCTTCCCCTAGGTCTACTCGGCCTCAAATGTGTACACGATGCTATTGTGTGTGTGTGTGCGCGCGCGCGTGTGAAAAGATCAGCAGGGAGACAAAGACGGCCGTGCGTCGTTGATGCGCACAGCAAAGTCAGGCTTGCGTTGAAATAGGTGACCGATTCCTCCGCACAATCAACTAGGTTACTTATTAACGGCCTCTGGATTTAGTGGCGTTTTAGATAATCAGATTACGCTCACTGATTGAGTTTCGTCCTTGTTTGTGAGCCCCGCGATATTAATTACACGTCTTTTATTTCACCATTGGACGATGGAGGGGCCATCCCCTCAAGGGCCATTTGGACGTTTTATAAAACATCATTCGCGGGCCATACAAAATGATCAAGTTAAAAAAAATTAGCCCCGTTTATATTTGGTCAAACGTTTAATGAACTCACCCCTAATGCGGTGGGCTGGGGCTGATTCTCTTTGGCGAGGCGTGGTGATGATGTTAGCTGGCTATTGATGATGTTAGCTGGCTATTGATGATGTTAGCTGGTATTGATGATGTTAGCTGGTATTGATGATGTTAGCTGGTAATGATGATGTTAGCTGGTAATGATGATGTTAGCTGGTATTGATGATGTTAGCTGGTATTGATGATGTTAGCTGGTATTGATGATGTTAGCTGGTATTGATGATGTTAGCTGGCTATTGATGATGTTAGCTGGTATTGATGTTAGCTGGTAGTGATGATGTTAGCTGGTATTGATGATGTTAGCTGGTATTGATGATGTTAGCTGGCTATTGATGATGTTAGCTGGTAGTGATGATGTTAGCTGGCTATTGATGATGTTAGCTGGTATTGATGATGTTAGCTGGCTATTGATGATGTTAGCTGGTATTGATGTTAGCTGGTAGTGATGATGTTAGCTGGTATTGATGATGTTAGCTGGTAATGATGATGTTAGCTGGCTATTGATGATGTTAGCTGGCTATTGATGATGTTAGCTGGTATTGATGATGTTAGCTGGTAGTGATGATGTTAGCTGGCTATTGATGATGTTAGCTGGTATTGATGATGTTAGCTGGTAGTGATGATGTTAGCTGGCTATTGATGATGTTAGCTGGTATTGATAATGTTAGCTGGTATTGATGATGTTAGCTGGCTATTGATGATGTTAGCTGGTATTGATGATGTTAGCTGGTATTGACGATGTTAGCTGGTATTGATGATGTTAGCTGGTATTGATGATGTTAGCTGGCTATTGATGATGTTAGCTGGTATTGATGTTAGCTGGTAGTGATGATGTTAGCTGGTATTGATGATGTTAGCTGGTATTGATGATGTTAGCTGGTAGTGATGATGTTAGCTGGCTATTGATGGTGTTAGCTGGTATTGATGATGTTAGCTGGTATTGATTATGTTAGCTGATATTGATGATGTTAGCTGGTATTGATGATGTTAGCTGGTATTGATGATGTTAGCTGGTAGTGATGATGTTAGCTGGTATTGATGATGTTAGCTGGTATTGATGATGTTAGCTGGTAGTGATGATGTTAGCTGGTATTGATGATGTTAGCTGGTTTTGATGATGTTAGCTGGTAGTGATGATGTTAGCTGGTATTGATGATGTTAGCTGGTATTGACGATGTTAGCTGGTAGTGATGATGTTAGCTGGTATTGATGATGTTAGCTGGTATTGATGATGTTAGCTGGTATTGATGATGTTAGCTGGTATTGATGATGTTAGCTGGTATTGATGATGTTATCTGGCTATTGATGTTAGCTGGTAGTGATGATGTTAGCTGGTAGTGATGATGTTAGCTGGCATTGATGATGTTAGCTGGCTATTGACGATGTTAGCTGGTATTGATGATGTTAGCTGGTAGTGATGATGTTAGCTGGCTATTGATGATGTTAGCTGGTATTGATGATGTTAGCTGATATTGATTATGTTAGCTGCTAGTGATGATGTTAGCTGATATTGATGATGTTAGCTGGTATTGATGTTAGCTGGTATTGATGTTAGCTGGTAGTGATGATGTTAGCTGGTATTGATGATGTTAGCTGGTATTGACGATGTTAGCTGGCTATTGACGGTGTTAGCTGATATTGATGATGTTAGCTGATATGATGTTAGCTGGTAGTGATGATGTTAGCTGGTATTGATGATGTTAGCTGGCTATTGATGATGTTAGCTGGCTATTGATGATGTTAACTGGTATTGATGTTAGCTGGTATTGATGATGTAAGCTGGTAGTGATGATACTCCTTGGTTCTATTGGGTAAAGTCACGTAGGTGAAAATAAAATAACAAAAAATCACGACGTTTCGGCCACAACACAAGCGGCCTTCATCAGGTGAAGGGACGAGACTGTCTGGAGGACAGCGCTGGAGTGAAAGAAGCCACGCTTAGATCACGACCTTTAAGCTGTGTGAGAAGAAAAAGATCACGCGCCTTGACAAAGGAATTAGCATATAATTTAGCATTGAAATGGCTCATTGAAATATCTAAGTTAAAGTATACACATCCGCAGAGGTACCCCTTGACAAAGGAATTAGCATCGAATTTAGCATTGAAATAGCTGAGTGATTAGCTCATTTTCACCTACGTGACTTTACCCAATAGAACCAAGGAGTATGGATCCTAGCAGTCACGAAAGCTTTAAATCTGGCAGTGATGATGTTAGCTGGTAGTGATGATGTTAGCTGGTAGTGATGATGTTAGCTGGTATTGATGATGTTAGCTGGCTATTGATGATGTTACCTGGTATTGATGATGTTAGCTGGTATTGATGATGTTAGCTGGTATTGATGATGTTAGCTGATATTTATGATGTTAGCTGGTATTGATGATGTTAGCTGGTATTGATGATGTTAGCTCGTATTGATGATGTTAGCTGATTTTGATGATGTTAGCTGGTATTGATGATGTTAGCTGGCTATTGACGATGTTGCTGCTGCTACTCGCAACTGCTTTCCCAGGTTTGCTCCCCTAGATTTATTGAATTTCGAGTCCCCCGCCAGCGGTTTGCCTTGGCAGGGCCAGCAGACCAAATGATTTCGCGGGTCTCATACGGGCCCACCCCTACTTAGCTTAACCCAGACGCGGGCAAACGAAGCAACGCGTACATCGTGCACGCAAGTGCCGGATGAAGCGAGAGCGGGGCATGTAGCATATGATGTTATAAAGGGGCCCTAATTATTATTATTTGTTTTACGCATAAATATTAAAATACAAATTGTTAACTCGCGTAAGTCAAGTAATTGTATTTTTTTCATTTGCTCAACAGCCAGATAATACGACAAATCGCTAACCTCAAACACCCGGTCGTTCATAAAAGTTAAAGGCGGTATAGTACTGCAGTAATAGAGCTAGTGCAGAATCACTGAACCGGAATTGATAGCTTGAAAGCGTTTAGCGCGGGGCTCTTGAAAGTGCGGGGCCCGTAGCTACTACTACATATGTAGCTACTACTACATATGTAGCTACTACTAAATATGTAGCTACTACTACACGTGTAGCTACTACTACATATGCAGCTACTTTTGCTACTAGGTTAATCCGGCACTGCGTGCACGTGATGATCATTCAAAATAACGCGGTCAGGGTGTTGATGATCCAGCACCTACTGATTGGTCAGTCGCCTCCTTATCACTCTACTGGCGCTACTACCGTGGTTTACTGTTCCCGTGAACGTCACTGATTAACGCCAATTGCTCGCTCACGGGATGTCGGCCGCCTCCGTATCGCTCTTCTATCGCTGCTGCTTCTACTACCACCATGGTTACGCCTGTTTTCGCATGGACTCCGCTCATTGATTGCTCCGCACGTGTTGAGGACTCGTTCAACCACCACACTCCTCGCTCACCCACTCACTCACTCGCCTACCCACACACCCATCTACTCACTCACCCATCTACTCACTCACCCAGCCACTCACTCGCCTACTCACACACCCATCTACTCACTCACCCAGCCACTCACTCACCCAGCCACTCACTCACTCGCCTACCCACACACTCACCCATCTACTCACTCACCCATCTACTCACTCACCCAGCTACTCACTCGCCTACTCACACACCCATCTACTCACTCACCCAGCCACTCACTCACTCGCCTACCCACACACTCACCCATCTACTACTCACCCAGCCACTCACTCGCCTACTCACACACTCACCCATCTACTCACGCACTCACCCATCTACTCACTCACCCAGCCACTCACTCGCCTACTCACACACCCATCTACTCACTCACTCACTCGCCTACTCACACACTCACCCATCTACTCACTCACCCAGCCACTCACTCACTCGCCTACTCACATACTCACCCATCTACTCACTCACCCAGCCACTCACTCGCCTACCCACTCACTCGCCTACCCACACACTCACTCATCTATTCACTCACCCAGCCACTCACTCACTCGCCTACTCACACACTCACCCATCTGCTCACTCACCCAGCCACTCACTCGCCTACCCACACACTCACCCATCTACTCACTCACCCAGCCACTCACTCGCTTACCCATACACTCACTCATCTACTCACTCACCCAGCCACTCACTCACTCGCCTACTCACACACTCACCCATCTACTCACTCACCCAGCCATTCACTCACTCGCTTACCCACACACTCTACTCACTCACCCAGCCACACACTCACTCACCCAACCACTCGCCCATATACTCACCCACTCACTCGCCCATATACTCACCCACTCACTCGCCTACCCACACACCCAACCACTCAGCAATCTACTCACCCACTCACTCGCCTACCCACTCACCCAAACACTCGCCCATATACTCACCCACTCACTCGCCGACCCACTCACCCAACCACTCGCCCATATATTCACTCACCCACTCGCCTACCCACTCACCCAACCACTCGTCCATATATTCACTCACCCACTCGCCTACCCACTCACCCAAACACTCACCAATCTACTCACCCACTCACTCGCCTACCCACTCACCCAAACACTCGCCCAAATACTCACCCACTCACTCGCCTACCCACATACACAACCACTCACCCATATACTCACTCACCCACTCACTCGCCTACCCACTCACCCAAACACTCGCCCATATACTCACCCACTCACTCGCCGACCCACTCACTCAACCACTCGCCCAAATACTCATCCACTCACTTGCCTACCCACACACCCAACCACTCAGCAATCTACTCACCCACTCACTCGCCTACCCACACACCCAACCACTCGCCAATATACTCACTCACCCACTCACTCGCCGACCCACTCACCCAACCACTCGCCCATATACTCACCCACTCACTCGCCTACCCACACACCCAACCACTCAGCAATCTACTCACCCACTCACTCGCCTACCCACACACCCAACCACTCGCCCATATCCTCACCCACTCACTCGCCTACCCACTCACCCAAACACTCACCAATCTACTCACCCACTCACTCACCTACCCACTCACCCAACCACTCACCCATCTACTCACTCACCCAGCCATTCACTCACTCGCTTACCCACACACTCACTCTACTCACTCACCCAGCCACACACTCACTCACCCAACCACTCGCCCATATACTCACCCACTCACTCGCCCATATACTCACCCACTCACTCGCCTACCCACACACCCAACCACTCAGCAATCTACTCACCCACTCACTCGCCTACCCACTCACCCAAACACTCGCCCATATACTCACCCACTCACTCGCCGACCCACTCACCCAACCACTCGCCCATATATTCACTCACCCACTCGCCTACCCACTCACCCAACCACTGGCCCATATACTCACTCACCCACTCACTCGCTTACCCACACACCCAACCACTCGCCCATATACTCACTCACCCACTCACTCGCCTACCCACTCACCCAACCACTCGCCCATCTACTCACCCATCTACTCACCCACTCACTCGCCTACCCACTCACCCAAACACTCACCAATCTACTCACCCACTCACTCGCCTACCCACTCACTCACCCGCTCACTCGCTCACCCACACTGCATGTCCACTGTGGAATTCCCTACCCCCCTAAGCCTTGTCTCTTATCACCAATGTTTTTAACAATAAATAACTATAACCTCGCCCAAATCAAGAAACACGGTACCCTCGCCTCTACTTACAAATTCAAGAAGCGCTGTTTGTTGCTGGCCCTTTGGCGTTTTTGGGGCCTCTATCCAGCAAGTCGACATTCATGAATTAACGAGTCCGTGCTACCAAGCAGCCTTTGTTGAAGTCACGTAGGTAGGCGAAAATAATACTGGCAGGAAACGTAGTGGACTGGAAGCCCAACCGGGATTAATTCTTCACAGGAGGCAGGGGATTAATTGTGGATGTCTGTGGATGTCTGTCCACGTGTATCCGGACACCCGGATAAAATGGGAGGGGCTGGGTGGAGAGGGGAGGGGCTGGGGAGGGTAGGGAGGGGAGGGTGGGGAGGGGCTGGGTGGGGGGATTGGAGGGTGGGGAGGGGCTGGGTGGGGAGGGGAGGGTGGGGCTGGGTGCGAGGTGAGGAGGGTGGGGCTGGGTGGGGGGTGGGTGGGGCTGGGGCTGGGAGGGGCTGGTCACCCCGTGGTGCCCTTATAAAACTCAACGTTTCACCTACTCACGCCGGCTTGTGCCCGCCCTCACAGTCGGGCATATTGTGCTGAACACACCACGTGGTGGTGGTGCCATTGTAGACCC
Organism: Petromyzon marinus; assembly: GCF_048934315.1. Classification (NCBI taxonomy): domain Eukaryota; kingdom Metazoa; phylum Chordata; class Hyperoartia; order Petromyzontiformes; family Petromyzontidae; genus Petromyzon; species Petromyzon marinus. The sequence continues at coordinate 7,771,466 of NC_133730.1, forward strand.
TGGCCATTGACCGAGCAACCCAACGTTCCTACCAGCTCCCTCCGCAGGAGAATGTGTTTGATCGTCGACGTTTCGATCGCCACGCAAGCGGACCGTCTTCAGGTGAGAGAGGGAAAGCCGGCTGCCGAGACACGTCGTGATCTATGAATGTTCCACCCACGTGGACTTCACCGAAAATAACCAAAGAGTATGGATTCCTGCAGCCACGGAAGCTTCCAATCGAGAGTGAAGAGTTTTATGTTTACGTGCGCGCAGTACACACGTCTGTATACGGCGGTGTTTGCTGTGTATGCAACGTGGGGAGTGGTGGCGCAGTGGTTAGCGCGCTGCACTTCGAACCCGGCGTCGCCGAATTTTTATTCGCGCTCAAGATCAATGACAGTGACGGCGAATATCTGAACCCGTCCCGAGGCTCCGTTTAGGTCGACTCGGCCTTAAATGAGTATCTGGTGAGGTGTGTGTGTGTAAAACATCGGAACTGGGGAGACAAAGGCGGCCCGGCGTGGTTGCTGGCCACCCACCCCCTCCTGTGCGGTGCCGGCCTTCGTAGGCGCTGCTACCCGCTAACAGCACTTGCCCCAACAGTCTGTTACAGGCTACATGTACTCCTGCACGTGTATATCAAGCATGTGCGTTTACGTGGGAAAACGTTCATTTGGCAGTGGACATGGTGATGATGACACAGAGAGAGAGAGGGAGAGGAACACGTGGATTAGAGAACACACGCAGGGTCGAGGAGACCTCATCATCATCACCCTGATCTTCATCCAGCAGTGGATAGCCCCTGATGCTGAGGGTGTTGATGACTCTGCCCCGACGCCCGACAACACGTGCACGGCGTGACGGACGCCGGTCCACATTCCCCAGTCGACTTTTAGCGACCCCGGCAAAATCGGGGCGCGCCCGCTGATTGGTTTCAGATCCGGAGGTGTGTTGTGGCCTTGGCCAATCGCGCGAGACCGGCGTGCCTGTCCGCTCTGCGCGGCCTGAAGCGAAACCCTTCGGCGGTTCAAGGAGTCACACACGTGGCCCAAGATGGCGGGGACACTGCGAGTCCAGGCTCGGCCCTGGCTGGGCCCTGGCTGGGCCCAGGCTCAGCCCTGGCTGGGCCCTGGCTCGGCCCTGGCTGGGCCCTGGCTGGGCCCAGGCTCGGCCCTGGCTGGGCCCTGGCTGGGCCCTGGCTCGGCCCTGGCTGGGCCCTGGCTCGGCCCTGGCTGGGCCCTGGCTCGGCCCTGGCTCGGCCCTGGCTGGGCCCTGGCTGGGCCCAGGCTCGGCCCTGGCGTATTTGACTGCGGTAGATTTTCACGCGAGAAACCACTTCGTTAAGCTATCATTTGTGATGGCCAGGTCGCTTCTGCAGAAAAAAAAGAAAGCCACATAGCTCCGTGGGCCTTACCTGGTAAAAAAATATATTTTAAAAAAATCGTTTTGTTTTACTCATCCAAACGGGTTCTTTGGTGGGGCGAGCCAATGACCTCAAGACCAGGTCACCACCAGCTGCGACCACTTCGTGTTTGTGACACGGTCAGTGGCCTTAAGCCACCCCGGGTCTGGGTGTCTCTCTCTCTCCCATGGGGCTTCACATGTCAGTGACTCTGGGTCGACACTGCTGGCAGCCTAGGTGTACACGTTAACACGTGTGTGTATGTGTTGATATACACATGTTATTAGCGGTGTCAAGATCGGCCTCTGTGGAGGAGGCTCGTGAAGGACGCTGCTGCTGGGCAGCTGGAGGCAGTCGCCCTCCCAACAGCAACCGAGGGCAGAGGAGCGACGCTCACAACACGGCTGGTGGTGCATCTGCCGGTCATCTGAGTCGGTCAACCCCTGGCACCACCTGCTGGGTCTGTCCCGTGACCTCCTGCCAGCAGCGAGGGCCTCCGACACTTCAAGTGGCCTCACAGTGCACCTGGCCTGGCACATGCACCGTGGCGATGTTGCCATCACTTAGCGGGCATTGTTATACACACACACACGTGTTAGCAGAGCTTCGTAGCTCATCGGATTCCTCCAGTCCAAATTAAGATTCTGAATGAGTAGCTGGTGTGATGTGTAGTAAAACATCAGCACTGGGGAGACAAAGGCGGCCGGGCGTGGTGCTGGTCAAACCCACCCCTGTCTCGTGCCGTTCCGGCCTTCACAGGTGCCGCTCGCGAACAGCACTTGCCCCGACAATCTGTTAAGGCTCCACGGGGGATCTTTGTCTTTGGGTGGAGAGCGTTAGTGCCGTGGTCAGCGCTACGCCGTGCTGCAAACCCCGGCGACCCGGGTTCGATTCCCGCTCACCGCCACCCAACACCGGTGACGATTATCTGAACCGGCCATGGGCCTCCCCTAGGTCGACTCAGCCTCAAACGAGCCCCTGGTAGCTCATGCGTCTAAACCTCACCGGTTGTTGTAGTTGTTGATGTGTAAGTAAACATCGCCACCGGGGAGACAAAGGCGGCCGGGCGTGGTGCTGGCCACACCGGCCTTCACAGGCGCTGCCGCTCGCTGACAGCACATGGGCCGCGCCGATGGGATCCCATGTCCGTTGGCAACCTGCAAGTTGCTGTGACCCCCCATGCCCTGCAGTGCCGAATTTTCTGTCGGTCCTGGCTCGGTCCTGGCTCGGTCCTGGCTCAGCTCTGGCTCGGCCCTGACTCGGCTCTGGCTCGGCCCTGACTCGGCTCTGGCTCGGCCCTGACTCGGCCCTGACTCGGCTCTGGCTCGGCCCTGACTCGGCCCTGACTCGGCTCTGGCTCGGCTCTGGCTCAGCTCTGGCTCGGCCCTGACTCGGCTCTGGCTCGGCTCTGGCTCGGCCCTGACTCGGCCCTGGCTCGGCTCTGGCTCGGCTCTGGCTCAGCTCTGGCTCGGCCCTGACTCGGCTCTGGCTCGGCTCTGGCTCGGCCCTGACTCGGCCCTGACTCGGCTCTGGCTCTGCCCTGGCTCGGCCCTGGCTCGGCTCTGCCCTGACTCGGCCCTGGCTCTGCGGTGGGTCGGTCTTCTGGGCGCCGAAAGTTCCCTCCCGTCCCCTGCCGTGCCACCCCGCCCGCCCGCCCGCCATGGCCGTGTTGTAATGGCCTCGGCTAACAGTACGAGTGTACGAGTGCCCGCATTTTTGGGGCTCTTTTTTCTTTTTTTTTAAAAACATTTTTGTTTCGCCACACTCGACGCGGCGGTTCGAGTTGTCAACAGGAGCGGGTCGTACGAGGTTGTGGTCACGACCCGAACTGTTGTTCCCCCGTGTCCGGTGTGGTTTCATTTTTTTTTATTATTGTCGGCGTCTGCCCTTTCCACGCGTCGATTCGGCGTGCGGCGATGTCTTTGGCCGCGGCACGCATGGCCACTTTGTTGGGCTGTCGTTTTTTGATGGCCAGGTCGCTGCGAACAAAATGAATCTGTCGCTCGGTGACGCGTTACCTCGTGGGTTTGATCCCGACCCTGACGCCTGCTGCTGCTGTATATTTGGAGTTTGCGTGTCTCTCTCTCTCTCATCATCATCATCACGGTGGATAGGAGATGTTGACTACCTCGCCTGGTGTGCAGGAGGTCGTGGGTTTGATCTCGACCCTGACGTCTGCTGCTGTATATTTGGAGTTTGCGTGTCTCTCTCTCTCATAATCATCATCACGGTGGCTAGGAGATGTTAACTACCTCGCCTGGTGTGCAGGAGGTCGTGGTTTTGATCTCGACCCTGACGCCTGCTGTTTATTTGGAGTTTGTGTGTCTCATCATCATGACGGCTGGGAGATGTTAACTACCTCGCCTGGTATACAGGAGGTCGTGGGTTTGATCTCGACCCTGACGTCTGCTGCTGCTGTATATTTGGAGTTTGCATGTCTCTCTCTCTCATCATCATCATCACGGTGGCTAGGAGATGTTAACTACCTCGCCTGGTGTGCAGGAGGTCGTGGTTTTGATCTCGACCCTGACGCCTGCTGTTTATTTGGAGTTTGTGTGTCTCATCATCATGACGGCTGGGAGATGTTAACTACCTCGCCTGGTATACAGGAGGTCGTGGGTTTGATCTCGACCCTGACGTCTGCTGCTGCTGTATATTTGGAGTTTGCGTGTCTTTCTCTCTCATCATCATCACGGTGGCTAGGAGATGTTAACTACCTCGCCTGGTATACAGGAGGTCGTGGGTTTGATCCCGACCCTGACGTCTGCTGCTGCTGTATATTTGGAGTTTCCGTGTCTCTCTCATCATCATCATCACGGTGGCTATGAGATGTTAACTACATTCGTTGGTATACAGGACGTCGTGGGTTTGATCTCGACCCTGACGTCTGCTGCTGCTGTATATTTGGAGTTTCCGTGTCTCTCTCTCTCTCCCCTATCCGCGTAGATTCTTCTCCGGGTCCTCTGGTTTTTCCCCTCCACGTTTAGAATGAACGTCACCACGGCGTTTTGAGTGTTTGGCTGCTGCTCGACATTTCTACGCGATAAGCCACTCCGTCGAGAAGCTACCATCTGTTATGGCCAGGGTCGCTTCTGAAGAAGAGAGAGCTCCACAGCTTGAGTGTTCGCCGTACCTGGCGAACAACAAAAAAACTATATATACTTAGCTCTTTCGGTAAAGTCACGTTGAAGGGAAACAATAAAATAATAATATATATTAAACAATAAAAATTCTCACGACGTTTCGACCATAACACAAACCAACACACCTGATGACGACCGTTTGTGTTATGGTCGAAACGTCGTGAGAATTGTTTTTATTGTTTTATATATATTTCATTATTTTATTGTTTCCCTTCAACGTGACTTTACCGAAAGAGCTAAGAATATTAATTACTGCAGTCACGAAATCTTTAAATAAAACAAAAACTAGTTTGGTTTATTAAAATTTGTTGTCCATCGATCCCCCACAAACGCCAACCAATGCGTGCATCGTGAGCCACAGAACCGATAGTAATTTAATGAACCGATATTAATTTAATGAATCGATATTAATTTAATGAATCGATATTAAATTCACGAATCGATAGTAATTTAATGAACCGATATTCATTTAATGAATCGATATTCATTTAATGAATCGATATTAAATTCACGAATCGATAGTAATTTAATGAACCGATATTCATTTAATGAATCCATGCATCTGTCCCCGTGAACTCCTTCCTCTTGCTGGCCACCCACCCCCTCGTGTGCAGTGCCGGCATTCATAGGCGCTGCTACTCGCTAACAACAGCACTTGCCCCTACAGTCTACTCAAGGCTACACGGGGCTATCTTTGTCTTTGTGAGTTGAGTATGAGTGCGTTTGTCAGTATGTACGTGTGTGTGTGTGTTGGTCAACCACGTTATGTATGCCGATGATTTGGTAATAGCCGCTCATTCAGAGGAGGAGTTGGAGACGCTGCTGCTGAGACTGGAGCGTGCCACTAAGAGGGTGGGGCCTTACCATCAGCCCCACCAAAACTAAGCACCTGCCTGGGTATTTTGTACCATCGGACACTCCACCCCCACAACTCCCAATCGGTGATGGGGCAGTTGTGGAGAGAGTGGAGAGTTTCCCATACCTGGGCAGTGTGCTTATGACCGACTCCAGTTTAACAGCAGAGGTCTCACTCCGAATCATTCGAGCGGCAATATCTTTTCATCGGTTGCATAACGCTGTGTGGAAGCTACCTGGTCTGTCGCTCCGCACTAAGCTTCAGGTCTTCTCGGCCATGGTCATTCCCTCCCTTCTCTACACTTGCGAAACGTGGACCCCCCTAATGGAACATCTTCGCCGGTTAGAAACATTTAGGCTGGCCTGCCTACGATCCATCCTGGGTTTAACCAGGCTGGATTGTGTGAGCTCACAAATCCTTGAAAAATCTGGGCACGGTCCCATCGGTGAGCTCCTCCGGCAGGCAAGGCTGCGTTGGCTGGGTCATGTAGCCCGCATGCCCAGCCACCGCATGCCGAAACAGCTTTTGTTCGGCCGGATCGAGGGGGCTAAACGGGCGCGGCACGGGCTAGAGAAGAGATGGAGTGATGTGGTACAGGAGGACGTGGAGCTGAGTGGACTTGCCGATGACTGGTACCAGCGGTGTCAAGATCGGCCTCTGTGGAGGAGGCTCGTGAAGGACGCTACTGGGCAGTTGGAGGCAGTCGCCCTCCAACAACAACGGAGGGCGGAGGAGCGACGCTCACAACAACGAGCGGAGCGCCAGGTAACTAGGGCACAGCAGGTTGACACAGTAGGGGGCACAGGTGGTGCATTAGCCAGTCGTCTCAGTCAGTCGACCCGTGGCACCTGGGTCTGCCCCGTGACCTCCTGCCAGCGGGCGTTCGATACTTCACGTGGCCTCAAGGTGCACATGGCCTGGCACAAGCGTCGTGGTGACGTCACCGCCACTTAGTGGCGAATGGCGGTTGTTGTTGTGTGTCTGTTAGAGCGTGTGTCCTTTTGTGTGGCTGTGTGTGTATGTGTGTACGCATACTTGTCCCAATAGTCTGCTGGAGGCTACACAGGGCATATTTGTCTTTGTATCCCCTGTGTGTGTGTGTGCGTGCGTGAGGCCTATCTGTGTATATTTATGTCGGTATGGTATACATATCCCCTGTGTGTGTGTGCGTGCGTGAGGCCTATCTGTGTATATTTATGTCGGTATGGTATACATATCCCCTGCGTGTCTGTGTGTGCCTCCCGCATGCACAAGAAGCAACGTGAAACGCAGACTTTGCTCCCCAGCACTACGGCAGCCTTAATAGGAGCTCGCAAACCGGGCCACAGATGGCACGCGTGTGTGTCCCCACGTTCTATCCGTGCCAGCTAACCCCCCCCCCCCCATCCGTGCCAGTGATTCCCCCCCCCCATATCCGTGCCAGCTAACCCCCCCTCCCCCTATCCGTGCCAGCTATTTCCCCCCCCCCCATATCCGTGCCAGCGAATCCCACCGCCCTATCCGTGCCAGCTAATCCCCTCCCCTATCCGTGCCAGCTATTTCCCCCCCCCCATATCCATGCCAGCGAATCCCCTCCCCTATCCGTGCCAGCTAACCCCCCCCCCCCCATATCCGTGCCAGCGAATCCCCTCCCCTATCCGTGCCAGCTATTTCCCCCCCCCCCCCCCATATCCGTGCCAGCTAACCACCCCCGCCCCTATCCGTGCCAGCTAAACCGTGTTTAGCTGGCACGGATAGGGGGGCTGGGGTTACTCTTTCGCTGTCGGTGATTGATGTGCGGCAGGCAACTGATGCTAACTTTACACAATCGCTGACTCCAGCGACTATATATACACATCAATATAGATAATTGGCCCTCTCAGCTCTCTGTCCCCCACTCTCTCCCCCCTCTCTCTCTGCCCACTCCCACTTGCTATCTTCACCCACCTCTCTCTCTCTCTCCACTTGATCTCTCGTCTTCCCAACCGTGTCTTGCCTTGTGTGTTTCTCCACGTGTCTCCTCCACACGTGTCTTCACGTGTCTCCTCCACACGTGTCTCCACGTATCTCCTCCCCCTCCCCCCGTGTCTCCACGTGTCTCCCTCTCTCTCCCCGTGTCTCCACGTGTCTCCCTCTCTCTCCCCGTGTCTCCGCGTGTCTCCTTCCCCCCTTGTCTCTCTCTCTCCCCCCGTGTATCCCTCCCTCCCCCCGTGTCTCCCTCCCCCCGTGTCTCCCTCTCTACCCCCGTGTCTCCCTCTCTCCCCGTGTCTCCCTCTCTCCCCGTGTCTCCCTCTCTCTCCCCGTGTCTCCCTCCCTCCCCCCGTGTCTCCCTCTCTCCCCGTGTCTCCCTCCCTCCCCCCGTGTCTCCCTCTCTCCCCGTGTCTCCCTCCCTCCCTCCGTGTCTCCCTCCCTCCCCCCGTGTCTCCCTCTCTCTCCCCGTGTCTCCCTCTCTACCCCCGTGTCTCCCTCTCTCTCCCCGTGTCTCCCTCTCTCCCTCCGTGTCTCCCTCCCTCCCCCCGTGTCTCCCTCTCTCTCCCCGTGTCTCCCTCTCTCTCCCCGTGTCTCCCTCCGTGTCTCCCTCCCTCCCCCCGTGTCTCCCTCTCTCTCCCCGTGTCTCCCTCTCTACCCCCGTATCTCCCTCCCTCCCCCCGTGTCTCCCTCTCTCTCCCCGTGTCTCCCTCTCTACCCCCGTATCTCCCTCCCTCCCCCCGTGTCTCCCTCTCTCTCCCCGTGTCTCCCTCTCTACCCCCGTGTATCTGCGCGTCTCATTAATCCGGAATGCTGTTGGGAACCGGTCAGCAGTGACCTTGTGAAGCCACCAGCAAGTGACTTCACAGGTCACGGCGGTGAGTCCACGCCACGTGAGTGAGTCCAGTCCAGTGAGTGAGTCTAGTCCAGTGAGTGAGTCCAGTCCAGTGAGTGAGTCCAGTCCATTGAGTGAGTCCAGTCCAGTGAGTGAGTCTAGTCCACGTGAGTGAGTCTAGTCCACGTGAGTGAGTCCAGTCCAGTGAGTGAGTCGAGTCCAGTGAGTGAGTCCAGTCCAGTGAGTGAGTCCACGTGAGTGAGTCCATTGAGTGAGTCCAGTCCAGTGAGTGAGTCCAGTCCAGTGAGTGAGTCCACGTGAGTGAGTCCAGTCCAGTGAGTGAGTCCAGTCCAGTGAGTGAGTCCACGTGAGTGAGTCCAGGCCAGCAGTGAGTCCAGTCCAGTGAGGGAGTCCAGTCCAGTTACTGAGTTCAGTCCAGTGAGTGAGTCCAGTCCAGTGAGTGAGTCCAGTCCAGTGAGTGAGTCCACGTGAGTGAGTCGAGCCCAGTGAGGGAGTCCAGTCCAGTGAGTGAGTCAAGTCCAGTGAGTGAGTCCAGTCCAGTGAGTGAGTCCAGTCCAGTGGGTGAGTCCAGTCCAGTGAGTCCAGTCCAGTTAGTCCAGTCCAGTGAGTGAATTCAGTCCAGTGAGTCCAGTCCAGTGAGTGAGTCCAGTCCAGTCCAGTGACTCCAGTCCAGTGAGTCCAGTCCAGTGAGTCCAGTCCAGTGAGTTAGTCCAGTCAAGTGAGTGAGTCCAGTCCAGTGAGTGAGTGGAGTCCAGTGAGTGAGTCCAGTGAGTGAGTCCAGTCCAGTGAGTGAGTCCAGTGAGTGAGTCCACGTGAGTGAGTCCAGTCCAGTTAGTCCAGTCCAGTCCAGTGAGTGAGTCCAGTCCACGTGAGTGAGTCCAGTCCAGTTAGTCCAGTGAGTGAGTCCAGTCCACGTGAGTGAGTCCAGTCCAGTGAGTCCAGTCCAGTGAGTCCAGTCCAGTCCACGTGAGTCTGCGTGCGAGTCTTGTTTTTGTGCCTGCGGTGCGGCGCTTTTGCGGGGAGCGGTGGCGCAGCGGTTAGCGCTACGAAGCCGAGTTCGATTCCCGCTCACGGCCAACACCACTGACGATTATTTTAATATATATTTTTTTTATATTTCCCTGCACCTCCTCTGGGTTGACTCAGCCTTAAATCCGCACCCGCTGTGGTGTGTGAACATCGCCACGCCGGGCGTGGTGCTGGCCACCCACCAACCCCCTCTCGTGTCCCACCGTGTCGGTCTTCATCGGTGCTGCTCCTCGCTAACAGCCCTTGGCCCATAATAGGGGGGCGGGGGTTGGGGGGGCGGGGGGGGGTTGGGGGGGCGGGGGGGGGGAGTTAGATCGCGTTAATAAATAAATGTTGTGTCGTTAAACCCGCCACCACCCGACACAGCCAACTAGTGAGGGTTGTCACGTAAACAGAACGTGGCCAATTCGTCACTAGTACAGCACTAGTGTAGTGTATAGTGTAGTGTATAGTGTAGTGTATGGTAGTATAGTGTATAGTGTAGTGTATAGTAGTGTATAGTGTAGTGTATAGTAGTATAGTGTATAGTAGTATAGTGTATAGTAGTGTATAGTGTAGTGTATAGTAGTATAGTGTATAGTAGTGTATAGTGTAGTGTATAGTAGTATAGTGTATAGTAGTGTATAGTAGTGTATAGTGTAGTGGTATAGTAGTGTATAGTGTAGTGTATAGTGAAGTGTATTGTGTATAGTAGTGTAGTGTTAGTGGTATAGTAGTGTATCGTGTAGTGTATAGTGTAGTGGTATAGTAGTGTATAGTGTAGTGTATGGTAGTGTAGTGGTATATTAGTGTATAGTGTAGTGTATAGTAGTGCAGTGGTATAGTAGTGTATTGTATAGTGTAGTATAGTGTAGTGTATAGTAGTGTAGTGGCATAGTAATGTATAGTGTAGTGTATGGTGTAGTGTATATATAGTAGTGTACTGTATAGTGTAGTGTATAGTAGAGTATAGTGTAGTGTGTATATATAGTAGTGGTGTATAGTAGTGTAGTGTATAGTGTAGTGTACTCGTACAGCACACCGGTTGTGTTGGAGAGCCAAGCCACAACATTTACAAGCCACAACATCTACAATCTGAGTACGACGTTTCGCCAGTAATGACAACTAGCTTCATAAGGCAACAGCCAGATTTGATTTATCCCCCTCTCCTCCTCTATTATGGATGATATTGGTCACGAAATCCCAGCCCTTGACCCAACAGTCTTATTGGGGCTATACGGGGTATCTTTGTCTGGTGTATTGCAGCTGTGTATGAATGCCAGGCGCATTTGCATGCAAGTGCAGTACGTACATAACAGGCGTGTGTGTATGTACTCACACGTGTCCTGTCGCGATTAGATGAACCGGCCCAGGACCTTCCCTAGGTCGACTCAGCCTCGAATTAGTACCTGGCGCGGTGTGTAGTAAACATCGCCACTGGGGGAGACAAAGGCGGCCGGGCGTGGTGCTGGCCACCCACCCCCTCGTGTGCCGTGCCGGCCTTCATTTGGTGCTGCTACTCGCTAACAGCACTTGCCCCCAAAGGCTGTGCAAGGCTAGACGGGGGATCTTTGTCTTTGTGTGAGTGTATCCGTTTGCACGGTCATGTCGGCCACCCTCCCCTCGTGCGCCGTGCCACCCTTCATAGCTGCTAGCTAACAGCACTTGCCCTAACAGCCTGTCAGAGGCTATAGGGGAGGTCTTTGCCTTTGTAAGCTCATAGCTGCTAGCTAACAGCACTTGCCCTAACAGCCTGTCAGAGGCTATACGGGAGGTCTTTGTACGCTCATAGCTGCTAGCTAACAGCACTTGCCCTAACAGCCTGTCAGAGGCTATAGGGGAGGTCTTTGTCTTTGTAAGCTCATAGCTGCTAGCTAACAGCACTTGCCCTAACAGCCTGTCAGAGGATATAGGGGAGGTCTTTGTCTTTGTAAGCTCATAGCTGCTAGCTAACAGCACTTGCCCTAACAGCCTGTCGGAGGCTATACGGGAGGTCTTTGTCTTTGTAAGCTCATAGCTGCTAGCTAACAGCACTTGCCCCTAACAGCCTGTCAGAGGCTATACGGGAGGTCTTTGTAAGCTCATAGCTGCTAGCTAACAGCACTTGCCCTAACAGCCTGTCAGAGGCTATAGGGGAGGTCTTTGTCTTTGTAAGCTCATAGCTGCTAGCTAACAGCACTTGCCCTAACAGCCTGTCGGAGGCTATAGGGGAGGTCTTTGTATGCTCATAGCTGTTAGCTAACAGCACTTGCCCTAACAGCCTGTCAGAGGCTATACGGGAGGTCTTTGTCTTTGTAAGCTCATAGCTGCTAGCTGACAGCACTTGCCCTAACAGCCTGTCGGAGGCTATACGGGAGGTCTTTGTATGCTCATAGCTGTTAGCTAACAGCACTTGCCCTAACAGCCTGTCAGAGGCTATACGGGAGGTCTTTGTCTTTGTAAGCTCATAGCTGCTAGCTAACAGCACTTGCCCTAACAGCCTGTCAGAGGCTATAGGGGAGGTCTTTGTCTTTGTAAGCTCATAGCTGCTAGCTAACAGCACTTGCCCTAACAGCCTGTCGGAGGCTATACGGGAGGTCTTTGTATGCTCATAGCTGTTAGCTAACAGCACTTGCCCTAACAGCCTGTCAGAGGCTATACGGGAGGTCTTTGTCTTTGTAAGCTCATAGCTGCTAGCTAACAGCACTTGCCCTAACAGCCTGTCGGAGGCTATAGGGGAGGTCTTTGTATGCTCATAGCTGCTAGCTAACAGCACTTGCCCTAACAGCCTGTCAGAGGCTATACGGGAGGTCTTTGTCTTTGTAAGCTCATAGCTGCTAGCTAACAGCACTTGCCCTAACAGCCTGTCAGAGGCTCTAGGGGAGGTCTTTGTCTTTGTAAGCTCATAGCTGCTAGCTAACAGCACTTGCCCTAACAGCCTGTCAGAGGCTATAGGGGAGGTCTTTGTCTTTGTAAGCTCATAGCTGCTAGCTAACAGCACTTGCCCTAACAGCCTGTCGGAGGCTATAGGGGAGGTCTTTGTATGCTCATAGCTGCTAGCTAACAGCACTTGCCCTAACAGCCTGTCACAGGCTATACGGGAGGTCTTTGTCTTTGTAAGCTCATAGCTGCTAGCTAACAGCACTTGCCCCTAACAGCCTGTCAGAGGCTCTAGGGGAGGTCTTTGTCTTTGTAAGCTCATAGCTGCTAGCTAACAGCACTTGCCCTAACAGCCTGTCAGAGGCTCTAGGGGAGGTCTTTGTCTTTGTAAGCTCATAGCTGCTAGCTAACAGCACTTGCCCCTACAGCCTGTCAGAGGCTATACGGGAGGACTTTGTCTTTGTGCGAGTGAGTTTGAGTGGCGATTGTAAAACGAGCGGAGCTGCCAATTGCCATTCATAATTCAGCAGCAGCACCGCTCAGCACCGCTACACAGACCACCTGCACCCTCCACCTGCACTGTCCACCTGCACCATCCACCTGCACCCTCCACCTGCACCCTCCACCTGCACCCTCCACCTGCACTGTCCACCTGCACCGTCCACCTGCACCCTCCACCTGCACCCTCCACCTGCACCCTCCACCTGCACCGTCCACCTGCACCCTCCACCTGCACTGTCCACCTGCACCCTCCACCTGCACCCTCCACCTGCACCCTCCACCTGCACCGTCCACCTGCACCCTCCACCTGCACCGTCCACCTGCACCCTCCACCTGCACCCTCCACCTGCACCGTCCACCTGCACCGTCCACCTGCACCCTCCACCTGCACCGTCCACCTGCACCCTCCACCTGCACCCTCCACCTGCACTGTCCACCTGCACCATCCACCTGCACCCTCCACCTGCACCGTCCACCTGCACCCTCCACCTGCACCCTCCACCTGCACTGTCCACCTGCACCCTCCACCTGCACTGTCCACCTGCACCCTCCACCTGCACTGTCCACCTGCACCCTCCACCTGCACCGTCCACCTGCACCGTCCACCTGCACCCTCCACCTGCACCGTCCACCTGCACTGTCCACCTGCACCATCCACCTGCACCGTCCACCTGCACCCTCCACCTGCACCGTCCACCTGCACCCTCCACCTGCACCGTCCACCTGCACCCTCCACCTGCACTGTCCACCTGCACCGTCCACCTGCACCCTCCACCTGCACCCTCCACCTGCACCCTCCACCTGCACCGTCCCCCTGCACCGTGCCACGGCTCTGTATCGTGGCCAAGAGAGCTTCAAGGCAAAGGCGCAGCCCCTGCAATCACTTTGCGGCGCGTGCCACGCGTTGGCGGTGGCTGTGAGATGTTAACTCCCTCGCCTGGTGTACAGGAGGTCGTGGGTTCGAACCCCACCCTGACGACGCCTGCTGCTGCTGTATATTTGGAGTCTGCGTGTCTCTCTCTCTCTCTATCCGTGCGCGCGTGGATTTTTCACGGGGTCCTCCGGTTTTTCCCCTCCACCTTCAGAATCGACACCGGTGTATTTGGCTGCTGCTTTGAATTTCCACGCTTCGACGACAACGAGGATGATGAGCCCACTCCGTTGCGCTATTGTTCGTGATAGCCAACGGAGCTGAGTGGACCTTGCCTGGTATAGTAAAAAACTGACGTGACGCAGGTGTCTCTCACTTCCTATTGCAGAGCCATGGATTCTGTTGTTTTGGCATCATGACAATTATCATGTCTACCTATAGTTAAAGCTTCAGCGAGTCTCAAGACTCCTTTTCAGGAGGGCGCCTGCCAAGTTATCGCAGGAGGGCAAGCGATGTTGTAATTTGCAGGCACGGTACATTATCATCATTGGGGATGTGTTGGCCAATATCAGTTCCACTGTGTGTGTGGGTTTAGCTATGTGGGGAGAACCTGGAGGAAAGCCATGCAGAGCAGGGGGAGATCATACAAACTCCACTCAGTCACTCTGTAGAACAGGGGGAGATCATACAAACTCCATTCAGTCACTCTGTAGAACAGGGGGAGATCACACAAACTCCACTCACTCTGTAGAACAGGGGGAGATCACACAAACTCCACTCAGTCACTCTGTAGAACAGGGGGAGATCATACAAAATCCACTCAGTCACTCTGTAGAACAGGGGGAGATCACACAAACTCCACTCAGTCACTCTGGAGAACAGGGGGAGATCATACAAACTTCACTCAGTCACTCTGTAGAACAGGGGGAGGTCATACAAACTCCACTCAGTCACTCTGTAGAACAGGGGGAGATCATACAAACTTCACTCAGTCACTCTGTAGAAAAGGGGGAGGTCATACAAACTCCACTCAGTCACTCTGTAGAGCAGGGGGAGATCATACAAACTTCACTCAGTCACTCTGTAGAACAGGGGGAGATCACACAAACTCCACTCAGTCACTCTGTAGAACAGGGGGAGATCATACAAACTCCACTCAGTCACTCTGTAGAACAGGGGGAGATCACACAAACTCCACTCACTCACTCTGTAGAACAGGGGGAGATCACACAAACTCCACTCAGTCACTCTGTAGAACAGGGGGAGATCATACAAACTCCACTCAGTCACTCTGTAGAACAGGGGGAGATCATACAAACTCCACTCAGTCATCTTCTTTGGTTCTTTCGGTAAAGTCACGTAGACTTTACTTTACCGAAAGAACCAAAGAAGATGAATCATTGCAGTCACGAAAGCTTTAAATCGAAATTTAAATTCCACTCAGTCACTCTGTAGAACAGGGGGAGATCATACAAACTCCACTCAGTCACTCTGTAGAACAGGGGGAGATCATACAAACTCCACTCAGTCACTCTGTATAACAGGGGGAGATCATACAAACTCCCACTCAGTCACTCTGTATAACAGGGGGAGATCATACAAACTCCACTCAGTCACTCTGTATAACAGGGGTAGATCATACAAACTCCACTCACTCACTCTGTAGAACAGGGGGAGATCATACAAACTCCACTCAGTCACTCTCCAGAGCAGGGGGAGATCATACAAACTCCACTCACTCTCTCTATAGAACAGGGGGAGATCATACAAACTCCACTCAGTCACTCTGCAGAGCAGGGGGAGATCATACAAACTCCACTCACTCTGTATAACAGGGAGAGATCATACAAACTCCACTCACTCACTCTGTAGAACAGGGGGAGATCATACAAACTCCACTCACTCTGTATAACAGGGAGAGATCATACAAACTCCACTCAGTCACTCTGTAGAACAGGGTGAGATCATACAAACTCCACTCAGTCACTCTGCAGAGCAGGGGGAGATCATACAAACTTCACTCACTCTGTAGAACAGGGGGAGATCATACAAACACCATTCACTCACTCTGTAGAACAGGGGGAGATCACACAAACTCCACTCAGTCACTCTGCAGAGCAGGGGGAGATCATACAAACACCACTCACTCACTCTGTAGACCAGGGGGAGATCACACAAACTTCACTCACTCTGTAGAACAGGGGGAGATCATACAAACTCCACTCAGTGACTCTGCAGAGCAGGGGGAGATCATACAAACTTCACTCAGTCACTCTGTAGAACAGGGGGAGATCATACAAACTCCACTCACTCACTCTGTAGAACAGCGGGAGATCATACAAACTCCACTCACTCTGTATAACAGGGAGAGATCATACAAACTCCACTCAGTCACTCTGTAGAACAGGGTGAGATCATACAAACTCCACTCAGTCACTCTGCAGAGCAGGGGGAGATCATACAAACTTCACTCACTCACTCTGTAGAACAGGGGGAGATCATACAAACACCACTCACTCACTCTGTAGAACAGGGGGAGATCACACAAACTTCACTCACTCTGTAGAACAGGGGGAGATCATACAAACTCCACTCAGTCACTCTGTAGAACAGGGGGAGATCATACAAACTCCACACACTCACTCTATAGAACAGGGGGAGATCATACAAACTCCACTCTGTAGAACAGGGGGAGATCATACAAACTCCACTCACTCACTCTGTATAACAGGGGGAGATCATACAAACTCCACTCACTGTGTAGAACAGGGGGAGATCATACAAACTCCACTCACTCACTCTGTATAACAGGGGGAGATCATACAACTCCACTCACTCTGTAGAACAGGGGGAGATCATACAAACTCCACTCACTCACTCTGTAGAACATTGGGAGATCATACAAACTCCACTCAGTCACTCTGTAGAACAGGGGGAGATCATACAAACTCCACTCACTCACTCTGTAGAACAGGGGGAGATCATACAAACTCCACTCACTCACTCTGTAGAACAGGGGGAGATCATACAAACTCCACTCACTCTGTATAACAGGGGGAGATCATACAAACTCCACTCACTCACTCTGTAGAACAGGGGGAGATCATACAAACTCCACTCACTCACTCTATAGAATAGGGGGAGATCATACAAACTCCACTCACTCACTCTGTAGAACAGGGGGAGATCATACAAACTCCACTCACTCTCACTCTGTAGAACAGGGGGAGATCATACAAACTCCACTCACTCACTCTGTAGAACAGGGGGAGATCATACAAACTCCACTCACTCTGTAGAACAGGGGGAGATCATACATACTCCACTCACTCACTCTGTAGAACAGTGGGATATCATACAAACTCCACTTACTCACTCTGTAGAACAGGGAGAGATCATACAAACTCCACTCACCCTCACTCTGTAGAACAGCGGGAGATCATACAAACTCCACTCACTCTGTAGAACAGTGGGAGGTCACACAAACTCCACTCACTCACTCTGTAGAACAGGGGGAGATCATACAAACTCCACTCACTCACTCTGTAGAACAGTGGGATATCATACAAACTCCACTCATTCACTCTGTAGAACAGGGGGAGATCACACAAACTCCACTCACTCACTAGGTAGAACAGGGGGAGATCATACAAACTCCACTCACTCTGTAGAACAGGGGGAGATCATACAAACTCCACTCACTCACTCTGTAAAACAGGGGGAGATCATATAAACTACACTCACTCACTCACTCTGTAGAACAGGGGGAGATCATACAAACTCCACTCACTCTGTAGAACAGGGGGAGATCATACAAACTCCACTCACTCTGTAGAACAGGGGGAGATTATACAAACTCCCCTCACTCACTCTGTAGAACAGGGGGAGATCATACAAACTCCACTCACTCTGTAGAACAGGGGGAGATTATACAAACTCCCCTCACTCACTCTGTAGAACAGGGGGAGATCATACAAACTCCACTCACTCTGTAGAACAGGGGGAGATCATACAAACTCCACTCACTCACTCTGTAGAACAGGGGGACATCATACAAACTCCACTCGCGGAACGGTGCCCGAGTTGGGAATCTAACCCAGGTTCGTTTTGACTGTGGGGCGACATCGTGGCCACTGCCTTTCCACCTGTATGTCTGAATACAAATACAAAGATCCCCCGTGTAGCCTTTAACCGACTGTCGGGGCAAGTGCTGCTAGCGAGTAGCAGCACCTACGAAAGCCGGCACGGCGCACGAGCGGGTGGGTGGCCAGCACCACGCCCGGCCGCCTTTGTCTCCCCAGTGGCGATGTTTACTGCACACCGCACCCAGGTACTCATTTGAGGCCGAGTCGACCTAGGGGAAGCCCATGACCCGGTTCAAATAAGCGTCACTGGGTGTTGGCCGTTTAGCGGGAATCGAACCCAGGTGGCCGGGTTCGTGGCGTATGTATTAGTCAAATAATGAAGGCACCTTTATTAAAAATAATAATAATATAAGACGTTCGAATTTGATCCCCGTGCAATGTAACTCTTGAAGTACTTAGTAATTTTTTTTATTGTGGCCAGATCGCGCGCGCGCGCGTGTGTGATATCGTCAGCATAAAGTTGCTTTCCTGTTATTTTCTGTTGGCATGACGTGTGTGTGGGGAGCGGTGGCGCAGTGGTTAGCGCACTCTGTGTGTGTGTGTGGGGAGCGGTGGTGCAGTGGTTAGCGCACTGTGTGTGTGTGAGGAGCGGTGGTGCAGTGGTTAGCGCACTGTGTGAGTGTGTGTGGGGAGCGGTGCTGCAGTGGTTAGCGCACTGTGTGTGTGTGGGGAGCGGTGGTGCAGTGGTTAGCGTACTGTGTGTGAGGAGCGGTGGTGCAGTGGTTAGCGCACTGTGTGTGTGTGTGGGGAGCGGTGGTGCAGTGGTTAGCGTGCTGTGTGTTTGTGGAGCGGTGGCGCAGTGGTTAGCACACTGTGTGTGTGAGTGGGGAGCGGTGGTGCAGTGGTTAGCGCACTCTGTGTGTGTGTGTGTGGGGAGCGGTGGCGCAGTGGTTAGCTTGGTGCCCTACGACCCCAGCCACCCGAGTTCGACTCCTGCTCACGGCCACCACCAACAATGAGCCTGAAATGCGTAAACCTGGCGCAGTGTGCGTGCGTGCGTAGTAAACATCACCACTGGGGAGACAAAGGCGGCCGGGCGCGGTGCTGGCCACCCAACCCCATCATGTGCCACAGCGGCCGGCCTCCACAGGTGCTGCTCGCTAACAGCACTTGCCCCAGCAGTCTGTCACAGGCCACACGGGGGATCTTTGTCCTTTGTGTGTGCGTCCGTACCCGTGGACATTGCAAATCGATTCCGTTGCTTCATTTACAAGAAGCGCTGACGGCGGAGCGGATTTTCGCGGAGTCCTCGGGATGGCCATGGACTCGCGGTCCGGAAAGCGTGAGTTCAATTCCCGGATGTGGGGCAAGCTCGCGTCGAGGTGCCATCGTTTCCATCGTGGTCGCGGTGGTAACAGCCCAGTGGCCTTCACGGCAAGAAAGGGGGCCCTGGGTTCCATTCCCACACCCGGGCGTCTGTCTGCACGTGGCGATGCGAGCGTGTGACAGGGGGCTTGGATAAAAAAAAATAAGTGTGAACACTTCTCTCTGGGGACTGTCGTTTTTAATGGGTGGAGAACGGACAATGATAATGGACTGTAACATGATGACAAGTCTGGCTGTCGGTTGATGAAGCTGGTTGTCATTACCGGCGAAACGTCGTACTCAGGTTGTAAATGTTGTGGCTTGGCTCTCCAACACACCGGTGTGGTGTACTAGTACACTACACTATACACTACGCTACTATACACTACCATACACTACACCGCTATACACTACCATACCACTACACACTACTATACACTACACTATAGACTACTATACCACTATACTACTATACACTACACTACTATACACTATACACTACACTACTATACACTATACACTACACTATATACTACACTATACACTGCTATACCACTACACTATACACTACTATACACTACACTATACACTACACTATACACTACTATACCACTACACTATACACTACACTATACACTACTATACCACTACACTACTATACCACTACACTACCACTACACTATTATACACTACAATACACTTGACTATACACTACACTATACACTACTATACCACTACGCACTACACTACTATACACTACACTATACACTACTATACACTACACTACTATACACTACACTATACACTACTATACCACTACACACTACACTACTATACACTACACTATACACTACTATACACTACACTACAATTCACTACACTATACACTAGTGCTGTACTAGTGACGAATTGGCACGTTCTGCTTACATGACAACCCTTGCTAGTTGGCTGTGTCGGGTGGTAGCGAGTCTTTAACGACACAACATTTATATATTGCGCAACACAAAAAACCCTTTTTATGGATGATGACAAATGTATATTATTCATAACCCATGGCACCTGGGTCTGTCCTGCGACCTCCTGCACCTAGCCTGGCACAGCAGTCAACCCATGGCACCTGGGTCTGGCACAGCAGTCAACCCATGGCACCTGGGTCTGTCCCGTGACCTCCTGCACCTAGCCTGGCACAGCACTCAACCCATGGCACCTGGGTCTGTCCCGTGACCTCCTGCACCTAGCCTGGCACAGCTGTCAACCCATGGCACCTGGGCCTGTCCCGTGACCTCCTGCACCTAGCCTGGCACAGCAGTCAACCTGGAACTGTCCCGTGACCTCCTGCACCTAGCCTGGCACAGCAGTCAACCCATGGCACCTGGGTCTGTCCCGTGACCTCCTGCACCTAGCCTGGCACAGCAGTCAACCCATGGCACCTGGGTCTGTCCCGTGACCTCCTGCACTTAGCCTGGCACAGCAGTCAACCCATGGCACCTGGGCCTGTCCCGTGACCTCCTGCACCTAGCCTGGCACAGCAGTCAACCCACGGCACCTGGGTCTGTGGTGGCCACTTCACGTGGTGGCCTCAAAAGTGCACCTAGCCTGGCACGAGCTCCGTGGTGACGTGCGCTCACCAAAAGAGAAACAACGTACATTCTCTGTATTCCATAATAGGTATAATATATATATTTGTGGGGGTTATATCACGTCAATATGAATGTGTCGTAACCCTCCACCACCCGACACAGCCAGCAAGGTTTGTCACGTAGACAACGCGCCAATAAGTTACCACACCAGGGTGTGTTGGAGAGTAAAAATGCACCTAGCCTGGCACGGCGCGTTGTTCACGTGACAAACCTTAGCGGCCGTGTCGGGTGGTGGAGGGTTACGACAACACGTGTACGATGACAAATGCTTGTTGTTCATGTATACTTATGCGATCTATCCCAAATAACCTTTATTATAAACTAGCTGTACTACCCGGCTACGCCCGGGGCTTGGATTAACCACGCCCGGCCGCCTTTGTCTCCCCAGTGGCGATGTTCACACACCACAGCAGTTACTCGTTTGAGGCTGAGTCGACCTAGGGGAGGCCCAGAAGCGGTTGAAATAATCGTCACCGGTGGTGGCCGTGAGCGGGAATTGAACTCGGGTCGCGGGCTCGTAGCGCGGCGTAGTGCTAACCACTACACTACAATGCGTTAAGCTTCCACACACACACAGACACACACACAGATTACACACACACAGATTACACACAGATTACACACACACACAGATTACACACACACACAGCACGCTAACCACTACACTACAATGCGTTACTCTTCCACACACACACACAGACAAAGATAAAGACAAAGATCCCCCGTATAGCCTTAACAGACTGTAGGGGCAAGTGCTGTTAGCGAGCACCTATGAAGGCCGGAACGGTACACGAGGGGGTGGGTGGCCAGCACCACGCCCGACCGCCTTTGTCTCCCTAGTGACGATGTTTACACACCGCACCAGGTACTCATTTGAGGCTGAGTCGACCTAGGGGAGGCCCGGGACCGGTTCAGATAATCGTCACTGGTGTTGGCCGTGAGCAGGAATCGAACCCGGGTCGCCAGGTTCATAGCGCAGCGCGCTAACCGCTACACTACCGCTCCCCACACACACAGACACACACACATACACACACACAGATTACACACACATACAGCACGCTAACCACTACACTACAATGCGTTACGCTTCCACATGCGCGGGTCATGTGACAGATTTGACGTCACAGCTCACTTGCCGTGCAAAAAATAAATGCATTATTGAGCTCCCCCCCCCCCCCAAAAGAAAAGTATATTTTTTTAAAATCATTTTTGCATGTTGTATAGTCTGGAAAGTACCCACATGGCAAATTTAAAGTTTGTTGCATGTCAGGAAGTACGCTAAACATTTTGAACAGACACACATATTCACAACTTTGCCT
The DNA here is from genome assembly GCF_048934315.1 of Petromyzon marinus. NCBI lineage: Eukaryota > Metazoa > Chordata > Hyperoartia > Petromyzontiformes > Petromyzontidae > Petromyzon > Petromyzon marinus. The sequence continues at coordinate 7,793,303 of NC_133730.1, forward strand.
TTTTATATATACGTAGATCATAGTGGTCGCGAAAGCTTGGCACGTGTTAAACCAAATGTAATGTTAATAGCTTCAAAGAGTCTCTCAACTTGTTCGCCCTTATTGTCCAACGCTGTGCCTCGAACCTTCACCAGGAGGTCTCCAGAGGCCGGAGGCAGAGCGGATTTCTTGTGGATATTGTGCAGGCTCGGTCGGACTTAGGACTCTTGGTCCGAACAGGCGACTTGACATGCGGGCCGGGGTTTGTTCGTATCTCTGAAAGTTCGTAAGTCGAACGTTCGTAAGTCGAGGAGTCCCTGTAATAATGATGATCGTATATAGCCAGGGGCGGAGCCAGGATTTTGACTTTGGGGGGCGGGGGGGGCTGACTTCAATATTCTGAGATATCTCAGTGTGTTTATGTTTCCCAATGGGCGCCACAAATGTATCAAACAAATTCCATTGGCTTTGAACGCGGAGTTTATTAATAGGTTCGGAGCCGCTGAAGTGGCTAAGTTCGAAAGGCTGCCGCTCAAGCAGCCTGCAGGGCAGCACACAAGGTGGCAGCACAAGGTGACAGCACACAAGGTGGCAGCCTGCAGGGCAGCACACAAGGTGGCAGCAGCCTGCAGGGCAGTACACAAAGTGGCAGTCTGCAGGGCAGTACACAAGGTGGCAGCCTGCAGGGCAGCACACAAAGTGGCAGTCTGCAGGGCAGTACACAAGGTGGCAGCCTGCAGGGCAGTACACAAAGTGGCAGTCTGCAGGGCAGTACACAAGGTGGCAGCCTGCAGGGCAGTACACAAAGTGGCAGTCTGCAGGGCAGCACGAGGTGGCAGCCTGCAGGGCAGTACACGAGGTGGCAGCCTGCAGGGCAGCACACAAGATGGCAGCCTGCAGGGCAGTACACGAGGTGGCAGCCTGCAGGGCAGCACACAAGATGGCAGCCTGCAGGGCAGTACACAAGGTGGCAGCCTGCAGGGCAGCACACAAGATGGCAGCCTGCAGGGCAGCACACAAGGTGGCAGCCTGCAGGGCAGTACACGAGGTGGCAGCCTGCAGGGCAGCACACAAGATGGCAGCCTGCAGGGCAGTACACAAGGTGGCAGCCTGCAGGGCAGCACACAAGGTGGCAGCCTGCAGGGCAGCACACAAGATGGCAGCCTGCAGGGCAGCACACAAGGTGGCAGCCTGCAGGGCAGCACGAGGTGGCAGCCTGCAGCATTTTGCAGCAGCCGGATATCCGGTTATCCCGATTACCGACTTTCCCAAAACTTCAGGGGGGGCTAAGCCCCCCCAGCCCCCCCTGTGGCTCCGCCATCATCATGCTGCAACTCCACCACTCATGATCATCCACTGCTGGATGATGATAATACATCATGATCATCAGCAGACATGGCCAATCCACTGCTGGATGATTATAATACATCATGATCATCAGCAGACATGGTCAGTCCACTGCTGGATGATTGTCTTTCACACATCCATCTCGGACGAATTCCATTCCTTGGCTTCCACTCCGTTTTTATGTTTTAGGGGCCGTTCATAAATGACGTCACGCACCTAGGGGTGGGGGGTGTGGTCAGACATTTGTGACGATGTGTGACGAGGGGGGGGCGGGGTTTGAGAAATGTGACGTCACATCAAAATGCGCAACTTTAAATAAATATAGACAACACGTTCTACGTAATTAAATAGACTTTTTTAAATAAATGTTTTCTCCTACAACATCAGAGTGCAGCGCCACATTAAATACGCACTACAATGACAATAGTTTAAAGCGATTTGAAGCATGTTTTAGTTTTTTTGGGGGGGGCAGAGCTTTGTGACGTCTTCTTTGAGGGGGGCGGAGCTTTGTGACGTCATATTTGAAGGGGGGGGGGTCTGACTGTTGGTGACGTCGTGTGGCGAGGGAGGGGGGGGGTCAAAAATCGTCCAAAATCGCGTGACGTCATTTATGGACGGCCCCTTACCGTCATCCTGTTTTGGTAATGTAAGCCGTATTATTACTACAATGTACATTTAAATTCTCAGTCTAAAAGTCTAAGTAAATTTTAATGAAGATTCAAGTAAATTTTCTCTAAACCAAAAAATTCTTTGCCAATATCATTTTGTGAATTTCCTCTAGCGGTCATAGTTTCCCTTTACTCTATATTTAAAGCTGTAATAGTCTGTGACTAATTTGTGAAGCTTCCCAAATCTCTAAACTCCTCTGGGAACTTCCACGGATTTCTATTGTAGTGGGGGGCGGGGTTGGGGGGATAACGGTCGCAAAGTGGGGGGGGGGGGGTTCGGAGGGAGAAGAAGCCTCATGATTGGCCGGTGGGGACGTCGGGTGTTTCGATTCCTCGTCCTCCCATTGGGCAATGCGAGAGCGGGGAGGGCGGGGGGTCTTCCTTAATGCAGCGTTGCGATTGGCTGCCGGGCTGGGGTGATTCTGGGTGGGGGAGGGGGCTATTTGGTAGGGAGGGAGAGGGGGGAGGGACGATTAGCCCTATGGTAGTTAGTTATATACGTGCACTATACGTTAAAATTGTATACTTTTAGTGTAATTGTTATACAATGTGCATTATATAGTGTTGCAGCTCTGTCATTGCGTCTCTTTTCTAATATTAGGGGCCGTCCATAAATGACGTCACGCACCTAGGGGGTGCGGGGGGGGGGTCAGACATTTGTGACGAGGGGGAGGGTGGGTTTGAGAAGTGTGACGTCACATCAAAATGCGCAACTTTAAATAAATATAGACAACACGTTCTACTTAATTAAATAGACTTTTAATAAATGTTTTCTCCTACAACATCAGAATGCAGCGCCACATTAAATACGCACTACAATGTGACAATAGTTTAAAGCGATTTGAAGCATGTTTTATTTGGGGGGGCAGAGCTTCGTGACGTCATATTTGAGGGGGGGTCTGACTTTTTGTGACGCCGTGTGACGAGGGAGGGGGGATCAAAAATCGTCCAAAATCGCGTGACGTCATTTATGGACGGCCCCTTAGTGTTGCTCTGTGAGTCTATGGGTTTCCATGTGAGTGAGTTTATGTGTGAGTCTATGGGTTTCTATGTGAGTCTATGGGTTTCTATGTGAGTCTATGGGTTTCTATGTGAGTCTATGGGTTTCTATGTGAGTCTATGGGTTTCTATGTGAGTGAGTTTATGTGTGAGTCTATGGGTTTCTATGTGAGTCTATGGGTTTCTATGTGAGTCTATGGGTTTCTATGTGAGTGAGTTTATGTGTGAGTCTATGGGTTTCTATGTGAGTGAGTTTGTGTGAGTCTATGGGTTTCTGTGTGAGTCTATGGGTTTCTATGTGAGTCTATGGGTTTCTATGTGAGTGAGTTTATGTGTGAGTCTATGGGTTTCTGTGTGAGTCTATGGGTTTCTATGTGAGTCTATGGGTTTCTATGTGAGTGAGTTTATGTGTGAGTCTATGGGTTTCTATGTGAGTGAGTTTGTGTGAGTCTATGGGTTTCTGTGTGAGTCTATGGGTTTCTATGTGAGTCTATGGGTTTCTATGTGAGTGAGTTTATGTGTGAGTCTATGGGTTTCTATGTGAGTGAGTTTGTGTGAGTCTATGGGTTTCTATGTGAGTGAGTTTGTGTGAGTCTATGGGTTTCTATGTGAGTCTATGGGTTTCTATGTGAGTCTATGGGTTTCTATGTGAGTGAGTTTATGTGTGAGTCTATGGGTTTCTATGCGAGTGAGTGTATGTGTGAGTCTATGGGTTTCTATGTGAGTCTATGGGTTTCTATGTGAGTCTATGGGTTTCTATGTGAGTCTATGGGTTTCTATGTGAGTGAGTTTATGTGTGAGTCTATGGGTTTCTATGTGAGTGAGTTTGTGTGAGTCTATGGGTTTCTATGTGAGTCTATGGGTTTCTATGTGAGTCTATGGGTTTCTATGTGAGTGAGTTTGTGTGAGTCTATGGGTTTCTATGTGAGTCTATGGGTTTCTATGTGAGTGAGTTTGTGTGAGTCTATGGGTTTCTATGTGAGTCTATGGGTTTCTATGTGAGTCTATGGGTTTCTATGTGAGTGAGTTTATGTGAGTCTATGGGTTTCTGTGTGAGTCTATGGGTTTCTATGTGAGTCTATGGGTTTCTATGTGAGTCTATGGGTTTCTATGTGAGTGAGTTTGTGTGAGTCTATGGGTTTCTATGTGAGTCTATGGGTTTCTATGTGAGTCTATGGGTTTCTATGTGAGTCTATGGGTTTATGTGTGAGTCTATGGGTTTCCATGTGAGTGAGTGTATGTGTGAGTCTATGGGTTTCTGTGTGAGTCTATGGGTTTCTATGTGAGTCTATGGGTTTCTATGTGAGTCTATGGGTTTCTATGTGAGTCTATGGGTTTCCATGTGAGTGAGTTTATGTGTGAGTCTATGGGTTTCTATGTGAGTCTATGGGTTTCTATGTGAGTCTATGGGTTTCTATGTGAGTGAGTTTATGTGTGAGTCTATGGGTTTCTATGTGAGTCTATGGGTTTCTATGCGAGTCTATGGGTTTCTATGTGAGTGAGTTTATGTGTGAGTCTATTGGTTTCTATGTGAGTCTATTGGTATTTATGTGAGTCTATGAGTTTCTATGTGAGTCTATGGGTTTCTATGTGAGTCTATGGGTTTCTATGTGAGTCTATGGGTTTGTATGTGAGTCTATGGGTTTCTACGTGAGTCTATGGGTTTCTATGTGAGTCTATGGGTTTCTACGTGAGTCTATGGGTTTCTATGCGAGTCTATGGGTTTCTGTGAGAGTCTGTGGGTCTCCATGTGAGTGAGTCACTAGGTCTGTATTTAAATCCGTGGGTCTCTATGTGAGTCTGCGGGTCTCCATGCGAACGAGTCTCTGGGTCTCTGTGTATGGAGTCGGTGAGTCTCCGTGTGAGTCTATGAGAGAGGAAGGGGAGAAAGGACGTCCTCCAGCCTGGGCTTGGACAGGGGGCAGAGAGACAGATACCACAAACCAATAACCACCCCTACCGCAGTGATCCGTCACCACCACCGCCACAGTCACCGCTACCACCACCGGCTGTCAGTGCGAAAGGTTTGCACAGACACAAAACACGTAAGCACGGACCCACAATGCCGTCCACTTGCCAATATCAACACACGCGTACGTACGTACTGGCAAACGCACACGTACTCCACTCACGAGCGAAGATTAAAGATCCCCCGTATAGCCTTAAACAGTCTGTTGGGGAAAGTGCTGTGAGCGAGCGGCACCTGTGAAGGCCGGCACTGTGGCACACGAGGCGGTGGGTGGCCAGCAACCACGCCCGGCCGCCTTTGTCTCCCCAGTGGCGATGTTTACTACACACCGCACAAGGTACTGATTTGAGGCTGAGTCGACTTAGGGGAGGCCCAGGACCGATTCAGATAATCGTCACCGGTGTTGGCCGGGTGCGGGAATCGAACTCGGGTCGTAGCGCAGCGTAGCGCTAACACCTACACTACCGCTCCCCACTACGTACACACACACACATAATGATACACAATGATACACACGCATACAGATACACACACATAATAACACACAATGATACGCATAATGATACACAGACATAATGATACAGACATCAAGATACACACAAAGATACACGCATAAAGATACACACAATGACACACACAGGTAAAGATACACACAGATAAAGATACACAGATAAAGATACACACAGACAAAGATACACACCCAGGTAAAGATACACACAGATAAAGATACACATACAGATAAAGATACACAGATAAAGACACGCAGATAAAGATAAACACACAGATAAAGACAGACACACACACACACAAACACACACATACACACAAACACACATACACACAAACACACACACACAAACACACACACACATACACACAAAAACAAACACACACACAAACACGCAGTGTTCAAGGCATCACTGGAACACACACACACACGCAGGGTTCAAGGCATCACTGGAACACACACACACACACGCAGTGGTCAAGGTATCACTGGAACACACACACACACACAAACAGTGTTCAAGGCATCACTGGAACACACACACACGCAGTGTTCAAGGTATCACTGGAACACACACACACACAGTGTTCAAGGCATCACTGGAACACACACACACACACAGTGTTCAAGGCATCACTGGAACACACACACACACACGCAGTGTTCAAGGCATCACCGGAACACACACACACGCAGTGTTCAAGGCATCACTGGAACACACACACACACACAAACAGTGTTCAAGGCATCACTGGAACACACACACAAACAGTGTTCAAGGCATCACTGGAACACACACACACACAAACAGTGTTCAAGGCATCACTGGAACACACACACACACGCAGTGTTCAAGGCATCACTGGAACACACACACACACAGTGTTCAAGGCATCACTGGAACACACACACACACACACGCAGTGTTCAAGGCATCACTGGAACACACACACACACAGTGTTCAAGGCATCACTGGAACACACACACACGCAGTGTTCAAGGCATCACTGGAACACACACACACACAGTGTTCAAGGCATCACTGGAACACACACACACACACACGCAGTGTTCAAGGCATCACTGGAACACACACACACAAACAGTGTTCAAGGTATCACTGGAACACACACACACACAGTGTTCAAGGCATCACTGGAACACACACACACACACAAACAGTGTTCAAGGCATCACTGGAACACACACACAAACAGTGTTCAAGGCATCACTGGAACACACACACACACAAACAGTGTTCAAGGCATCACTGGAACACACACACACACGCAGTGTTCAAGGCATCACTGGAACACACACACACAGTGTTCAAGGCATCACTGGAACACACACACACACGCAGTGTTCAAGGCATCACTGGAACACACACACACACAGTGTTCAAGGCATCACTGGAACACACACACACACGCAGTGTTCAAGGCATCACTGGAACACACACACACACAGTGTTCAAGGCATCACTGGAACACACACACACACACGCAGTGTTCAAGGCATCACTGGAACACACACACACAAACAGTGTTCAAGGTATCACTGGAACACACACACACACAGTGTTCAAGGCATCACTGGAACACACACACACACAAACAGTGTTCAAGGTATCACTGGAACACACACACACACACAAACAGTGGTCAAGGTATCACTGGAACACACACACAAACAGTGTTCAAGGTATCACTGGAACACACACACACACAAACAGTGTTCAAGGCATCACTGGAACACACACACACACACAAACAGTGGTCAAGGTATCACTGGAACACACACACACACGCGTTGTTGACTTGGGTATGAATTTGAGACCCTACATTTTGGGGGTCAGGCTGAGGTCACAGCTGACCCAGGCTGTGTGGTGCTGAAGTGGACAGCTCCAGCCTCCAAACGTGGCTGGCTGGACGTGGTCGAATGTCGCTCTGGGTTACGGGTGGGAGAGGAGTTCATAATGTTCGTGTCGGTGACACTTAGCCGGCAACCCTGGGAGTCTGGGTTCGACACCTGGGACTGGGTGTGTCTCTGTCAGGAGGGGGGTAGGGGGGTTAATAATGGCCATGTCAAGGGCTACTAAGCCGGCACCACTGCGACGATGGGTTCAAGTCCTGGGTCACTCTCTTCGAGGATTCATGATGGTCATGTCGGAGACACTGAGCCAGCATCGCCGATATTATAGGATCGAGCCCTGCCACTGGTTGTCTCTCTAAGGAGGTCGCTGTGGTTAGGAAATGTTAACTACCTCGCCTGGTGTACAGGAGGCCGTGGGTTCGATCCCGACCCTGACGCCTGCTGCTGTATATTTGGAGTTTGCGTGTCTCTCATCATCATCATGGTGGTTAGGAAATGTTAACTACCTCACCTAGTGTACAGGAGGTTCGTGAGTTCGATCCCGAGTTTGCGGTGTCTCTGCCCGCGGTCGAGTGAGTCTTTCTCCGGGTCTTCCGGTTCTCCCCTCCACATTTATAATGAACGTCACCACGGCGTTTTGAGTGTTTGGAAGGGAGTGTGGGACAGATGGAGATTAGTCCACACTCTGCTGTGCCGCCTTCTCCTGGCTGATCCTGGGGTATGATCCACCAACCCTCGCTGCCTCCTCGCTGCTGGATTACAGGCAGTCACGTGCGTAGCCAATCTCAGAAGTGATGGTGGTGGTGGTGCACGTACTGTCTGTATGTTGAACTTCTTTCGCGCCGTACACAGCCAACCGTGCTAATAGGATGTGTTGGTGGGGGGGGGGGGAGGACAATAAACTAAAACACACAAAGCAGTTCTAAAGAAATACGTTTTCAATCCAGATGACGATCTAAAAGGGCGTAGCTTTCCAGTAGCTTCCTAATGTCGGAAGGGAGAGCGTTCCAGACGGCATTTGGTAGCCAATGGTGAGGTTGATTCTGATAGTTGGGGTGGTCGTGCGAACTGTGGTGGTTGTGGTGATGACGGTGGTGGTGGTGGTGGTTGACTCGGATTCTGGTAGTGGGTGGTGGGATGGTGACCGTGGCGGTCGTGATGGTTTGTGATGGTATTTTTTTTATTGGTGATGATTATGGTGGTGGTAAAAGTGGCAGCAGTGGTGGCGATAATTGCGGTGGTGGTGGTGGCAACGGTGGTAGCAGTGGCGATGATTGTGGTGTGAGAGTGGTAGCGGTGATAATTGTGGTGGTAGTTGCGGTGGTGGTGAACGTGGTAGCAGTGCCGGCGATAATCATTGTGGTGGTAAGTTGCGGTCGTGGTGGTGGCGGTGGTGATGATTGTGGTGGTCGTGGTGGTGATGATTGTGGTGGTGGTGGTGATGATTGTGGTGGTGGTGGTGATGATTGTGGTGGTGGTGGTGATGATTGTGGTGGTGGTGGTGGTGGTGGCGGTGGTTGTTGTGGTCGTAACAGCGGTTTATGGTCACGGCGACAGCTCCGTGAGCGGCGGGAGTAACGCTCGCCACGATCATCACCACGGAGGGGGGGGGAGACAAAGGCGGCCAGGCGTGCTGACCCCACCTCCCCCACCCGTGAGCACGTGCCTTCCGCTTTTTAATAGGCGCTCACTAACCGCTCTTGTCTCCTTGCTCTATGCAGCTAAATGATGCCTTTGTCCTGTGTGTGTGTGTGTGTGTCTTTTGTGTACGTACGTGGGCGCGTGCGCGTCTGTGTGTCTCCCCTTCAATCATCCTCTGTCCGCCTTGCTGCACACTGACACCATTGTGGTGCAGGCCCACAATAAGGTGGGGGAGACGGGGGGGGGGGGGGGGAGGACGCAACCGCTTTGGAAATCTGCGGAAGCCGCGAAATTCCTGCCTTGGGACAATTCTCTTTCCCGGGGGGGGGGGGGTGGGGCGGGGGGGTTATTCGAGGGTAGAGTTAGGGGGTCACGGAGTGGCAGAACTGAGGCTTACGTACGGTTAGGAGTCGTGGTTGATGATAGCAGGGGCTGGAGTTAAGAGTTGGTCTCGCTGGTGGTGGCAGTAGTCGTGGTAGTCAAGAGGAATGTAGCCCACCGCATGCCCCAAGCAGCTTCTGTGCGGCCGGATAGAGGGGTGCGGCTCTAAACGGGCGCGGCACGGGCTAGAGAAGAGATGGAGTGACGTGGTACAGGAGGACGTGGAGCTGAGTGGACTTGCCGACGACCGGTACCAGCGGTGTCAAGATCGGCCTCTGCGGAGGAGGAGGCTCGTGAAGGACGCTGCTGGGCAGGTGGAGGCAGTCGCCCTCCAACAACAACGGAGGGCGGAGGAGCGACGCTCACAACAACGAGCGGAGCACCGGGCGGATAAAACGCAGCGAGTTGGCACATTGTGGGGCACGGCTGGTGGTGCATCTGCCGGTCATCTCAGTCAGTCAACCCGTGGCACCACCTGGGTCTGTCCCGTGACCTTCTGCACCTAGCCTGGCACAGCAGTCAACCCATGACACCACCACCTGGGTCTCTCCCGTGACCTCATGCACCTTGCCTGGCACAGCAGTCAACCCATGGCACCACCACGTGGGTCTGTCCCGTGACCTCCTGCCAGCTGCGAGGGCCTTCAACACTTCACGTGGCCTCAAAGTGCACCTAGCCTGGCACAAGTGCCGAGGCGACGTCACCGCCACTTAGTGGCGAACGGGCGGCTGGTGGTGTTGTTGTTGTTGGTGGTTGTGGTGATATAATTTAGGCCTCGGATTGTAAATGTTGTGGATTTGCTCTCCAACACACAACCGGCGAGCTGTGCCCGTAACGAAGTGGCACGTTCTGTTCACGTGACAGACCTTACGAATTGGCCGTGCCGGGTGGTGGCGGCCGATTTAACGTCGCACAACATTTATATTTTGCGCGATCTTACCCCACGAAAACCTCTCATCATGGATAATTCAGGAGGTTTGGTGTTTGCGACATTCTGATTGCGAGTATACCGATGTATAATTATTGTTATTCCTCGACCCTTCGCACGGCCCGAGTTTCCGCGCTTGGTTGGGTGTCCTTGCCCCCCGCACCTCCGATTAGCAACGGTTGGCCGCGTATGGTGCGAAAGAAGTTCAGCGCGCGTTACACGTGCGCGTTGCATATGCGGCGTTGCGTGAAGCCGCCCTGGGGGATTGGAAAATTCGATTCGCTTGTTCCGCCTCACGGCCGTCTCAAGGCTGTCCGTCTAGAGGGTCCTGCCAAGTTTACAGCGGCGACGGGATTTTTTTGCCGTGAGTCGCGATTTAACCCAAATCCCTGAACCCCTCGGCTCGCAACGTCACCTGACCGTGGCGCTTTAACCCAAATCCCACCGCCAGCCATCCATTCTCGACCCCTGACCTGCGCCCACGACCCCTTGACCCTGACGCCCGACCGCAGTGGCTATGAGATGTTGACTACCTCGCCTGGTGTGCAGGAGGTCGTGGGTTCGATCCCGACCGTGATGCCTGCTGCTGTATATTTGGAGTTTGCGTGTCTTTCTCTCTCTCATCACCACGGCGGCTAGGAGATGTTGACTACCTCGCCTGGTGTGCAGGAGGTCGTGGGTTCGATCCCGACCCTGACGCCTGCTGCTGTATGTTCAGAGTTTTCTGGTCTCTCTTCCCGTGGCCGCGTGGATTTTTCTCCGGGTTTTCCCCTCCACATTTAGAATCAAACGTCACGGCGTTTTAGAGTATTTGGCTGCTACGTAAAATAAATAAAAAAAATCCACATGATAAGCTATCATTTGTGATAGCTTATCACAAACGATGTCGCGTCTGACATAGAGCTTAACAGGCTTGGTGGACATTACCCGGTAAATCAAGACAAGTTTTGTTGATTAGTACTCATTGCTTCTTTCGGTAAAGTCACGTAGTTAGAAATAAAATAAAAACAAATCACGACGTTTCGATCGGAACACAAGCGACCTTCATCAGGTGTCACCGATACAGCAGGATAACCGCTGACATATTTGTTGATTCGTGTTTTTAGTTTAGCCTGCCAGCCTGGGGGTGGGTGATGTTGCTGCTGGGTGGTTTTACCCAAGGTTCGAAAGTTAGGGCTTGATAGTTAGGGTTAGGGCTAGAGGGTGAGGGTTAGGGTTAGAGGTTAGAGTTAGAGGGTTAGGTTTACCGGGTTAGGGTTAGAGGGTTAGGGCTAGAGGGTTAGGGTTAGAGGGTTGGGGCTAGAGGGTTAGGGTTAGAGGGTTAGGGCTAAAGGGTCAGAGGGTTAGGGCTAGAGGGTTAGGGCTAGAGGGTTAGGGCTAAAGGGTCAGAGGGTTAGGGTTAGAGGGTTAGGGCTAGAGGGTTAGGGCTAGAGGGTTAGAGCTAGAGGGTTAGGGCTAGAGGGTTAGGGCTAGAGGGTTAGGGCTAGAGGGTTAGGGCTAGAGGGTTAGGGCTAGAGGGTTAGGGTTAGAGGGTTAGGGCTATAGGGTGAGGGTTAGGGTTAGGGCTAGAGGGTTAGTGTTAGAGGGTTAGGGCTAGAGGGTTAGAGCTAGAGGGTTAGGGCTAGAGGGTTAGGGTTAGAGGGTTAGGGCTAGAGGGTTAGGGCTAGAGGGTTAGAGCTAGAGGGTTAGGGCTAGAGGGTTAGGGCTAGAGGGTTAGGGTTAGAGGGTTAGGGCTAGAGGGTTAGAGCTAGAGGGTTAGGGCTAGAGGGTTAGGGCTAGAGGGTTAGAGGGTTAGGGTTAGAGGGTTAGGGTTAGAGGGTTAGGGTTAGAGGGTTAGGGCTAGAGGGTTAGGGCTAGAGGGTTAGGGCTATAGGGTCAGGGTTAGAGGGTTAGTGTTAGAGGGTTAGGGCTAGAGGGTTAGAGGGTTAGGGTTAGAGGGTTAGTGTTAGAGGGTTAGGGCTATAGGGTTCGGGCTAGAGGGTTAAGGTCAGAGGGTTAGAGTTAAAATATTAGGGTTAGGGTTGGTGTAAGAGTACATCAGTGTCGTGTCTAAACTAAACTAAAACTCAACTCTTTTTTTATTTTACCAGGTAAGGCCCACTGAGCTCTCCAGCTGTATTTTAAGGACGCGACCGGCCACAACAAGTGAAAGCCCAACCAAAGTGGGCTGAGCGCGTGGACATTTTACGGCGGCCAAATAATCTTTAAACGCGCTGCGATTCTAAACGTGGCGTGAAAAACCGGAGGACCCGGAGAAAAAATCCACGCGACCACGGGGAGAGAGAGATAGAGACACCGCAGACTCCAAATACAGAGGCACGACTTCAGTTTGGTGACTGAACTCACCGCATTAGTGAAGTGAATCTCGTTCAACTCCCGTGCCATCGGTAGCTCCACGGACACTCGCAGAGCTTCCGCAGATTTCTATTCTCATGGCGCACCGAGATGGCTCCGATCCAGACCCAAATCTCCTTACTACCTCCTCGCTCTGATCCCTTTTTACCCGGCTCACGCAGACAAAGGTACCCCGTGTAGCCTACGCAGACCGTTGGGGCAAGGGCTGATCGAACCCACGACCGCCTGGACACCAGGCGAGGTTGTCAGCATCTCGCCACCGCGGCGCCCTTAACACGTGTCAGTGATGACGACGATGATGACGACGATGATGATGACGATGATTCTGTGGTCCCCGCCTCATTAGTGGTAGTGAATCCCGTTCAACCTCCGTGTCATCGATACTCCACGGATACTCGCAGAACTTTCGCCGTGATGGTGGTGATGGTGGTGATGGTGGTGATGGTGGTGATGGTGGTGGTGATGGTGGTGATGGTGGTGGTGATGGTGGTGATGGTGATGGTGGTGATGGTGATGGTGGTGATGGTGATGGTGGTGATGGTGGTGATGGTGGTGATGGTGGTGGTGGTGATGGTGGTGATGGTGGTGATGGTGGTGTTGGTGGTGGTGATGCTGCGGATGGTGGTGATGGTGGTGATGGTGGTGGTGATGGTGGTGGTGATGGTGTTGTTGGTGGTAGCGGTGATAGTGGGGATGGTGGTCATGGTGGTGGTAATGGCGGTTGCAGGAAAGGGTGGTCCTGCACAGATGCCATATTGTATGTCGATTTGCTACAGCAGAGGTGTAGGGAATTCCAACAAGACCTACATCTCTGCTTTATTGACCTGGTCAAGGCCTATGATACCATCAGTAGGTCTGGGCTCTGGGTTGTTCTTCGTGCTTTTGGAGTCCCTGACCCCCTGCTCACGATCATTAAGGACCTTCATGATGGTGAGCGGGCCCGGGTAAAACTACGTGGCCGGAAGTCAGAGCCATTCCCTGTACACCTTGGGGTGCGGCAGGGATGTCCTCTGGCTCCCACATTATTTAACATCTATTTTGACCACGTAGTTCGTGAAGCCTTCAGTAGCTGTACCGGAGGAATTTCCATCTGGTACAGATACAATGGGAGGCTGATCGATGCCCGGGTGCGGTCAAGGGATGGCTCCCTATTGCTCAACCACGTTATGTATGCTGATGATTTGGTAATTGCTGCTCACTCAGAGGAGGAGTTGGAGACGCTGCTGCTGAGACTGGAGCGTGCCACTAAGAGGTGGGGCCTTACCATCAGCCCCACCAACACTAAGCACCTGCCTGGGTATTTTGTACCATCGGACACTCCACCCCCACAACTCCCAATCGGTGATGGGGCAGTTGTGGAGAGAGTGGAGAGTTTCCCATACCTGGGCAGTGTGCTTATGACTGGCTCCAGTTTAACGGCAGAGGTCTCACTCCGAATCAGTCGAGCGGCAATATCTTTTCATCGGTTGCGTAACGCTGTGTGGAAGCTACCTGGTCTGTCGCTTCGCACGAAGCTTCAGGTCTTCTCGGCCATGGTCATTCCCTCCCTTCTCTACGCTTGCGAAACGTGGACCCCCCTAATGGAACATCTCCGCCAGTTAAAAACATTTAGGCTAGCCTGCGTACGATCAATCCTGGGTTTAACCAGGCTGGATTGTGTGAGGAGTTCACAAATCCTCGAAAGATCTGGATAAAGTCCCATCGGTGAGCTCCTCCGGCAGGCAAGGCTGCGTTGGCTGGGTCATGTAGCCCGCATGCCCAATCACTGCATGCCCAAACAGCTTTTGTTCGGCCGGATCGAGGGGGCTAAAGGGCGCGGCACGGGCTAGAGAAGAGATGGAGTGATGTGGTACAGGAGGACGTGGAGCTGAGCGGACTTGCCGATGACCGGTATGAGCGGTGTCAAAATCAGCCTCTGTGGAGGAGGCTCGTGAAGGACGCTACTGGGCAGTTGGAGGCAGTCGCCCTCCAACAACAACGGAGGGCGGAGGAGCGACGCTCACAACAACGAGCGGAGCGCCGGGTGGCTAAAGCACAGCAGGTTGGCACAGTAGGGGGCACAGGTGGTGCATCAGCCAGTCATCTCGGTCATCTCAGTCAGTCGACCCGTGGCACCTGGGTCTGCCCCGTGACCTCCTGCTCGCGGGCGTTCGACACTTCACGTGGCCTCAAGGTGCACCATAGCCTGGCACAAGCGTCGTGGTGACGTCACCCCGTGTGTGGACTCATCTCCGTCTGTCCCTTCCGCGTGATGGGGTTGAGCGCGTTGGGGGGTGGGGGGTACACTGCAGAGCTTTGGTTGTTGCAAATGACACGTCCAAGTTTGAAGAAGTCTGTGAGCCAATGTGGTAGCTCCAGGAGCAGCGCGACTCTCCTTACCGCGCTGCTGTCCGCAACGTGGCGGTGCTGGCGCGCTCCGAACTGCCTGGCTCAGGGCCCCCGCTTGTGTGTGGCTCCTCGGTGATGGGGAGAGGTGCGAATGGCACGAACGTCAGTGCTTAAATAATTAACTGTGTTAGGTTTTACTTATTTAGTTTCTTGCACCAGGGTAAGCCCGCGCCCCCCCCCGCCCCCCCCCCCCCAAACTGAACTGCTGTGTTGTAGCTCACTTCGTGGAAGTTTATCGAGGCCAAATTCCTCTGAACATTATACAAATTGTCATCACGTTAAACATTACCTTATCTGACGCAACTATCTGTCTAGATGTCCGTCTGCTTGCCTCTGTGTATGCCTGCCTCTGTCTGTCTCTCTGTCCGTCTCTCTGTCTGCAAACCTACCTGGCTATCTCTCCATATGTCTGCCTGCCGGGTCTATCTGTCTGTCTGGCCCTCTCCTTGGCTGTTTCCCTGTCTCTCTGTCTGTCTGTCTGTCTCTGTCTGTCTCTATGTCGGTCTCTCTCTCTGTCTGTCTGTCTCTGTCTGTCTCTATGTCGGGTCTCTCTGTCTCTCTCTCTCTCTCTGTCTGTCTGTCTGTCTCTCTGTCTGTCTCTCTGTCTCTATGTCTCTCTCTCTGTCTCTCTCTCTGTCTGTCTCTTCCTCTCTCTGTATGTCTGTTTCTCTGTCTCTCTCTCTGTCTGTCTCTCTGTCTGTCTCTGTCTGTCTCTATGTCGGTCTCTCTCTCTCTGTCTCTCTCTGTCTCTCTGTCTGTCTCTCTGTCTGTCTATCTGTCTATGTCTGTCTCTATGTCTCTCTGTCTATCTCTCTGTCTCTCTCTCTGTCTCTCTCTCTGTCTGTCTGTCTCTCTGTCTGTCTCTCTGTCTCTCTCTGTCTCTCTGTCTGTCTCTCTGTCTGTCTCTCTGTCTGTCTTTCTCTCTGTGTCTCTGCCCTCCCGCCTGCCCATCTGTCCTATCCTCCCCCCGGCTGTCTCCGTCTCGCCCGTTCAGCCCCCCACACACACCACCACCCCCCCCCACACACACCACCACCACACACACACACACCACCACACACACCACCACCACACACACACCACACACACACCACCCACACACACACCACCACCACCCCCACACACACCACCCCCCACACACACACCACCACCACACACACACCACCCACACACACATAACCCACACACACACTACCCACACACACACCACCACAACACACACACCACCACACACCACCACACACCACCACACACACCACACACACACACCACCCCCACACACACCACCACACACACCACACACACCACACACACACACCACACACACACATACCACCACCCACACACACACCACCACCACCCCACACACACACCACCACCACCCCCACACGCACACACCACCACCATACACACACACCACCCCCCACACACACCACCCCCCCCCCCACACACACCACCCACACACACACCACCACCACCACACACACACCACCCACACACACACCACACACACACCACCCCCACACACACACCACCACCACACACACACCACACACACACCACCCACACACACACCACCACCACCCCCACACACACCACCCCCCACACACACACCACCACCACACACACACACCCACACACACACCACCCACACACACATAACCCACACACACACTACCCACACACACACCACCACAACACACACACCACCACACACCACCACACACACCACACACACACACCACCCCACACACACACCACCACACACACCACACACACCACCCCCACACACACACCACACACACACACACCACCCCCACACACATACCACCACCCACACACACACCACCACCACCACACACACACCACCACCACCACACACACCACCACCACCCCCACACACACCACCACCTCCCCCACACCCACCACACCCCCCCCAAAACACGAAATCTGTCACGCGTCGAGTCACTGACTCACAGCGGACCCGGCTGGTGATGTGGGCTCAGCCCTTCCCCGCTCTAATCGCTCCTCTTACCAAAGAGCGAGGTCAAATCTCACGCCAGCCCCTCGCGTCCTGTCGCGTGGAGGGTGGGTGCTGTGTGTGTGTGTGTGGGGTCACAGTGCCACAGGTTACTAGGATTCACCGGTCACACACACAAAAAACCCTAAACAGACGAAATGACTTTTTATTTATTTTTGGTGATGGGCTGGGGTGGTCGTGGTGGTGGTGGTGGTGGTTACGTGGCGTCAATATAAACGCTGTGTCGTTCAGCTCGCCACCACCCGCCACTGTGAGCGCAGCCAAACGCCCGCTCAACAACAACAACAAAGGCAACAACAACAACAACTGAGCATCGGGACACGGGAGCCCAGAGAGATGGGGAGAAATCCTCTTGCGCCCCCCCCCCCCCAGAGCCCCCTCTGCCTCCCCCCCTCTGCCCCCCCCTGCCCCCCCCCCTGCCCCCCGTGAAGACGCGCAGAGCGCCGTGGGTTTGACTTCTCGGGCGCCTCGCGGTTTTGCCCTGAGCGCGTGGTGGGTGGCGAAATACCTCCATCCACTGTTGTGTCACCTGCAGCAATGCACTGACGCGCTCGCGCGCGTGTGTGTGTATATACGTGTGTGTGTGTACGTGTGTGTGTGTACGTGTGTGTGTGTATGTGTGTCTGTGTGTGTATATACGTGTGTGTCTGTGTGTGTATACGTGTGTGTGTATGTACGTGTGTGTGTATGTACGTGTGTGTGTATGTACGTGTGTGTATGTACGTGTGTGTGTGTACGTGTGTGTGTACGTGTGTGTGTGTATGCACGTGTGTGTGTATGTATGTGTGTGTATATGCGTGTGTGTGTGTGTATGTACGTGTGTGTGTATGTGTGTGTATATACGTGTGTGTGTATATACGTGTCTGTGTGTATATACGTGTGTGTGTGTATATACGTGTGTGTATGTACGTGTGTGTGTGTGTATACGTGTGTGTCTGTGTGTATATACGTGTGTGTGTGTGTATACGTGTGTGTGTATACGTGTGTGTGTCTGTGTGTGTATGTACGTGTGTGTGTGTCTGTGTGTGTATGTACGCGTGTGTGTGTCTGTGTGTGTCTGTCTGTGTGTATATACGTGTGTGTGTCTGTGTGTGTATATACGTGTGTGTGTGTCTGTGTGTGTATATATACGTGTGTGTGTGTGTGTGTATATATACGTGTGTGTGTATATACGTGTGTGTGTGTGTATATATACGTGTGTGTGTATATACGTGTGTGTGTCTGTGTGTATATACGTGTGTGTGTCTGTGTGTGTATATACGTGTGTGTGTGTATGTACGTGTGTGTGTGTCTGTGTGTATATACGTGTGTGTGTGTCTGTGTGTATATACGTGTGTGTGTGTGTGTCTGTGTGTATATACGTGTGTGTGTGTATATACGTGTGTGTGTGTGTCTGTGTGTGTATATACGTGTGTGTGTGTCTGTGTGTATATACGTGTGTGTGTGTCTGTGTGTATATACGTGTGTGTGTGTCTGTGTGTATATACGTGTGTGTGTGTGTCTGTGTGTATATACGTGTGTGTGTGTGTCTGTGTGTATATACGTGTGTGTGTGTCTCGGTGTATATACGTGTGTGTGTGTCTCGGTGTATATACGTGTGTGAGTGTGTGTGTGATTGTGGTGGTGTGTGTGGGGAGCGATATTGTAGCGGTTAGTGCTACGCTGCGCTATGAACCCGGCGACCCGGGTTCGATTCCCGCTCACGGCCAACACCGGTGACGATTATCTTAACCGGTCCCGGGCCTCCCTCTAGGTAGACTCAGCCTCAAATGAGTACCTGGTGCGGTGTGTAAACACCGCCACTGGGGGAGACAAAGGCGGCCGGGCGTGGTGCTGGCCACCCACCCCCTCGTGTGCCGTGCCGGCCTTCATAGGTGCTCGCTGCTCGCTAACGGCACTTGCCCCAACAGCCTGTCGAGGCTACACGGTTGATCTTTGCCTTTTGCTCGTGTGAGAGTCACAATTGGCGACGTTTACCGGGAAGCTCTCTTTGGCGTGCAAACTGTCGGGAGAGGTGAAGTCCCCTCCGGCAGTGGGGGCGGAGGAGGAGCGACACTCACGACAACGAGGAGCGGGTGGAACGGAGCGGGGATGGACAGGACGGGAGAGACACGGGCAGTGCATCGGGCAGTTATTGCAGGCGGTCAACCCCACGGCATCTGGGTGTGTCCCGTGACCCCCTGCACCTAGCCTGGCACGGCAGTCAACCCCTGGCACCTGTGTCTGTCCCGTGACCTCCTGCACCTAGCCTGGCACGGCAGTCAACCCATGGCACCAGCTGGGTCTGTCCCGTGACCTCCTGCACATAGCCTGGCACAACATTCAACCCATGGCACCTGGGTCTGTCCCGTGACCTGAACCTGGGTCTGTCCCGTGATCCCCTGCACCTAGCCTGGCACGGCAGTCAACCCCTGGCACCTGGGGCTGTCCCGTGACCTCCTGCACCTAGCCTGGCACAGCAGTCAATCCACGGGACCTGGATCTGTGGTGGCCACTTCACATGGTGGCCTCAAAAGTGCACCTAGCCTGGCACGAGCTCCGTGGTGACGTCCGCTTGCCTAAAAATAAACAACGTACGTCCTGTGGATTCCATGATAGAGTTTTTTTTGGGTTAGATCGCGTAAATCTATAAATGTGTCGTTAAACCCGCCACCACCCGACACAGCCAATTATCAAGGTTTTTCACGTAAACAGAACGTGCCAATTCGTTACTAGTACAGTACTAGTGTATAGTGCAGTGTATAGTGTAGTGTGTATTGTAGTGGTATGGTAGTGTATAGTGTAGTGTATCGTGTAGTGGTATAGTAGTGTATGGTGTAGTGTATAGTAGTGTAGTGGTATAGTAGTGTATAGTGTAGTGTATAGTAGTGTAGTGGTCTAGTAGTGTATGGTGTAGTGTATATTGTAGTGGTATAGTAGTGTACAGTGTAGTGCATAGTAGTGTAGTGGTATTGTAGTGTATAGTGTAGTGTATAGTAGTGTAGTGGTATCGTAGTGTATATTGTAGTGGTATAGTAGCGTATAGTGTAGTGTATATTGTAGTGGAATAGTAGTGTAGAGTGTAGTGGTATAGTAGTGTTGAGTGTAGTGTATATTGGTGTTTCGTGTAGTGTATAGTGTAGTGTACTAGTACAGCACGCCGGTGTGTGGGAGAGCAAATCCTCAACATTTACAATCCTGTGCACGACGTTTCGCCGGTAGTTACCACCAGCATCATCAGACAGGCGGCCAGATTTGCGTCGCGAATGCCCACGTGTTAAACATTCTCCGGATTATTCCGGATGGGCGTTAATTTAAAAGTCGCAGCAGGGGGGGGAGGGATTGTTCGTAATATCGAAATGCCTTCGTGGCAGGAGGGAGAATGGATCATCGCGTGAGCCACGGTTTATGGTGCCAGTTTGTCTACAAAACCCCGAAGGTGAACGGCTAACACACAGACAAACACACAGACAGACAAACACACAAACAGACAGATAGACAAACACACAGACAAACACACAAACAGACAGATAGACAAACACACAGACAAACACAAACATACAGACAAACACACAAACAGACAGATAGACAAACACACAGACAAACACACAAACAAACACACAAACACACAAACAGACAGATAGACAAACACACAGACAAACAAACAAACATACAGACAAACACACAAACAAACATACAGACAAACACACAAACAGACAGACAAACACACAGACAAACACAAACATACAGACAAATACACAGACAGATAGACAAACACACAGACAAACACACAAACAGACAAACACACAAACAGACAGATATACAAACATACAGACAAACACACAAACATACAAACAGCCAGACAGACAAACACACAAACAGACAAACACACAAACATACAGACAAACACACAAACAGACAAACACACAAACAGACAAACAGCCAGACAGACAAACACACAAACAGACAGACACTCAGACAGACAGACACACAAACAAACAAACACAAACAGACAGACAAACACACAAACAGACAAACAGCCAGACAGACAAACACACAAACAGACAGACACTCAGACAGACAGACACACAAACAAACAAACACAAAGAGACAGACAAACACACAAACAGCCAGACAGACAAACACACAAACAGACAGACAGACACACAGACAAACACACAAACAAACACACAAACAAACAGACAAACACACACAGACAGACAGACAGACACACAGACAGACAGTGACCGTTGTCTCAGTGGGAATGGAGACTCGCTGTCCCCCCGCTGTCCCCCCCGACTGTCCCCCGCACGAGTGGACTTGTAGAACGCCCCGCGGATTCCGCGATGTTCACCTCCCTCGCCTGGCGTGCGGGCGGGCGTGGGTTGCTGATGATCGATGATGATCGATAATGATCGACGATGATCGACGATGATCGACGATGATCGATGTCCACGTGATGTGAATCCACTTTGCTGCGCTATCATTGCGTGGCCAGTTGGCTTCTCGAGAAGCGATCTCTGAATCGCCCGGTGGGCCGGGCTGCGTGCAAACTCCCAGAGGGGCAGGCGGCGTCAGGGTCGGGGTCAAACCTCACGACGCCCTGCATACCCGGCGAGGGAGTTAACATCTGGGGGTCTCTAGTGAGAAAGAGAGTTGGGATTGTGAATGTACACAGGGAGGAGAGAGAGAGAGAGGGGGGGCGAGAGAGATTTGTGATTGTGAATGGACACAAGGAGGAGAGAGAGAGGGGGGGGGGGGGCGAGATTTGTGATTGTGAATGGACACAGAGAGGAGAGAGAGAGAGGGTGGGGCGAGAGAGATTTGTGATTGTGAATGGACACAGGGAGGAGAGAGAGAGAGTGGGGGGCGAGAGAGATTTGTGATTGTAAATGGACACAGGGAGGAGAGAGAGGAGAGTGGGTGAGAAGAATTTGTGATTGTGAATGGACACAAGGAGGAGAGAGAGAGGGGGGGCGAGAGAGATTTGTGATTGTGAATGGACACAGAGAGGAGACAGAGAGGGGGGGGGCGAGAGAGATTTGTGATTGTGAATGGACACAGGGAGGAGAGAGAGGAGAGTGGGCGAGAGAGATTTGTGATTGTGAATGAACACAGGGAGTAGAGAGAGGAGGGGGGGGGGGGCGAGAGAGATTTGTGATTGTGAATGGACACAGGGAGGAGAGAGAGAGGGGGGGGGGGCAAGAGAGATTTGTGATTGTAAATGGACACAGGGAGGAGAGAGAGAGGGGGGGCGAGAGAGATTCGTGATTGTGAATGGACACAGGGAGGAGAGAGAAAGGGGGGGGGGGGGCGAGAGAGATTCGTGATTGTGAATGGACACAAGGAGGAGAGAGAGGAGAGTGGGCGAGAGAGATTTGTGATTGTGAATGGACACAGGGAGGAGAGAGAAAGGGGGGGGGGGCGAGAGAGATTCGTGATTGTGAATGGACACAAGGAGGAGAGAGAGGAGAGTGGGCGAGAGAGATTTGTGATTGTGAATGGACACAAGGAGGAGAGAGAGAGGGGGGGCGAGAGAGATTTGTGATTGTGAATGGACACAAGGAGGAGAGAGAGAGGGGGGGCGAGAGAGATTTGTGATTGTAAATGGAGAGTGCGTATTATTAATATTTATTTTCTCAAGCGTGCATGAACCAACAACCATCGCGCGAACTCCGGCCATCCTCGCAGCGGCTATTGGCTAAACCGTCGGACAAAGACGGCGGCGGTCACCGCATCGCCGCGCGGCTCCCTCGGGTGCGCCTCTGCGGCCGTCTGGAACGCGCTCTTACACCTCGCCGACGTTACAAAGCCGCCGAGATCCGCGGTGCACTTTTAAATCATCATCTGGATTGACAAACTCATTTATTCAGAAACTTGCTTTTTGTGAGTTTACTGTGTCCTCACCCCCCCTCCCCGTTCCTCCGATTAGCCACGGTTGGCTAGGTACGGTGTGAAAGAAGTTCACCCTGCATACATTGGTCGCCCCTTCCCATACGAGGAAGCCACCGGGAGTTGTGATGCACTGGTTAAATCATCTCGATTGAAAATAATGTATCGACAACTGCCTGTTGTGTTTGTTGTGCTTACCCCCACCCCCTCCGCACCTCTGATTAGCCGCCTGTTGGCTACGTATGGTGTGAAAGAAGTTGACCGTACATGCACAGTACAGAGATGGAGCGATGGTATCAGCTCGTGGGCAGGGACTCGTTCTGAATACCACTTCCAAATGTTAATTGTTTGGTCACAAAAGCCAAAGATCCCCCATGTAGCCCCAACAGTGTGTTGGGGCAAGTGCTGTTAGCGAGTCGCACCAATTGCTACACGAGGGGGTAGGTGGGTGGGTGGTCAGCGTCACGCCCGGCCGCCTTTGTCTCCCCAGCGGCGATGTTTTTACTACACGCCGTACTAGGTACACACACGTACAAACTGCACTGCCCACGAAGCAGTGGCAATGCATCACGAGATGTGTTTCCCTCTCTCTCCCCCAACCTCCAGCCGATAAACCGCGCACTCAGATCGCCCATGAGCCCTCACTCACACACTCACTCACACACCCACTCATACACTCACTCACACACTCACTCATACACTCATTCACACACTCACACACTCACTCACACACTCACACACACACTCACACACACACTCACTCACACACCCACTCACACACCCACTGACACACACACTCACTCACACACTCATACACTCACACACTCACTCATACACTCACTCACACATTCACTCATACACTCACCCACTCACACACACACTCACACACACAATCACTCACTCACACACTCACTCATACACTCACTCACACACTCACTCACACACTCACACACTCACTTACACACTCACCCACTCACTCACTCACACACACACTCACTCACCCACTCACACACACAATCACTCACTCACACACTCACTCATACACTCACTCACACACTCACTCACACACTCACCCACTCACACACACACTCACACACACAATCACTCACTCACACACTCACTCACACACTCACTCACACACACAATCACTCACTCACACACTCACACACCCACTCACACACACACTCACACACACAATCACTCACTCACACACTCACTCACACACTCAATCATACACTCACTCACACACTCACACACTCACTCACTCATACACTCACTCACTCACACACTCACTCACACAATCACTCACTCACACAATCACTCACTCACACTCACTCACTCACACACTCACACACACAATCACTCACACACTCACTCACACACCCACTCACACACACACTGACACACACACTCACTCATACACTCACACACTCACTCACACACTCATACACTCACTCACTCACACACTCACTCATACACTCACTCACTCATACACTCACTCACACAATCACTCACACACTCACTCACACACACTCACTCACTCACCCACTCACACACACAATCACTCACTCACACACTCACTCATACACTCACTCACACACTCACTCACACACTCACTCACTCACACACTCACACACCCACTGACACACACACCCACTCATACACTCACTCACTCACACACTCATACACTCACTCACACACTCATACACTCACTCACTCACACACTCACTCACACAATCACTCACTCACTCACACTCACTCACACACACACTCACACACACAATCACTCACTCACTCACACACCCACTCACTCATACACTCACTCACACTCACTCACACACTCACTCACTCACACACTCACTCACACACTCACTCATACACTCACTCACTCACACACTCACCCACACAATCACTCACACCCTCACTCACACACTCATACACTCACTCACACACTCACTCATACACTCACTCACACACACTCACTCATACACTCACTCACTCACACACTCACTCACACACTCACTCACACACTCACACACTCACTCACACACTCACACACTCACTCACACCACACTCACTTACACACTACACACACACTCACACACACTCACTCACACACTCACTCATACACTCACTCACACACACTCACACACACTCACTCACACACACACTCACACACTCACACACACTCACACACTCACTCACACACTCACTCATTCACTCACTCACACACTCACTCACACACTCACTCACTCACACACTCACACACCCACTGACACACACACCCACTCATACACTCACTCACTCACACACTCATACACTCACTCACACACTCATACACTCACTCACTCACACACTCACTCACACAATCACTCACTCACTCACACTCACTCACACACACACTCACACACACAATCACTCACTCACTCACACACCCACTCACTCATACACTCACTCACACTCACTCACACACTCACTCACTCACACACTCACTCACACACTCACTCATACACTCACTCACTCACACACTCACCCACACAATCACTCACACCCTCACTCACACACTCATACACTCACTCACACACTCACTCATACACTCACTCACACACACTCACTCATACACTCACTCACTCACACACTCACTCACACACTCACTCACACACTCACACACTCACTCACACACTCACACACTCACTCACACCACACTCACTTACACACTACACACACACTCACACACACTCACTCACACACTCACTCATACACTCACTCACACACACTCACACACACTCACTCACACACACACTCACACACTCACACACACTCACACACTCACTCACACACTCACTCATTCACTCACTCACACACTCACACACTCACTCACTCACACACTCACACACTCACTCACACACTCACACACACACACACTCACTCACACACTCACTCATTCACTCACACACTCACTCATACACTCACACACTCACTCATACACTCACTCACTCACACACTCATACACTCACACACACCCACTCACTCATACACTCACTCACACACTCACTCACACACTCACTCATACACTCACTCACACAATCACTCATACACTCACTCATACACTTACTCACACACTCACTCACACAATCACTCACACACTCACTCACTTACTCATACACTCACACACTCATTCACACACTCATACACTCTCACTCACACACTCACACAATCACTCACTCACACACTCACTCACACACTCATACACTCACACACTCATTCACACACTCATACACCCACACACTCATACACCCACACACTCATACACTCACACACTCATTCACACACTCATACACACACTCATACACTCACTCACACACACACTCACTCACACTCTCAGACCAGGCGCATCTACCTCGCTCGCTCTCTCCACCCCCAAACTCACTCTCTCCATCCCTCGGTTCATCGCTTGCTCCCTCCCATCTCACCCCTCCCTCCCATCTCTCCATCCCTCACCCCTCCACCCGTCCCTCATTCACTCTCTCCGCCCTCCCTCTCTCTCCCTGCCTGCCTCTCCCCTCCCTCTCATGTACCCTCCCTCCCTCCCCGCATATCCGGGCCCTCAGTTGCACACCGGACTTGCTGCTGAAGGTGGCTGCGCGCACGTGGTGGGAAAGCGAAGGGCGCGAGACGCGGGATCGTCCTGCCGACAGTGAGGAAGGGTGAGTGAGCGGGAGGGTGGGTGAGCGAGTGGGAGAGTGGGTGAGAGAGTGAGTGGGAGGGTGAGCGAGTGAATGGGAGGGTGAGCGAGTGAGTGGGAGGGTGGGAGAGTGAGTGGGAGGGTGGGAGAGTGAGTGGGAGGGTGGGAGAGTGAGGGTGAGTGAGTGGGAGGATGAGCGAGTGAGTGAGAGGGTGAGTGAGTGAGTGGGTGAGCGAGTGAATGGGAGGGTGAGCGAGTGAGTGGGAGGGTGAGCGAGTGAGTGGGAGGGGAGAGAGTGAGTGGGAGGGGAGAGAGTGAGTGGGAGGGTGAGCGAGTGAGTGGGAGGGTGAGCGAGTGAGTGGGAGGGGAGAGAGTGAGTGGGAGGGTGAGCGAGTGAGTGGGAGGGTGAGCGAGTGAGTGGGAGGGTGAGCGAGTGAGTGGGAGGGTGAGCGAGTGAGTGGGAGGGTGAGCGAGTGAGTGGGAGGGTGAGCGAGTGAGTGGGAGGGTGAGCGAGTGAGTGGGAGGGTGAGAGAGTGAGTGGGAGGGTGAGAGGGGAGGGTGGGTGAGAGAGTGAGTGGGAGGGTGGGAGAGTGAGTGGGAGGGGAGAGGGTGAGTGGGAGGGTGAGCGAGTGAGTGGGAGGGGAGAGAGTGAGTGGGAGGGTGAGCGAGTGAGTGGGAGGGTGAGCGAGTGAGTGGGAGGGTGAGAGAGTGAGTGGGAGGGTGAGCGAGTGAGCGGGAGGGTAAGAGAGTGAGTGGGAGGGTGAGCGAGTGAGTGGGAGGGTGGGTGAGCGAGTGAGTGGGAGGGTGAGCGAGTGCGTGAGTGGGAGGGTGAGCGAGTGAGTGGGAGGGTGAGAGAGTGAGTGAGCGAGAGACAGGGTGAGTGAGCGGTTGAGTGAGTGGGTGAGTGAATGAGTCGGTGGGTGAGTGAGTGAGTGAGCGAGAGGGTGAGAGTGTGAGCGGGTGAGTGAGTGGGAGGGTGAGCGTGGGAGGATGAGTGAGTGGGAGGGTGAGTGAGCGGGTGAGTGAGTGAGCGAGAGACAGGATGAGTGAGCGGTTCAGTGAGTCAGTCGGTGGGTGGGTAGGTGAGTGAGTGAGCGAGGGGGTGAGAGGGTGAGTGAGTGAGCGAGAGACAGGATGAGTGAGCAGTTGAGTGAGTCAGTCGGTGGGTGGGTGAGTGAGTGAGCGAGAGACAGGATGAGTGAGCGGTTGAGTGAGTCAGTCGGTGGGTGGGTGAGTGAGCGAGAGACAGGATGAGTGAGCGGTTGAGTGAGTCAGTCGGTGGGTAGGTGAGTGAGAGTGGGAGGGTGAGAGAGTGGGAGGATGAGTGGGCAGGTGAGTGAGTGAGCGAGAGACAGGTTGCGTGAGTGAGTGATTGAGTCGGTGTGTGGGTGAGTGAGTGAGTGTGGGTTTACCTTCACACCGCAATGTGCCAGCGACGTCCTCCATTGTAACGTTTTGCTGTGAGCGTGTATTGTGTACGAGTTAGTGTATTGTGCATGAGTGAGTGTGTATTGTGTGTGAGTGAGTGTGTATTGTGTATGAGTGAGTGAGTGTGTATTGTGTATGAGTGAGTGTGTATTGTGTATGAGTGAGTGAGTGTGTATTGTGTGTCGTGCCGCAGTGCTGTAAGTGATGCTTTATAAGATTACTCGATCTGTTGGGGTTTTGTTGTGTGTATTGCTCAGTCGCTACGAATAGCGGAGTCAAATTATTTTGACGCCTCGTCACAAAACCGGGTCACCGCAAACACACGGTAGCGAGATGTTAACTACCTCGCCTGGTGTACAGGAGGTCGTGGGTTCAATCCTGGCCCTGTCGCCTGCTGTATGCTTAGAGTCTGCGTGTCTCCCTCTCTCGTCACAATGGCTAGGAGATGTTAACTCCCTCGCCCGGTATACAGGAGGTCGTGGGTTCGATATCGACTGATGCCTGCTGCTGTATATTTGGAGTTTGCGTGTCTCTATTTCATCATCATCATCATCATCACGGTGGCTATGAGATGTTAACTACCTCGCCCGGTATACAGGAGGTCGTGGGTTCGATATCGACTGATGCCTGCTGCTGTATATTTGGAGTCTGCGTGTCTCTCTCTCATCATCATCATCATCACGGTGGCTATGAGATGTTGACTACCTCGCCCGGTATACAGGAGGTCGTGGGTTCGATATCGACTGATGCCTGCTGCTGTATATTTGGAGTTTGCGTGTCTCTATTTCATCATCATCATCATCACGAGTGCTAGGAGATGTTAACTACCTCGCCCGGTATACAGGAGGTCGTGGGTTCGATATCGACTGATGCCTGCTGCTGTATATTTGGAGTTTGCCTGTCTCTATTTCATCATCATCATCATCATCACGAGTGCTAGGAGATGTTAACTACCTCGCCTGGTGTGCAGGAGGTTGTGGGTTCGATCTCGCCTCTGACAGCGCCTGCTGAATGTTCGGAGTTGGCGTTGTTTTCACTCTCCCCGGCGGCGGTCGCGTGGATTTCTCTCCGTGCTCTTCCCGAATGCGAACAGAGGCAGTCAATGAAGCGAACTGCAGGATGATGACGATGACGATGACGTTGATGACGACGATGACGACGACGATGACGACGTTGACGATGACGATGACGGTGACGACGATGACGACGACAATGATGACGATGACGTTCACCATGACCCCAACGCAAGCGGGCCTTTCTGTCGCAACGTTGCCATCGACGACGACGACGACGAGTGACGGCGACGTCATCGCGGCGCTCGTGCCAGGCTGGGTGCACCTCCTCCTCCTCGCTGCTGGCAGGAGGAGGAGGAGGTGCCACGTGACGGTCCCCAGGTGGAAGCCGCCTAGGGCTCGACCGACCGAGACGACCGGCAGAGTCGCCAACCGTGCTGGCCCACTGCGCAAAATGTCCACGCTTTCGTCCGCCCCGGCGCTGCACTCCTTGTGAGCGAGCGTCAGCTCCTACGGCAACTCCACTCTTTGTGAGCGTCAGCTCCTACGGCAACTCCACACTTTGCGAGCGAGCGTCAGCTCCTCCGGCAACTCCACACTTTGTGAGCGTCAGCTCCTCCGGCAACTCCACACTTTGTGAGCGAGCGTCAGCGCCTCTGGCAACTCCACTCTTTGCGAGCGAGCGTCAGCTCCTACGGCAACTCCACTCTTTGTGAGCGAGCGTCAGCTCCTACGGCAACTCCACTCTTTGTGAGCGTCAGCTCCTACGGCAACTCCACTCTTTGTGAGCGTCAGCTCCTACGGCAACTCCACTCCTTGTGAGCGTCAGCTCCTACGGCAACTCCACTCCTTGCGAGTGTCAGCTCCTATGGCAACTCCACTCTTTGTGAGCGAGCATCAGCTCCTACGGCAACTCCACTCCTTGCGAGCGAGCGTCAGCTCCTATGGCAACTCCACTCTTTGTGAGCGAGCGTCAGCTCCTACGGCAACTCCACTCTTTGTGAGCGAGCGTCAGCTCCTACGGCAACTCCACTCTTTGTGAGCGTCAGCTCCTACGGCAACTCCACTCCTTGTGAGCGTCAGCTCCTACGGCAACTCCACACTTTGCGAGCGAGCGTCAGCTCCTCCGGCAACTCCACACTTTGTGAGCGTCAGCTCCTCCGGCAACTCCACACTTTGTGAGCGAGCGTCAGCGCCTCTGGCAACTCCACTCTTTGCGAGCGAGCGTCAGCTCCTACGGCAACTCCACTCTTTGTGAGCGAGCGTCAGCTCCTACGGCAACTCCACTCTTTGTGAGCGTCAGCTCCTACGGCAACTCCACTCTTTGTGAGCGTCAGCTCCTACGGCAACTCCACTCCTTGTGAGCGTCAGCTCCTACGGCAACTCCACTCCTTGCGAGTGTCAGCTCCTATGGCAACTCCACTCTTTGTGAGCGAGCATCAGCTCCTACGGCAACTCCACTCCTTGCGAGCGAGCGTCAGCTCCTATGGCAACTCCACTCTTTGTGAGCGAGCGTCAGCTCCTACGGCAACTCCACTCTTTGTGAGCGAGCGTCAGCTCCTACGGCAACTCCACTCTTTGTGAGCGTCAGCTCCTACGGCAACTCCACTCCTTGTGAGCGTCAGCTCCTACGGCAACTCCACTCCTTGTGAGCGTCAGCTCCTACGGCAACTCCACTCCTTGTGAGCGAGCGTCAGCTCCTACGGCAACTCAACTCTTTGTGAGCGTCAGCTCCTACGGCAACTCCACTCCTTGTGAGCGTCAGCTCCTACGGCAACTCAACTCCTTGCGAGTGTCAGCGCCTACGGCAACTCCACTCTTTGTGAGCGAGCGGCAGCTCCTACGGCAACTCCACTCCTTGCGAGTGTCAGCTCCTCCGACAACTCCACTCTTTGTGAGCGTCAGCTCCTACGGCAACTCCACTCCTTGTGAGCGTCAGCTCCTACGGCAACTCCACTCCTTGTGAGCGAGCGTCAGCTCCTACGGCAACTCAACTCCTTGCGAGTGTCAGCTCCTCCGGCAACTCCACTCTTTGTGAGCGAGCGTCAGCTCCTCCGGCAACTCCACTCTTTGTGAGCGAGCGGCAGCTCCTACGGCAACTCCACTCCTTGCGAGTGTCAGCGCCTACGGCAACTCCACTCTTTGTGAGTGTCAGCTCCTCCGACAACTCCACTCTTTGTGAGCGAGCGTCAGCACCTACGGCAACTCAACTCCTTGCGAGTGTCAGCTCCTCCGGCAACTCCACTCTTTGTGAGCGAGTGTCAGCTCCTACGGCAACTCAACTCCTTGCGAGTGTCAGCGCCTACGGCAACTCCACTCTTTGTGAGCGAGCGTCAGCTCCTCCGACAACTCCACTCTTTGCGAGCGAGCGTCAGCGCCTACGGCAACTCCACTCTTTGCGAGCGTCAGCTCCTACGGCAACTCCACTCCTTGCGAGTGTCAGCTCCTACGGCAACTCCACTCTTTGCGAGCGAGCGTCAGCACCTACGGCAACTCCACTCTTTGTGAGCGAGCGTCAGCTCCTCCGGCAACTCCACTCTTTGCGAGTGTCAGCGTCTCCGGCATCTCCACTCCTTGCGAGTGTCAGCTCCTACGGCAACTCCACTCTTTGTGAGCGAGCGTCAGCTCCTCCGGCAACTCCACTCTTTGTGAGCGAGCGTCAGCTCCTCCGACAACTCCACTCTTTGTGAGCGAGCGTCAGCTCCTACGGCAACTCCACTCTTTGCGAGTGTCAGCTCCTACGGCAACTCCACTCTTTGTGAGCGAGCGTTAGCTCCTCCGGCAACTCCACTCTTTGTGAGCGAGCGGCAGCTCCTCCGGCAACTCCACTCTTTGTGAGCGAGCGTCAGCTCCTCCGGCAACTCCACTACAACATATGCGTAGGTAAACGCAGGCAAATGTTGTGGGTACCTGGAATTGAGTGTAGCGCTCTCAGGCTGTGAGGTGTTCGTAATTGCCGTGTCAGAGCTACTGAGCCAGCACCGTTGAAGTCCTGGGTTCGATGCCTGTGGCTGGGTGTGTCTCTCTCAGTGGGGGGGGGGGGGGGAGGGGGTCATGATGGCCGTGTCAGAGCTACTGAGCCAGCACCGTTGAAGTCCTGGGTTCGATGCCTGTGGCTGGGTGTGTCTCTCTCAGCGGGGGGGGGGGGGGGGGGAGGGGGTCATGATGGCCGTGTCAGAGCTACTGAGCCAGCGCAACTGAGAATCCTGGGTTCGATGCCTGTGGCTGGGTGTGTCTCTCTCAGTGGGGGGGGGGAGGGGGTCATGATGGCCGTGTCAGAGCTACTGAGCCAGCGCAACTGAGAATCCTGGGTTCGATGCCTGTGGCTGGGTGTGTCTCTCTCAGTGGGGGGGGGGGGGAGGGGGTCATGATGGCCGTGTCAGAGCTACTGAGCCAGCACCGTTGAAGTCCTGGGTTCGATGCCTGTGGCTGGGTGTGTCTCTCTCAGCGGGGGGGGGAGGGGGAGGGGGTCATGATGGCCGTGTCAGAGCTACTGAGCCAGCGCAACTGAGAATCCTGGGTTCGATGCCTGGGACTGGGCGTTTCTCATCCCGTGACATCAGTCATGGGTCCAAAGTTTGCCAAATTTGCAAAAAAAATGACGCCGCAAATGACTCGATTGGGATCAAGCAGCAGCAGCAGCAGGAGCAGGAGCAGCAGCAGCAGCAGCAGGAGCAGCAGCAGCAGCAGCAGGAGCAGCAGCAGGAGCAGCAGCAGCAGGAGCAGCAGCAGGAGCAGCAGGAGCAGCAGCAGGAGCAGCAGCAGCAGGAGCAGCAGCAGCAGGAGCAGCAGCAGCAGGAGCAGCAGCAGCAGCAGGAGCAGCAGCAGCAGGAGCAGCAGGAGCAGGAGCAGCAGCAGCAGGAGCAGCAGCAGCAGCAGCAGCAGCAGGAGCAGCAGGAGCAGCAGCAGCAGTAGGAGCAGCAGCAGCAGCAGGAGCAGCAGCAGCAGCAGCAGCAGCAGGAGCAGCAGGAGCAGCAGCAGCAGTAGGAGCAGCAGCAGCAGCAGGAGCAGCAGCAGCAGCAGCAGCAGCAGGAGCAGCAGCAGCAGGAGCAGCAGGAGCAGGAGCAGCAGCAGCAGGAGCAGCAGCAGCAGGAGCAGCAGCAGTAGGAGCAGCAGGAGCAGCAGGAGCAGCAGCAGGAGCTTCGCCTTGCAGTGAAACTACCGCGGGCTGCTTCTCGTGAGAAACAGCGGCGGCAGCGGCAGCGGCGGCGGTGGCAGCGCCTTCCTGCGGGGTGACGATCGCCTTGTGCCACACGGGGACAGCTGCCACTTGGGGTGCCCCATAGGCTAGACCACACAGCAGCGGCGGCATCTTCCTTCGCGACGACGACGATGATAACGATGACGATAACGATGATGACGATGGTGACGACGATGACGACGATAACGATGACAACGACGATGATAACGATGACGACGATGATGACGACGATGATGATGATGACGATGATGATGATGATGACGACGATGATGATGATGATGGTGGTAGTGGTCTTCTTGCGCTGCGGGGAAACTCGTGCACGCGAACAGCGACGGAACTGAATGGCAGAGAGAGAGAGAGATAGAGAGAGATGGAGATGGAGATAGATGGAGATGGAGAGCAAGCTGGAGGGAGATCGAGAGAGAGATCGAGAGAGATGGAGAGAGAGATGGAGTGAGAGAGAGATGGAGTGAGAGAGAGATGGAGTGAGAGATATGGATGGAGAGAGAGAGATGGAGAAAGAGAGAGAGATGGAGAGAGAGATGGGGAGAGAGAGAGAGATGGGGAGAGAGAGAGATGGAGAGAGAGAGATAGATGGAGAGAGAGAGAGATGGAGTGAGAGAGAGATGGAGAGAGAGAGAGATGGAGAGAGAGAGAGAGAGATGGAGAGAGAGAGAGAGAAAGAGATGGAGTGAGAGCAAGCTGGAGAGAGAGAGATGGAGAAAGAGAGATATGGAGTGAGAGAGAGAGATATAGGCATGGCGAGGCCGGCCTCCTCTTTGCCAAGACGCTGCACTAAGAATAGACCCTCGTGGCCCTGGCCTGCCAACGGCGTGGGCCGAAGGAGCCCGGCCAGCACAGCGTGGGGGGGGGGGCCCACGTGACGCACACGTGACGCACACACGAAGGCCAGGGTCAGAATTCTGTAGCGATAGGGAGGGGATGAATGGATGAGCCAGACTCACTGTACCCAGACTTCACACGCCACGCTGTCGGGGGAGGGTGATGCAGATGACGGTACTGGTGGTGGTGGTGAATAATGGTGGTAATGGTGGTGGTGGTGGTCTCGGTGATTAATACTGATGATGATGATCCATAAGAGGTTCTCTTGGGTTCGATCGCGTACATATATCAACGTGTCCTTAAACCCGCCAGCAGCCGACATCAGCAAGGTTTGCCACGTCAACGGAACGTGCCAATGCGTTGCTAGTCCAGTCACACACACACACACACCGGTGTGTTGGAGAGCACAGCCACAGCGTTCTGTTTACCCGACAAACGTTACCGTTGGCTCTGTGCCGGGTGGTGGCGGGTTTCACGACACATTTATATTTGTGCGATTTCTTGTGGATGGTATTGGTCGCGAAAGCTGGCTACGTGTCAAACTGATGATGATGATGGTGGTGGCGGCGGTGTTCATGTGGTGGTGGTGGTTGTGGTCTTCATGTGGTGGTGGTGGTCTTCATGTGATGGTGGTGGTGGTGGTTGTTTTCATGTGGTGGTGGTGGTGGTCTTCACGTGGTGGTGGTGGTGGTCTTCATGTGATGGTGGTGGTGGTGTTCACGTGGTGGTAGTGGTGGTAGTAGTGGTGGTGGTGGTAGTTTTCACGTGGTGGTGGTGGTGTTCACGTGGTGGTGGTGGTGTTCACGTGGTGATGGTGGTGGTGGTGGTAGTTTTCATGTGGTGGTGGTGGTGTTCACGTGGTGGTGGTCTTCACGTGGGCAATGGGAGTGCGGCGCTTAGCGCTGCTGCGCCCGGAGCCCCGCGGCCCAAGTTTGATTCCCGCGTCAGGGCCACCAACGGCACAGTGAGCCGCCTGGTGCGGTGTGCAAAACGTCGCCACTGGGGAGACAAAGGCGGCCGGGGCGGGCGCGGTGCTCGAAACACTCGGGCCGGGAAGCCTCATCGGCGGCGATGGTGGCGCTGCTACTCGCTCACGGCACTTGCCCCGACAGCCTAGGAAAGGCTATACGGGCGTGGGAGGCGGGGGGCAGGAGTATCTTTGTCTTTATATTTAATAACTCCAAGCAGCGGTCGGAGTGTGGAAACTTATCCGGACTTATCCCGACTTATCCCGACCTCTGCAAGTGCTCGCATAGGGCACTGCCGAAGAGCATGCGTTTCTCTGCGCGTACGCATTGATGTACAGATATAGACGCAGTGCGGGCACAAACTATTTGCAATTTACCCAACTATATGATTTTACAATTTGTGTACCAGGTGAGGCCCACTGAACTGTGCGGTTCCTTCGTTCCAGAAGCGACCTGGCCACGAGCGATAGTTTCAACGGAGTGGCTGATGTCATCGTCATCATCACGTGGACATTCATAGCGTCGAACCCATAGAGACCCGTACTCACAGAGACCCATAGAGACCCGTACTCACAGAGACCCATACTCAGAGACCCATAGACCCACAGAGACCCATAGACCCACATAGACCCATAGACCCACAAAGACCCATAGACCCACAGAGACCCATAGAGACCCATACTCACAGAGACCCACAGAGACCCATAGACCCACAGAGACCCATAGACCCACAGAGACCCATAGACCCACAGAGACCCATAGAGACCCGTACTCACAGAGACCCATAGAGACCCATAGAGACCCATACTCACAGATACCCATAGACCCACAGAGACTCATAGACCCAGAGACCCATACTCACAGAGACCCATACTCAGAGACTCATAGACCCACAGAGACCCATAGAGACACATACTCACAGAGACCCATAGAGACCCGTACTCACAGAGACCCATACTCAGAGACCCATAGACCCACATAAGTTGTGTTAAGGCGTTCAAACACCAATTGGACAACACCTTTTGCGAGGAAATCCAATTTGCATTAACCACACACAGTGTACCGTGCTTGTGTTGAACATGCAAACACACGTGGCACTGATAATAATGTATGGGCATTGAAACTGATCGGCCTCCATCAGAGGCACACTTCTTGATGGCCCAGCCTCACCACCAGTGTCAGACCCGGAGAACGACGGCAAAAAGTGACCAGAACCAGGACAATGCCACACGTGTCGGAGCGTTCAAAGCTCGCGGTGAGCAGCAGCTGTATCCCGGGATGCATTTTTGGCAGTATGAAAGTATGAATAACAATAATAATAATAGGTGTTTTACCACCTTTCTGGCAATAATAAAACAGTTGGTGTGTTAGGAAGTTCAGACACCAAATGGATAACTCCAAATATACAGCAGCAGCAGGCGTCAGGGTCGGGATCTAACCCACGACCTCCTGCACACCAGGCGAGGTAGTTAACATCTCCTAGCCACCGTGATGATGATGAGAGAGACATGCAAACTCCAAATATACAGCAGCAGGCGTCAGGGTCGGGATCGAACCCATGACTTCCTGTATACCTGGCGAGGTAG
The DNA here is from genome assembly GCF_048934315.1 of Petromyzon marinus. NCBI lineage: Eukaryota > Metazoa > Chordata > Hyperoartia > Petromyzontiformes > Petromyzontidae > Petromyzon > Petromyzon marinus. The sequence goes on from NC_133730.1 coordinate 7,829,978, forward strand.
TCAAAATCTCCTAGCCACTGTGATGATGATGAGAGTGAAACACGCAGACTACAAATATACAGAGGCAGACGTCAGGGTCGGGATCTAACCCACGACCTCCTGTACGCCAGGCGAGGTAGTCAACATCTCCTAGCCACTGTTATGACGATGAGAGAGAGACACGCAAACTCCAAATATCCAGCAGGCGTCATGGTCGGGATCGAACCCACGACCTCCTGCACACCAGGCGAGGTAGTCAACATCTCATAGCCCCCGGGGCTAATGCGGTACAGGAGAATTCGGAGCTGATTGGACACCCCCCACCGGCGCCGGTGACCTTGGTGCTGCGTTGTTGTTGTCGTTGTTGTTGTCATTGTTGTCGTTGTTGTTGTCATTGTTGTCGTTATTGTCGTCATTGTCGTCGTCATTGTTGTTATTGTTGTCGTTATTGTTGTTGTCGTTGTTGTTGTCATTGTTGTTATTGTTGTCATTGTTGTTGTCGTTGTTATTGTTGTTATTGTTGTCGTCATTGTTGTCGTTATTGTCGTCATTGTCGTCGTCATTGTTGTTATTGTTGTCGTTATTGTTGTTGTCGTTGTTGTTGTCATTGTTGTTATTGTTGTTATTGTTGTTGTCGTTGTTATTGTTGTTATTGTTGTCGTCATTGTTGTTGTTGTCGTCGTTGTCGTCATTGTTGTCGTTATTGTCGTCATTGTCGTCGTCATTGTTGTTATTGTTGTCGTTATTGTTGTTGTCGTTGTTGTTGTCATTGTTGTTATTGTTGTTGTCGTTGTTATTGTTGTTATTGTTGTCGTCATTGTTGTTGTTGTCGTCGTTGTCGTCATCGTCGTCATTGTTGTTGTTGCCGACTCTGCGGCTTTGGCAGTTCGGCACACCCAGACCCCCCCCCCCCCCCCCGCGATTAGCGAGTGGCACGCGACGGGGGTGGGTGGCAGGAACCACGCCCGCCCGCCTTTGTCTCCCCCAGGAGGCCACACCGCTCCACCAACACCTTTGTCTCCCCCCCCAGGAGGCAGGTGTCTGACTCACACCGCACCACCAACGCCGGTGACAATCGTCACCGGCGTTGGTGGTGAGCGAGACTCGAACTCGGGTCGTATCGCCACCGTTCACACACACTCATTCACACACTCGCACACACACACACGCACACTCACACACACGCACACTCACACACACGCACACTCACACACACGCACACTCACACACTCACGCACTCACACACTCATTCACACACTCGCGCGCACACACTCACTCATTCACTCACTCACAAAGACAAAGATCCCCCATATAGCCTTAACAGACTGTAGGGGCAAGTGCTGTTAGCGAGCACCTATGAAGGCCGGAACGGTACACGAGGGGGTGGGTGGCCAGCACCACGCCCGACCGCCTTTGTCTCCCTAGTGGCAATGTTTACACATCGCACCAGGTACTCATTTGAGGCTGAGTCGACCTAGGGGAGGCCCGGGACCGGTTCAGATAATCGTCACTGGTGTTGGCCGTGAGCGGGAATCGAACCCGGGTCGCCAGGTTCATAGCGCAGCGCGCTAACCGCTACACTATCGCTCCCCACTCACTCACACACTCACACACACTCACTCACACACTCACACACACTCACACACACTCACACACTCACACTCACACACTCACTCACACACTCACACACACTCACACACACACTCACACACTCACACACACACTCACACACACTCACTCACACACTCACACACACACTCACACACACACTCACACACACACTCACACACACTCACACACTCACTCACACACGCACGCACAGTCGCGCCCCAGGTGTCTTCTCCCTGTGTGTGTTTAGGCGTGGTGTTGCGAACGGCAACCTAATTGTCTAATTGTCTAATTCGTGTCATTTTATTGTGACGTGTAAGGTCATTTTGGTCCCTTAAATGTCATTACAGAGGGCCGGTGTGGGTGTGTGGGCGCGTGTGTGTGTGTGCGTGCGTGTGGGTGCGCGTGTGTGTGTGCGTGTGTGTGTGTGTGCGTGCGCGTGTGTGTGTGTGCGTGTGTGTGTGCGTGTGTGCGTGTCGGTGCGTGCGTGTGTGAGGAGCGGTGGCACAGCGGTTAGCACTTCGCTGCGCTACGAACCCGGGCAGAGACCCGGGTTCGATTCCCGCTCGCGGCCAACACCGGTGACGATTGTCTGAACCGGTCCCGGGCCTCCCCTGGGTCGACTCGGCCTCAAATGAGTACCTGGTGGCGGTGTGTCAGTAAACATCGCCACTGGGGGAGACAAAGGCGGCCGGGCGTGGTTGCTGGCCACCCACTCGCCCCGTTGCACCGTTCCGGCCTTCACAGGCGCTGCCACTCGCTGACAGCGCTTGCCTGTTGAGGCTACACGGGGTGGAGGAGGGGGGGGGGGGATCTCTGTCATCGAGAATCACCTACATCTCCTCATGCACGTACCCCCCCCCATCTCCCTCTGCTCATCTCCCTGCAGGAGCAGCAGCAGCAGCAGCAGCAGCAGCGGCGACGTCATCGTCCTCATCGCGGCGGGGGCGGGGGGGAAATAAAAAAATATCCGCCGGCTAAAAATTCTTGACCCGGGTGCCGGGCGTCGCCTGCGAAAAGGATTCTCTCGTGGCTGTCGGGATTCCTCCTCGGCGTTGTGGGTGGTGGTGGGGGGTGGGGGGCGTCCACGGTTAAAGACCCCGGAGTCGGCACGCTCGGGCGCGAGGCTCCCCGGGATCACGCACGGCAGCGGCGGCGGGGGTGGTGGTGGTGGTGGTGGCGGTGCGTCTGCGAGGTGGTTAAAGGCGCAGCCCTGCGAGTGACGCGTGACCCAACGGTGCTGCTGCTGGAACGGCGGCCCCCCCTCCCCCCCCCACTCCGATCGAGGGCGGCTCTGGCGGTGTTTTATTTATTAATTGTGAATCACGAGCCCAAAAATAATTGATACGTGTGACGAGTTAACCGGCGGGCTACCCGCACGGCAGATCACGACGCTCGCCCGCTCACTCGCTCACCGGCTCACTCGCTCACCGGCTCACCCGCTGACCCGCTCACCCGCTCACCCGCTCACCCGCTCACCACACCGCAGGTCACCTAATTTTCTCTCTCTCTCTCTGCTTCTGTCCCTCGCACCGCAGCACTTTGGAATCACCTCTCCCGTCGTCGTGATCCTCATCATCATCGTCGTCGTCTTCAGCTTTTTTTCTCCCCAAGCTCTTGGAACAACAACAACAACAACAGCCTCGCTTAATTCCAAAAAACGTGTCGCACTTTGTAGGTTATTACAACTTCGGTGAGCGCCGTTTGTTGCTGGCCGCTCGGCACACCGCGCGATTCGAAGAGGACGGGACCACTTTCGAACGCTTTTCTTCATAAAATTCCCGGAGGAGATTCCACATTGCCGTGCCGGGGACCGTGCATCGCCGCTGCCGGTGGTGACCCGCGGACTCGGCTCCAAAAAGCCAACGACAAATCAACTCCTCCTCCTCGTCATCGCCTCTTCCTCATATTTACCAAAACCTGAACGGAGAAGACCGGACGGAGCCTCGCACATAAGCAACCGAACCAATCCAGCACCTCCGTCTCCACATCCTCCTCCTCCTCCGTCTCCACATCCTCCTCCGTCTCCACATCCTCCTCGCTCCGCTGTGTAAACGTCCACGCGGCGGAGGCCCGAACACCTCCTCCTCCTCCTCCTTTCAATCGATAACATTTATTTTTTGTTGTTGCTCAAATCCAACGAAATCGGATCAGCACGCGACTGTCGCCAGTGGAACCGACGTCCTCCACCGCCACCACCTCCTCCTCCTCCTCCTCCTCCTCATCCTCCTCCACCGCCTCCTCCTCCTCCTCCTACTCGCCCTCCCTCCCTCCCTCGCCGCCACCGCCGCCGCGAGCCATGAAGCTCCAGTACAGCGTGCCGTCGGCCTTCCTGCTGCCCTTCCAGCTGCTGACGGCCGTCTACACGGCCGTCGCCTTCCTGCCCTGGTACCTGCTGACGGGCGCCCGCGAGCGCCTGGCCAGGGCCCGGCGGACGAAGGCCGCGGCGGCGAGCGGCGACCCCGCGGGGCCGTGGCGCGCCATCGGGCGCGAGGGCGGGCTGTCGAGCGCCGGCTTCGACGACGCCGCCACCCTGGACCGCTTCTTCCTGCGCGGCGTGAGGGGTCACGCTGAGCGCGACTGCCTGGGCACGCGCCAGGTGCTCAGCGAGGAGGACGAGCGGCAGCCCAACGGACGCGTCTTCAAGAAGGTGCGTGCGTGCGTGCGTGTGCGTGTGTGCGTGTGTGTGTGTGTGTGTGCACGTCTGTGTGTGCGTGTGTGACTGGTACCAGCGGTGTCAAGATCGGCCTCTGTGGAGGAGGCTCGTGAAGGACGCTATTGGGCAGTTGGAGGCAGTCGACCTCCAACAACAACGGAGGGCGGAGGAGCGACGCTCACAACAACGAGCGGAGCGCCGGGTGGCTAAAGCACAGCGGGTTGGCACAGTAGGGGGCACAGGTGGTGCATCAGCCAGTCATCTCAGTCAGTCGACCCGTGGCACCTGCTGGGTCTGCCCCGTGACCTCCTGCCAGCGGGCGTTCGACACTTCACGTGGCCTCAGGGTGCACATAGCCTGGCACAAGCGTCGTGGTGACGTCACCGCCACTTAGTGGCGAATGGCGGTTGTTGTTGTTGCGTGTGTGTGCGTGTGTGTGTGTGCACGTGTGTGTGCACGTGTGTGTGTGCACGTGTGTGTGTGTGCGTGTGTGTGCTCGCTAACAGCACTTGCCCCTACAGTCTGTTCAGGCTATACGGGGGATCTTTGGTGTTGTTGGTTAGCGCCACGCTGCGCTATGAACCTGGTGACCCGGGTTCGATTTCTGCTCACGGCCAACACCAGGGACGATTATCTGGACCGGTCCCGGGCCTCTCCCAGGTCGACTCGGCCTCAAATGAGTACCTGGTGCGATGCATAAACATCGCCATTGGGGAGACAAAGGCGGCCGGGCGTGGTGTTGGCAACCCACCCCTTCGTGTGCCGTGTCGGCCTTCATAGGTGATCGCTAACGGCACTTGCCCCAACAGTCTGCTGAGGCTATACGGGGGACCTTTGTCTCTTTGTTTTGGTGGTGATGGAGCAGTTGTGGAGAGAGTGGAGAGTTTCCTATGCCTGGGTAGTGTGCTTATGACTGGCTCCAGTTTAACAGCAGAGGTCTCGCTCCGAATCAGTCGAGCGGCAATATATTTTTATCGGTTGCGTAACGCTGTGTGGAAGCTACCTGGTCTGTCGCTCCGCACTAAGCTTCAGGTCTTCTCGGCCACGGTCATTCCCTCCATTCTCTACGCTTGCGAAACGTGGAGCCCTCTAATGGAACATCTTCGCCGGTTAGAAACATTTAGGCTGGCCTGCCCACGATCCATCCTGGGTTTAACCAGGCTGGATTGTGTGAGCTCACAAATCTTGTAAAGATCTGGGCAAGGTCCCATCGGTGAGCTCCTCCGGCAGGCAAGGCTGCGTTGGCTGGGTCATGTAGCCCGCATGCCCAGCCACCGCGTGCCCCCAAGCAACTTCTGTTTGGCCGCATAGAGGGGGCTAAACGGCCATGAAAAGAGGTGGAGCTGATGCGGTACGGGAGGACGTGGAGCTGAGTGGACTTGCCGACGACTGGTACCAGCGGTGTCAAGATCGGCCTCTGTGGTGGAGGCTCGTGAAGGACGCTGCTGGGCAGTCGGAGGCGGAGCAGCGACGCTCGCAACAATGGGCGGAGCGCCGGGCGGCTAAGATGCTCTGGGCATGAAGGTGTTTTGAGGCGGCCGGCGATGAGAGTTTTTGCACCGGCGGGAGGAAACCGGAGCGCCCAGGGAAAAGAGACCCCCCCGTGTGCAAGGGGGCAACGCTCTATCCCCTTGCGGATGTGAACGGCTTTCAGCGAGGGTTGTGGCTCCTCGTTGGCGCCCACGGAAGGGAGCGGAGAGGACGCCAGAGCTTGGGCAATTATTGGGCTCTGGCTGCTTCCTTCTCGCTTGTCGCTGTGATTTCCCCGCGTCTACGGATCGTCCTCGCCTCCCTCTGTCTCTCTGAGAGCGATTGGTGGTGGTGGTGATGGTGTTGGTGAATGAAGTGGCGACGGTGGTGACCGTGGTGACGGTGGTGATCGTGGAAATCGTGGTGACGGTGGTGATCGTGGAAATCGTGGTGACGGTGGTGACTGTGGCAACCATGGCGACGGTGGTGACCATTGCAACCATGGTGACGGTGGTGATGGTGGTGACGTTGGTGACTGTATCGACTGTGGTGACTGTAGCGATCGTGGTGACGGTGGCGACAGTGGTGACTGCGGTGACTAGCAACCGTGGTGACCGTTGCAACCGTGGTGACGGTGGTGACGGTGGTGACCGTTGTAACCGTGGTGACGGTGGTGATGGTGGTGACTGTAGCGACCGTGGTGACGGTGGTGACGGTGGTGACGGTGGTGACCGTTGCAACCGTGGTGACGGTGGTGACTGTAGCGACCGTGGTGACGGTGGTGACGGTGGTGACTGTAGCGACCGTGGTGACGGTGGTGACGGTGGTGACTGTAGCGACCGTGGTGACGGTGGTGACGGTGGTGACTGTAGAGATCGTGGTGACTGTAGCGACGGGGGTGACGGTGGTGACGTTGGTGACGGTGGTGACGGTGATGACTGTGGTGACTGTAGCGACCGTGGTGACGGTGGTGACGTTGGTGTCTGTAGTGACCGTGGTGACGGTGGTGACGTTGGTGACGGTGGTGACGGTGGTGACGTTGGTGTCTGTAGTGACGGTGGTGACGGTGGTGACGGTGGTGACGGTGGTGACGGTGGTGACGTTGGTGTCTGTAGTGACCATGGTGACGGTGGTGACGGTGGTGACGGTGGTGACGGTGGTGACGGTGGTGACGTTGGTGTCTCCCCCCCCCCCCCCCCCCCCCAGGTGATTCTGGGTGACTACCGCTGGATGTCGTTCCGTGAGCTGGACACGCGCGCCGAGAACTTTGGCCGGGGCCTGGTGGCGCTGGGCCACGAGGCCCGGCGCCCCGTGGCGCTCTTCTGCGAGACGCGGGCCGAGTGGATGCTCGTCGCACAGGCCTGCTTCAAGTACAACTTCCCCGGTGTGCAAGCCGCGGCATAGCAACCGGCGGCGTGCACACCGCACGTGGGGTGTGGGTGTGTGGGGTGTGAGGTGGGGTGTGAGACGTGTGGGGTGTGAGACGTGTGGTGTGTGTGACGTGTGGGGTGTGAGGGGTGGGGTGTGTGTGGGGTGAGACGTGTGGGGTGTGAGGGGTGTGAGACGCGTGGGGTGTGTGACGTGTGGTGTGTTGACGTGAGGGGTGTGTGACGTGGGGTGTGTGATGTGAGGGGTGTGAGGGGTGTGGGGTGTGAGGGGTGTGGGGTGTGAGGGGTGTGGTGTGAGACGTGTGGGGTGTGACGCGGGGTGTGACGTGTGGGGGTGTGACGTGGGTGTGACGTGTGGGGTGTGAGGTGTGAGACGTGTGGGGTGTGAAACGGGGTGTGACGTGTGGGGTGTGACGCGGGGTGTGAGACGTGTGGGGTGTGACGTGTGGGGTGTGACGTGTGGGGTGTGACATGGGGTGAGACGTGTGGGGTGTGACGTGTGGGGTGTGACGTGTGGGGTGTGACGCGGGGTGTCTCCTCCAGTTGTGACGCTCTACTCCACGCTGGGCACGGACGCCGTGGTTCACGGTCTCAACGAGTCGGAGGTCACCATGGTGATCACCAGCTGTGAGCTGCTGGGGAAAACTCTCAAGGTGAGGAGCTCATCCTTCCACTCCTCCTCCTACCACTCCTCCTCCCACTCCTCCCACTCCTTCCACTCCTCCTCCCACTCCTCCTCCCACTCTTCCTTCCACTCCTTCCACTCCTTCCACTCCTCCTTCCACTCCTCCCACTCCTTCCACTCCTCCTTCCACTCCTACCACTCCTCCTACCACTCCTTCCACTCCTCCTACCACTCCTTCCACTCCTCCTTCCACTCCTTCCACTCCTCTTCCTCCTCCTACCACTCCTCCTTCCACTCCTCCTTCCACTCCTCCTACCACTCCTCTCACTCCTTCCACTCCTCCTCCCACTCTTCCTCCTCCCACTCCTCCTCCCACTCCTCCTCCCACTCCTCCTACCACTCCTCCTACCACTCCTTCCACTCCTCCTTCCAGTCCTCCTTCCACTCCTCCTTCCACTCCTCCCACTCCTTCCACTCCTCCTTCCACTCCTACCACTCCTCCTAGCACTCCTTCCACTCCAACTACCACTCCTTCCACTCCTCCTACCACTCCTTCCACTCCTCCTTCCACTGCTCCTTCCACTCCTCCTACTCCTTCCACTCCTCCTACTCCTTCCACTCCTCCTACCACCACTCCTTCCACTCCTCCTACCACTCCTCCTACCACTCCTTCCACTCCTTCCACTCTTCCTACCACTCCTCCTTCCACTCCTTCCACTCCTCCTACCACTCCTCCTACCACTCCTCCTACCACTCCTTCTACCACTCCTTCCACTCCTTCCACTCCTCCTTCCACTCCTCCTTCCACTCCTCCTACTCCTTCCACTCCTCCTTCCACTCCTCCTTCCACTCCTCCTTCCACTCCTCCTCCCACTCCTCCCACTCCTCCTTCCACTCCTCCTTCCACTCCTCCTCCTTCCACTCCTCCCACTCCTCCTTCCACTCCTCCTTCCACTCCTCCTCCTTCCACTCCTCCTCCTTCCACTCCTCCTACCACTCCTCCTCCTACCACTCCTCCTACCACTCCTCCCACTCCTTCCACTCCTCTTCCTCCTCCTACCACTCCTCCTCCCACTCCTCCTCCCACTCCTCCTACCACTCCTCCTCCCACTCCTCCTCCTCCCACTCCTCCTCCCACTCCTCCTCCCACTCCTCCTTGCACTCCTTCTACTCCTCCACCTCCTCCTCCTCCCACTCCTCCACCTCCTCCTCCTTCCACTCCTCCCACTCCTCCTTCTACTCCTCCTCCTCTCACTCCTCTTCCTTCCACTCCTCCTCCTCCCACTCCTCCTTCCACTCCTCCTCCTTCCACTCCTCCCACTCCTCCTTCCACTCCTCCTACTCCTCCCACTCCTCCTCCCACTACTCCTTCCACTCCTCCCACTCCTCCACCTCCTCCTCGTCCTTCCACTCCTCCCACTCCTCCTCCCACTCCCACTCTTCCTCAGTGTCTTCCACTTCTTTAGACCTCTTCAATATCCTTATCTTATCTCGGATTTTACACACGGCGCTTTTGTGCCAAAGCGCTTGACAAGAACTGTGAATGGTCTGCTAATTATTGGCTGATGGGCAGAAGGGATGATGGTGGAGGATGGCCAGGGAGGGTGGTGATGATAGGGAGAGGAGTGAGGTGAGGAGAGAGGAAGGGGATGGTACGTGAGGGTGATGATATGGAAGGGGGGAGGATGGTTAAGAGGGGTTTTTGAGGGATACGCTGTTGAACAGAAGACGGTGAGTGACATTGCCAGTTTGATGTGAAGTGTCGCGAGTCCAGGCCTCCTCCACATCCTCCACTTCATCAACGTCCTGTGGCTCTGTGGCTCCCTGCGTATCTCCCACGCGTATCTCCCCCCCCAACGTCTCCCCTAACCCCCACACATCTCCCCTAACCCCCTCGTATCTCCCCTAACCCCCACGTATCTCCCCTAACCCCCACGTATCACCCCTAACCCCCACGTATCTCCCCTAACCCCCTCGTATCTCCCCTAACCCCCACGTATCTCCCCCCAATGTCTCCCCTAACCCCCACGTATCTCCCCTAACCCCCACGTATCTCCCCTAACCCCCACGTATCTCCCCTAACCCCCACGTATCTCCCCTAACCCCCACGTATCTCCCCTAACCCCCTCGTATCTCCCCTAACCCCCACGTATCTCCCCTAACCCCCTCGTATCTCCCCTAACCCCCACGTATCTCCCCCTCCCCCGCCGTATCTCCCCTAACCCCCACGTATCTCCCCTAACCCCCACGTATCTCCCCTAACCCCCTCGTATCTCCCCTAACCCCCACATATCTCCCCTAACCCCCACGTATCTCCCCTAACCCCCACGTATCTCCCCCACGTATCTCCCCTAACCCCCACGTATCTCCCCTAACCCCCACGTATCTCCCCTAACCCCCACGTATCTCCCCTAACTCCCTCGTATCTCCCCTAACCCCCACATATCTCCCCTAACCCCCACGTATCTCCCCTAACCCCCACATATCTCCCCTAACCCCCACGTATCTCCCCTAACCCCCACGTATCTCCCCCACGTATCTCCCCTAACCCCCACGTATCTCCCCTAACCCCCACGTATCTCCCCCCAATGTCTCCCCTAACCCCCACGTATCTCCCCTAACCCCCACGTATCTCCCCCACGTATCTCCCCTAACCCCCACGTATCTCCCCTAACCCCCACGTATCTCCCCTAACCCCCACGTATCTCCCCTAACTCCCTCGTATCTCCCCTAACCCCCACATATCTCCCCTAACCCCCACGTATCTCCCCTAACCCCCACATATCTCCCCTAACCCCCACGTATCTCCCCTAACCCCCACGTATCTCCCCCACGTATCTCCCCTAACCCCCACGTATCTCCCCTAACCCCCACGTATCTCCCCCCAATGTCTCCCCTAACCCCCACGTATCTCCCCTAACCCCCACGTATCTCCCCCACGTATCTCCCCTAACCCCCACGTATCTCCCCTAACCCCCACGTATCTCCCCTAACCCCCACGTATCTCCCCTAACTCCCTCGTATCTCCCCTAACCCCCACATATCTCCCCTAACCCCCACGTATCTCCCCTAACCCCCACATATCTCCCCTAACCCCCACGTATCTCCCCTAACCCCCACGTATCTCCCCCACGTATCTCCCCTAACCCCCACGTATCTCCCCTAACCCCCACGTATCTCCCCCCAATGTCTCCCCTAACCCCCACGTATCTCCCCTAACCCCACGTATCTCCCCTAACCCCCACATATCTCCCCTAACCCCCACGTATCTCCCCTAACCCCCACGTATCTCCCCCCAATGTCTCCTCTAACCCCCACGTATCTCCCCTAACCCCCACGTATCTCCCCTAACCCCCACGTATCTCCCCCACGTATCTCCCCTAACCCCCACGTATCTCCCCTAACCCCCACGTATCTCCCCTAACCCCCACGTATCTCCCCTAACCCCCACGTATCTCCCCTAACCCCCACGTATCTCCCCTAACCCCCACGTATCTCCCCTAACCCCCACGTATCTCCCCTAACCCCCACGTATCTCCCCTAACCCCCACGTATCTCCCCTAACCCCCACGTATCTCCCCTAACCCCCACGTATCTCCCCCACGTATCTCCCCTAACCCCCACGTATCTCCCCTAACCCCCACGTATCTCCCCCCAATGTCTCCCCTAACCCCCACGTATCTCCCCTAACCCCACGTATCTCCCCTAACCCCCACATATCTCCCCTAACCCCCACGTATCTCCCCTAACCCCCACGTATCTCCCCCCAATGTCTCCTCTAACCCCCACGTATCTCCCCTAACCCCCACGTATCTCCCCTAACCCCCACGTATCTCCCCCACGTATCTCCCCTAACCCCCACGTATCTCCCCTAACCCCCACGTATCTCCCCTAACCCCCACGTATCTCCCCTAACCCCCACGTATCTCCCCTAACCCCCACGTATCTCCCCTAACCCCCACGTATCTCCCCTAACCCCCACGTATCTCCCCTAACCCCCACGTATCTCCCCTAACCCCCACGTATCTCCCCTAACCCCCACGTATCTCCCCTAACCCCCACGTATCTCCCCCACGTATCTCCCCTAACCCCCACGTATCTCCCCTAACCCCCACGTATCTCCCCCCAATGTCTCCCCTAACCCCCACGTATCTCCCCTAACCCCACGTATCTCCCCTAACCCCCACATATCTCCCCTAACCCCCACGTATCTCCCCTAACCCCCACGTATCTCCCCCCAATGTCTCCTCTAACCCCCACGTATCTCCCCTAACCCCCACGTATCTCCCCTAACCCCCACGTATCTCCCCCACGTATCTCCCCTAACCCCCACGTATCTCCCCTAACCCCCACGTATCTCCCCTAACCCCCACGTATCTCCCCTAACCCCCACGTATCTCCCCTAACCCCCACGTATCTCCCCTAACCCCCACGTATCTCCCCTAACCCCCACGTATCTCCCCTAACCCCCACGTATCTCCCCCTCCCCCGCCGTGTGTGTCCCCAGGGGGTGCTGTCCCGCATGCCACGTGTCACCCACATCGTCCACGTGGACGCCCGCCCCCCCGCGCGGAGGGGAGGGGCGGGGGGGGCCCCCCCGTCGTCGCCCGGGGCCTGGGACCCCACCCCACCCCCTGGGGTGTCGCTGCTCAGCCTGGAGCACGTGGAGCAGCTGGGGGAGCAGAACCCACGGAGTGAGCGCCGTGAACGACTGGGCCACCGCCAGCACCACCACCACCACCACAACCACAACCACCACCACCACCACAACCACCACCACCACAACCACAACCACCACAACCACCACCACCACCACCGCTACCACCACCACAACCACCACGACCACAACCACAACCACCACCACCACCGCTACCACCACAACCACCACCACCGCTACCACAACCACCACAACCACCACCACCACCACCACAACCACCACCACCACAACCACCACAACCACCACCACCACCGCTACCACCACCACCACAACCACCACGATCACAACCACCACCACCGCTACCACCACGACCACAACCACCACAACCACCACGACCACTACCACCACGACCACAACCACCACGACCACCACGACCACAACCACCACGACCACAACCACCACGACCACAACCACCACGACCACCACGACCACGACCACCACGACCACAACCACCACGACCACAACCACCACGACCACAACCACCACGACCACCACGACCACGACCACAACCACCACAACCACCACGACCACCACGACCACAACCACCACAACCACCACAACCACCACGACCACAACAACCACGACCACAACCACCACGACCACAACCACCACGACCACCACGACCACAACCACCACGACCACAACCACCACGACCACAACCACCACGACCACAACCACCACGACCACCACGACCACGACCACCACGACCACAACCACCACAACCACCACGACCACCACGACCACAACCACCACAACCACCACAACCACCACGACCGCTACCACCACCACGACCACAACCACCACGACCACAACCACCACGACCACAACCACCACGACCACTACCACCACGACCACAACCACCACAACCACCACGACCACAACCACCACGACCACAACCACCACGACCACCACGACCACAACCACCACGACCACAACCACCACAACCACCACGACCGCTACCACCACCGCTACCACCACGACCACAACCACCACGACCACAACAACCACGACCACAACCACCACGACCACAACCACCACGACCACCACGACCACAACCACCACGACCACAACCACCACGACCACAACCACCACGACCACAACCACCACGACCACCACGACCACAACCACCACAACCACCACAACCACCACGACCGCTACCACCACCACGACCACAACCACCACGACCACAACCACCACAACCACCACGACCACTACCACCACGACCACAACCACCACGACCACAACCACCACGACCACAACCACCACGACCACCACGACCACAACCACCACGACCACAACCACCACAACCACCACAACCACCACGACCGCTACCACCACCGCTACCACCACGACCACAACCACCACAACCACCACGACCACTACCACCACGACCGCTACCACCACGACCACAACCACCACGACCACAACCACCACAACCACCACAACCACCACGACCGCTACCACCACCGCTACCACCACGACCACCACGACCACAACCACCACGACCACAACCACCACGACCACAACCACCACGACCACAACCACCACGACCACAACCACCACGACCACCACCACCACGACCACAACCACCACGACCACCACGACCACCACGACCACAACCACCACGACCACAACCACCACGACCACAACCACCACGACCACCACCACCACGACCACAACCACCACGACCACCACGACCACAACCACCACGACCACAACCACCACGACCACTACCGCCACGACCACAACCACCACGACCACAACCACCACCACCACGACCACAACCACCACTACCACCACCGCTACCACCACCACCGCCGCAACCACAACCACCACCACGACCACAACCACCACCACCACGACCATGATGATGTTACTCCTGCTGATGATGTTGCTCCTGCTGATGATGTTGCTGCTGCTGCTGATGATGTTGCTGCTGATGTTGTTGGCAGTGGCGGAGCGACGCTGCCCCCCCGTGCCCTCTGACCTCGCCGTGGTGATGTACACGAGCGGCTCCACGGGGATGCCCAAGGGAGTGATGATGTCACACGCCAACCTCATCGCTGGCATGTCCGGGCAGTGCGAGAAGATCCCCGACCTGGGGTGAGTGGGGGTCTGGTGAGAGTGTGGGTGAGTGACAGAGTGAGTGTGTGGGTGAGTGAGAGAGTGAGTGTGTGAGTGAGTGAGTGTGAGAGTGAGTGAGAGAGTATGGGTGAGTGTGTGTGTAGGTGAGTGAGTGTGTGTGTAGGTGAGTGAGTGAGTGTGAGAGTGAGCAAGTAAGTGAGAGTGAGCAAGTAAGTGAGAGAGAGTGTGGGTGAGTGAGAGAGAGTGTGGGTGAGTGACAGAGTGAGTGTGTAGGTGAGTGAGTGAGTGAGAGAGTATGGGTGAGTGTGTGTGTAGGTGAGTGAGTGTGTGTGTAGGTGAGTGAGTGAGTGTGAGAGTGAGCAAGTAAGTGAGAGAGAGTGTGGGTGAGTGAGAGAATGTGGGTGAGTGAGAGAGAGTGTGGGTGAGTGAGAGAGAGTGTGGATGAGTGACAGAGTGAGTGTGTAAGTGAGTGAGTGTGTGTGTGGGTGTGTAGGTGAGTGTGTAAGTGGGTGAGTGTGTGTGTGAGTGAGTGAGTGTGTAGGTGAGTGAGTGTGTGTGTGGGGAGCGATAGTGTAGCGGTTAGCGCGCTGCGCTATGAACCTGGCCACCCGGGTTCGATTCCCGCTCACGGCCAACACCAGTGACGATTATCTGAACTGGTCCCGGGCCTCCTCTAGGTCGACTCAGCCTCAAATGAGTACCTGGTGCGGTGTGTAAACATTGCCACTAGGGAGACAAAGGCGGTCGGGCGTGGTGCTGGCCACCCACCCCCTCGTGTACTGTTCCGGCCTTCATAGGTGCTCGCTAACAGCACTTGCCCCTACAGTCTGTTAAGGCTATGTGGGGGATCTTTATCTTTTGTGCGTGTAAGTGGGTGAGTGTGTGTGTGTAAGTGGGTGAGTGAGTGTGTAGGTGAGTGAGTGGGTGAGTGTGTGTGTGTAAGTGGGTGAGTGTGTGTGTGTGTAAGTGGGTGAGTGAGTGAGAGAGAGTATGGGTGAGTGACTGTGTAGGTGAGTGAGTGAGTGAGCGAGTGAGAGAGAGTATGGGTGAGTGAGTGTGTAGGTGAGTGAGTGAGTGTGTAGGTGAGTGAGTGTGTAGGTGAGTGAGAGTGAGCAAGTGAGTGTGTGTGTAAGTGAGTGAGGGAGTGTGAGTGAGTGACAGTATGGGTAAGTGTCTAGGTAAAAGAGTGAGGGAGAGTATGGGTGAGTTAGTGTGTAGATGAGTGAGTGTGTAGGTGAGTGAGTGAGTGTGTAGGTGAGTGAGTGTGAGAGTGAGTAAGCGAGTGAGTGAGAGCGAGTGAGAGTGAGTGAGAGAGAGTACGAGAGAGAGAGAATGTGTAGGTGAGTGACTGTGTAGGTGAGTGAGAGCAAGTGAGAGAGAGTATGGGTGAGTGACAGAGTGAGTGTTTAGGTGAGTGAGTGTTTAGGTGAGTGAGTGTGTAGGTGAGTGAGTGAGAGAGTGTATGGGTGATTGAGTGTCAGTATGGGTGAGTGACTGTGTAGGTGAGTGAGTGAGTGAGTGCGAGAGAGAGTGTATGGGTGAGTGACAAAGTGAGTGAGTGTAAGTGAGTGAGTGTGTAAGTGAGTGAGGGAGTGTGAGAGAGAGTGTATGGGTGAGTGAGTGACAGTATGGGTGAGTGACTGTGTAGGTGAGTGGGTGAGTGACAAAGTGAGTGAGTGTGTGTAAGTGTGTGTGTAAGTGAGTGAGGGAGTGTGAGAGAGAGTGTATGGGTGAGTGAGTGACAGTATGGGTGAGTGTGTAGGTGAGTGAGTGAGAGAGTGTATGGGTGAGTGAGTGACAGTATGGGTGAGTGTGTAGGTGAGTGAGTGAGTGAGAGAGTGTATGGGTGAGTGACAGTATGGGTGAGTGAGTGGGTAAGTGACAAAGTGAGTGTGAGTGTGTAAGTGTGTGTGTAAGTGAGTGGGGAGTGTGAGAGAGAGTGTATGGGTGAGTGAGTGACAGTATGGGTGAGTGAGTGTGTAGGTGAGTGGGTAAGTGACAAAGTGAGTGTGTGTGTAAGTGAGTGTGTAAGTGTGTGTGTGAGTGAGTGTGAGAGAGAGATTATGGGTGATTGAGTGACAGTATGGGTGAGTGTGTAGGTGAGTGAGTGAGTGCGAGAGAGAGTGTATGGGTGAGTGATAAAGTGAGTGTGTGTGTGTAAGTGAGTGAGTGTGTGTGTGAGTACGGGAGTGTGAGAGAGAGTGTATGGGTGAGTCAGTGACAGTATGGGTGAGTGTGTAGGTGAGTGAGTGAGTGTATGGGTGAGTGACAGTATGGGTGAGTGTGTAGGTGAGTGAGTGTGAGAGAGAGTGTATGGGTGAGTCAGTGACAGTATGGGTGAGTGTGTAGGTGAGTGAGTGAGAGAGTGTATGGGTGAGTGAGTGACAGTATGGGTGAGTGTGTAGGTGAGTGAGTGAGTGAGAGAGTGTATGGGTGAGTCAGTGACAGTATGGGTGAGTGTGTAGGTGAGTGAGTGAGAGAGTGTATGGGTGAGTGAGTGACAGTATGGGTGAGTGTGTAGGTGAGTGAGTGAGTGAGAGAGTGTATGGGTGAGTCAGTGACAGTATGGGTGAGTGTGTAGGTGAGTGAGTGAGTGACAGTATGGTCGTGGGCTCCTTGTGCGGGACCAGGCCGGACGACATCTACATCGGATACCTGCCGCTGGCACATGTCCTGGAGCTGAGCGCGGAACTCTCTTGCCTCTGCTACGGCTGCCCCATCGGATACTCCTCCCCGCTCACGCTGTCCGACCAGGTCCGCTCGCTCACTCATTCAGTCACTCATTCACTCAGTCGCTCATTCATTGAGTCATTCACTCACTCGCATGTTAACTGAATACTCATCCCCCCCCGCTCACGCTGTCCGACCAGGTACTACTTTTGTTGTAGTACGGAGTTAGACTGATGGCCTTAATCTAAGTTTTCTTGTGGTTGTGGTGGTTGTTGTTGTTGTTGTTTGACTTGCATCCCACTGGGATTTTTGCACACAGCGTTGGTGTACGGTGCTATTTCAGGAATATTTTGCTGTTTTCTTTTTTCATGGATTTTCTGTTTGCACAGTCACACAAAGTCACTTTAAGATGTTTTAATTGTTCGTGTTTTAGTTTTTTTTTTGTTTGTTGTGGTTGCACCCGATTCAAGAGCCGAATGGCTCACAGGGCTATACCAAAATAAATCAAACTGAAACTGAAAGGTCGCTTGCTCACTCATTCAGTCACTCATTCACTCATTCATTGAGTCATTCACTCACTCATTCACTCAGTCACTCATTCATTGAGTCATTCACTCATTCGCATGTTAACTGAATACTCATCCCCCCGCACACGCTATCCGACCAGGTCGCTCGCTCACTCATTCAGTCACTCATTCATTCAGTCATTCACTCACTCATTCACTCACTCATTCACTCGCGTAATAATCGGATACTCCTCCCCGCACACGCTCTCTGACCCGGTCGCTAGTTCAATCAATCATTAATTTAGTAATTCGCTTGCCCGAGCACTCATTCAGCCACTCATTCAGCCACTCATTCACTTGCACGAGCACTCATTCAGTCGCTCGTTCATTCACAAATGCACACGTGGAAAATTAATTAAAAAAAAATGAAACCTCTCTGCAGTAGCAATGTGGCGAGTGCCGTCATCCAGGACAGAGACCCCAGCGCCACGTGCAACGTCGCAATGCTGCCCACTCCACGGAGAGACATCACAGCGACGACGATGACGACGACGATGACGACGACGATGACGATGATGACGATGATGATGACGATGATGATGATGACGACGACGATGACGACGATGATGACGATGATGATGATGACGACGATGATGACGATGATGATGACGATGATGACGATGATGATGACGATGATGATGATGATACACTCACTACTACTCCGCTTGCTCCTGACACGGTTATCTGGCTTGACCCACCTGAATGTGACTTTGTACTTGTTACTTTACATCTACATCAGCAGCCGTAAGAAAGAGACTACCACTACCCCCTACCACTACCCCTACCCCATTACGACCCCCTATCACTACCCCTATCACTACCCCTATCACTACCCCTATCACTATCACTACCGCTATCACTACCCCTATCACTACCCCTATCACTACCCCTACCACTACCGCTATCACTACCCCTATCACTACCGCTATCACTACCCCTATCACTACCCCTATCACTACCCCTATCACTACCCCTATCACTACCCCTATCCCTACCCCTATCACTACCCCTATCACTACCCCTATCACTACCCCTATCACTACCCCTATCACTACCCCTATCACTACCCCTATCACTACCCCTATCCCTACCCCTATCACTACCCCTATCACTACCCCTATCACTACCCCTATCGCTACCCCTATCGCTACCCCTATCACTACCCCTATCACTACCCCTATCCCTACCCCTATCACTACCCCTATCACAACCCCTATCACTACCCCTATCACTACCCCTATCACTACCCCTATCACTACTCCTATCACTACCCCCTATCACTACCCCCTATCACTACCCCCATCACTACCCCTATCGCTACCCCTATCACTACCCCTATCACTACCCCTATCACTACCCCTATCACTACCCCTATCACTACCCCTATCACTACCCCTATCACTACCCCCTATCACTACCCCCTATCACTACCCCTATCACTACCCCTACTACTACCCCTATCACTACCCCTATCACTACCCCCTATCACTACCCCCTATCACTACCCCTATCACTACCCCAACCCCTACCCCTATCACTACCGCTATCACTACCCCCTATCACTACCCCTATCACTACCCCTATCACTACCCCTATCACTACCCCTACCACTACCCCTATCACTACCTCTATCACTACCCCCTATCACTACCCCTATCACTACCCCTACTACTACCCCTATCACTACCCCTATCACTACCCCTATCACTACCCCTATCACTACCCCTACCACTACCCCTATCACTACCTCTATCACTACCCTAGTAGTATGACGTGTAACGACGTAATGCCCCGATCCACAGATAACGAAGTAGACCTCACGGCGATGACGACGACGATGACGACGATGATGATGACGATGACGACGACGATGACGACGACGATGACGACGACGACGACGATGATGACGATGACGACGACGATGACGACGATGATGACGATGACGACGATGACGACGACGATGATGACGATACACTCACTACTACCCCGCTTGCTCCTGACGCGGTTATCCGTCTGGCTTGACCCACCTGGATGTGACTTTGTGGTCGGTCGCTCTGCATCTACACCGTCAGCAGTACGGAAGCATAAGAGTCGTGAATGTTCATCTCTGCTCACACTCTCCAATCAGATGGTTAATTCACACTTGCACTGTTGGCTGTGTGTGTGTGTGTGAATTGGAGCTTGTCACGTGTCTGTGTGTGTTTATGTATTGGCATAGCACGTGCTTTTTGTCTGTACACGTGTCTGTGTGTTAGCGTGTCTGTGTTTGCGTTCCTTGTGTTAGCGTGTCTGTGTTTGCGTGTTCACGTGTTTGTGTGTTCACGTGTGTTTGTCCACGTGTTTGGGCGTCCACGTGTCTGTGTGTTCACGTGTCTGTGTGTTCACGTGTCTGTTTGTCCACGTGTCTTGTGTGTTCACGTGTCTGTGTGTTCACGTGTCTGTTTGTCCACGTGTCTGTGTGTTCACGTGTCTGTGTGTTCACGTGTCTGTTTGTCCACGTGTTTGGGTGTCCACGTGTCTGTGTGTTCACATGTCTGTGTGTTCACGTGTTGACGTGTTTGTGTCACAGTCGAGCAAGATTAAGAAGGGAAGCAAGGGCGATGTCAGTGTCCTGAGACCCACACTCATGGCAGCTGTCCCGGTGAGTGGGTGGGTGGGTGAGTGAATGGGTGGGTGGGTGAGTGAATGAGCGAGTGGGTGAGCGCGTGGGTGAGTGAATGAGTGAGCGAGTGGGTGAGTGAATGAGTGAGCGAGTGGGTGAGGGGGTGGGTGAGTGAATGAGTGAGTGAGCAGGTGGGTGAGTGCACCAGTGATTTGGTGGTTGAGTCAATGGGTGGGTGGGTGAGTGGTTCAGTGATTGAACGGGTGAGGTGGGTGCGTGAGCGGGTGGGTGAGTGAGTGAATGGGTGGGTGAGTGAATGAGTGAATGGGTGGGTGAGTGAATGAGTGAATGAGTGAGTGGGTGGGTGAGTGAATGGGTGGGTGAGTAAATGGGTGGGTGAGTAAATGGGTGGGTGAGTGAGTGGTTAAGTGATTGAACGGGTGAGGTGGGTGAGTGAGCGGGTGAGTGAGTGAGTGAGCGGATAGATGAGTGAGTAGGTCGGTGAATGAATGAATGAGTGGGTGGGTAAGTGAACGAGTGGCTTGGTGAGCATGTGGGTGAGTGAGCGGGCGGGTGGGTGAGTGGCTCAGTGATTGAGTGAACGAGTGAGCGGGCTGTTTTAGCGAACGGGTGAGTGGGTGGGTAATGCAACATTTGCGATGGGTGGTAATACACTATTGCGTTTCATTACAACACACTGCCCTGTAACACACCGCATTATAATGCAATGCCCTCTGCGTCTGCCCTGCCAGGAGATCCTGGACCGCATCCACAAGTCGGTGCTGGCACGTGTGCAGGGCATGAGCGCACCCCAGCGGGCCCTCTTCAAACTCGCGTACAACTACAAGCTGGACCAGGTCAGCAAGGGCTACGACGCCCCCCTCTGCAACTGGTGAGTTGGTACAGTCCCATGGGGGGGGGGTGATTGAGTCGTGGTGGGGGGGATAACTACAAGCTGGACCAGGTCAGCAAGGGCTACGACGCCCCCCTCTGCAACTGGTGAGTTGGTACAGCCCCGTGGGAGGGGGATAACTACGAGCTGGACCAGGTCAGCAAGGGCTACGACGCCCCCCTCTGCAACTGGTGAGTTGGTACAGCCCCATAGGGGGAGGGATAACTACAAGCTGGACCAGGTCAGCAAGGGCTACGACGCCCCCCTCTGCAACTGGTGAGTTGGTACAGCCCCATGGGGGGGGGGGGGGGTGATTGAGTGGTGGTGGGGGGGATAACTACAAGCTGGACCAGGTCAGCAAGAGCTGTAACGCCCCCCTCTGCAACTAGTGAGTTGGTACAGGCCAATAACTTGCACAGAGACCCATAGACTTGCACAAAGACCCAAATTTGCACAGAGACCCATAGACCCATAGACTCATAGAGACACATATACTCACACACAGACTGATGGACTCACACAGAGACCCACATACTCACACAGACCCACATACTCGCAGAGACCCACACTCACACAGATACCCACCTCGAGACATATAGACTTACACTGACACCCACAGACTCACACAATAACACGTAAACTCACAGAGACCTACAGACTCGCACAGAAACCCACAGACTCGCACATATACCCACATCGAGGCATATAGACTTACACTAAGACCCACAGACTCGCACAAATACACGTAGACTCACAGAGACCCACAGACTCGCACAGAAACCCACAGACTCACACATATACCCACATCGAGACATATAGACTTACACTGACACCCACAGACTCACGTAATAACACGTAGACTCACAGAGACCTACAGACTCACACAGAAACCCACAGACTCGCACATATACCCACATCGAGGCATATAGACTTACACTAAGACCCACAGACTCGCACAAATACACGTAGACTCACAGAGACCCACAGACTCGCACAGAAACCCACAGACTCACACATATACCCACATCGAGATATATAGACTTACACCGAGACCGACAGACTCACGCAGACTCACACAAAGACCCATAGACTCGCAGAGATCTGTAAACTCACACAAAGAACCCATAGACTCACAGAGACCCGTAGACTCACACAGAGACCCACAGACTCGCGCAGACCCACAGACTCGCACAGAGACCCATAGTCTCACACAGAGACCCACAGACTCGCACAGAGACCCACAGACATGCACAGAGACCCACAGACTCGCACAGAGACCCACAGACATGCACAGAGACCCACAGACACGCACAGAGACCCAAAGACTAGCACAGAGACCCGCAGACTCGCACTGAGACCCACAGACTCGCAGATACCCGCAGACTCGCGCAGAGACCCGCAGACTCGCACAGAGCCCCACAGACTCGCACAGAGCCCCACAGACTCGCACAGAGCCCCACAGACTCGCACAGAGCCCCACAGACTCGCACAGAGACCCACAGACTCGCACAGAGACCCACAGACTCGCACAGAGACCCACAGACTCGCACAGAGACCCACAGCCTCGCATAGAGACCCACAGACATGCACAGAGACCCACAGACTCGCACAGAGACCCACAGACTCGCACAGAGACCCACAGACACGCACAGAGAACCACAGACTCACACAGAGACGCACAGACTCACACAGAGACCCACAGACTCACACAGAGACCCACAGACTCGCACAGAGACCCACAGACTCGCACAGAGACCCACAGACTAACTCCCTTGCCACCCCCATGTACCCCCTAACCCCCCGCCCCCCGTCCCAGGCTGGTGTTCCGCAAGGTCCGCGCGACGCTGGGGGGCCGCGTGCGGCTGATGCTGTCGGGGGGCGCTCCGCTCTCCCCCCAGACGCAGCGCTTCATGAACGTGTGCTTCTGCTGCTCGGTCGGGCAGGGCTACGGCCTCACTGAGACGTGCGGCGCCGGCACCATCTCCGAGGGTGAGGAGTGGGCCGCTCCGCCGCTGGTCGGTCGAGATTGTGTGGAGATTGCGGTCGAGATTGCGGTCGAGATCGCGGTCGAGATCGCCGTCGAGATCGCCGTCGAGATCGCCGTCGAGATCGCCGTCGAGATCGCCGTCGAGATCGCCGTCGAGATCGCCGTCGAGATCGCCGTCGAGATCGCCGTCGAGATTGTGTCGAGATTGTGTCGAGATTGCGGTCGAGATTGCGGTCGAGATTGCGGTCGAGATCGCGGTCGAGATCGGGTCGAGATCGCGGTCGGGATCGCCGTCGAGATCGCGGTCGAGATCGCAATCTCGAGATCGCGGTCGAGATCGCCGTCGAGATCGCCGTCGAGATCGCCGTCGAGATCGCCGTCGAGATTGTGTCGAGATTGCCGTCGAGATCGCCGTCGAGATCGCCGTCGAGATCGCGGTCGAGATCGCCGTCGAGATCGCCGTCGAGATCGCCGTCGAGATCGCCGTCGAGATCGCCGTCGAGATCGCGCTCGAGATCGCGCTCGAGATCGCAATCTCGAGATCGCAATCTCGAGATTGCGGCGAGATCGCGGTCGAGACTGCGGTCGAGATTGCGTTCGAGATTTTGTTGTGGGGAGCGGTGGTGCAGCGGTTAGCGCTACGCTGCACTACGAATCCGAGTTCGATTCCTGCTCACGGCCAACACCAGTGACGATTATCTGAACCGGTCCTGGGCCTCCCCTAGGTCGACTCAGCCTCAAATGAGTACCTGGTGCGGTGCGTAGTAAACATCGCCACTGGGGAGACAAAGGCGGTCGGGCGTGGTGCTGGCCACCCACCCCCTCGTGTACCGTGCCGGCCTTCATAGGTGCTGCGCGCTAACAGCACTTGCCCCTACAGTCTGTTAAGGCTATACAGGGGATCTTTGTGTGTGTGATGGTACTGTGTGTGTGTGTATGATGGTACTCTGTGTGTGTGATGGTACTGTGTGTGTGTGATGGTGCTGTGTCTGTGTGTGTGTGATGGTACTGTGTGTCTGTGTGATGGTACTGTGTGTGTGTGATGGTGCTGTGTGTGTGTGATGGTACTGTGTGTCTGTGTGATGGTACTGTGTGTGTGTGATGGTACTGTGTGTGTGTGATGGTACTGTGTGTGTGTGATAGTACTGTGTGTGTGTGATGGTGCTGTGTCTGTGTGTGTGTGATGGTACTGTGTGTGTGTGATGGTACTGTGTGTGTGTGATGGTACTGTGTGTGTGTGATAGTACTGTGTGTGTGTGATGGTACTGTGTGTGTGTGTGATGGTACTGTGTGTGTCTGATGGTACTGTGTCTGTGTGTGTGTGGATGATGGTACTCTGTGTGTGTGTGCTCAGTGTGTGTGATGGTACTGTGTGTGTGTGATGGTACTCTGTGTCTGTGTGTGATGGTTCTGTGTCTGTGTGTGATGGTACTGTGTGTGTGTGATGGTACTGTGTGTGTGTGATGGTACTGTGTGTGTGTGATGGTACTGTGTGTGTGTGTGTGATGGTACTCTGTGTCTGTGTGTGATGGTGCTGTGTCTGTGTGTGATGGTACTGTGTGTGTGTGTGATGGTACTGTGTGTGTGAGATGGTACTCTGTGTCTGTGTGTGATGGTGCTGTGTCTGTGTGTGTGTGCTCAGTGTGTGTGATGGTACTGTGTATGTGTGTGTGTGTGATGGTACTGTGTGTGATGGTACTGTATGTGTGTGTGTGATGGTACTCTGTGTGTGTGTGATGGTACTGTGCGTGTGTGATGGTACTGTGTGTGTGTGATGGTACTGTGTGTGTGATGGTACTGTGTGTGTGTGATGGTACTCTGTGTGTGTTCAGTGTGTGTGTGATGGTACTGTGTGTGATGGTACTCTGTGTCTGTGTGTGATGGTGCTGTGTCTTGTGTGTGTGTGTGCTCAGTGTGTGTGATGGTACTGTGTGTGTGTGATGGTACTGTGTGTGTGTGTGATGGTACTGTGTGTGTGTGTGATGGTACTGTGTGTGTGATGGTACTGTGTGTGTGTGTGATGGTACTGTGTGTGTGTGTGATGGTACTGTATGTGTATGCTCAGTGTGTGATTTCAGTACGTGCCGTGTGGGAGCGCCACTCAGCTGCTGTGAGATCAAACTCAGAGACTGGGAAGAGGGTGAGGGAACACCGTCACCTTCACCACCATCACCTGCACCACCACCATCACATCACCTCCACCGTCACCACCACCATCACCTGCACCACCTCCACCATCACCTCCACCGCCATCACACTCCACCATCACCTCCACCACCATCACCATCACCTCCAACATCACCTACACCATCACCTCCACCATCACCTCCACCATCACCTGCACCATCACCTCCACCATCACCTCCACCATCACCACCATCACCACCATCATCACCACCATCACCACCATCACCACCTCCACCACCATCACCAACACCATCACCACCATCACCATCACCTCCACCGTCACCTCCACCGCCATCACACTCCAGCATCACCTCCACCATCATCACCATCACCTCCACCATCACCTACACCATCACCTACACCACCACTATCACCTCCACCATCACCTCCACCACCATCACCTCCACCGTCACCTCCACCGCCATCACACTCGACCATCACCTCCACCACCATCACCATCACCTCCAACATCACCTCCACCAACACCACCACCACCATCACCTCCTCCACCACCACCACCATCACCTCCACCATCACCTCCACCATCACCTACACCATCACCTCCATCACCACCACCACCATCACCTCCACCGTCACCTCCACCACCATCACCTCCACCACCATCACCATCACCTACACCATCACTTACACCATCACCTACACCATCACCTACACCATCACTTACACCATCACCTACACCATCACCTACACCATCACCTACACCTCCACCATCACCTCCACCATCACCTCCACCATCACCTACACCACCACCTACACCACCACCATCACCTACACCACCACCTCCACCATCACCTCCACCACCACCATCACCTCAACCACCACCATCACCTCCACCATCACCTCCACCATCACCTCCACCATCACCTACACCATCACCACCACCACCACCACCATCACCACCACCACCATCAATCACCAACACCACCATCACACTCCACCATCACCACCACTACCTCCACCAACACCACCACCACCATCACCTCCTCCCCTCCCCCCTCCCCGTCTCCCCCGTGGCTCTAGGAGGGTACCGTGTGACCGACCGGCCATACCCGCGGGGAGAGATCCTGGTGGGAGGAGGCAACGTTGCCGTGGGTTACTACCGGGACGAGCGCCGCACCGCCGAAGACTTCTTCACCGAGCCGGCGAGCGGCCAGCGCTGGTTCTGCACCGGCGACATCGGTCAGATGCACCCAGACGGGTGCCTGCAGGTCATCGGTGAGGTCACCGTCGCCACCACCTCCATCACCGTCGTCACTGCCGCCACCTTCAACATCGTCACTACCACCACCATCGTCACTACCACCACCATCGTCACTACCACCACCTTCACCATCGTCACTACCACCACCATCGTCATTACCACCACCATCGTCACTACCACCACCTTCACCATCGTCACTACCACCACCTTCACCATCGTCACTACCACCACCTTCACCATCGTCACTACCACCACCTTCACCATCGTCACTACCACCACCTTCACCATCGTCACTACCACCACCATCGTCACCACCACTACCATCGTCACTACCACCACCACCACCATCGTCACTACCACCACCACCACCATCGTCACTACCACCACCACCACCATCGTCACTACCACCACCATCGTCACTACCACCACCATCGTCACTACCACCAACATCGTCACTACCACCACCTTCACCATCGTCACTACCACCACCATCGTCACTACCACCACCATCGTCACTACCACCACCATCGTCACTACCACCACCTTCACCATCGTCACTACCACCACCATCGTCACTACCACCACCTTCACCATCGTCACTACCACCACCTTCACCATCGTCACTACCACCACCATCGTCACTACCGCCGCCTTCAACATCGTCACTACCACCACCTTCACCATCGTCACTACCACTGCCATCGTCACTACCACCACCATCGTCACTACCACCACCATCGTCACTACCACCGCCTTCACCATCATCACTACCACCACCTTCATCACTACCACCACCTTCACCATCGTCACTACCACCACCATCGTCACTACCACCGCCATCGTCACTACCACCACCTTCACCATCGTCACTACCACCACCATCGTCACTACCACCGCCATCGTCACTACCACCACCATCGTCACTACCACCACCATCACCATCGTCACTACCACCACCATCACCATCGTCACTACCACCACCATCGTCACTACCGCCGCCTTCAACATCGTCACTACCACACCATCGTCACTACCACCACCATCGTCACTACCACCACCTTCACCATCGTCACTACCACACCATCGTCACTACCACCACCTTCAACATCATCATTACCACCACCTTCACCATCATCACTACTACCACCTTCACCATCGTCACTACCACCACCTTCATCACTACTACCACCTTCACCATCGTCACTACCACCACCTTCATCACTACCACCACCTTCATCACTACCACCACCATCGTCACTACCACCACCTTCATCACTACCACCACCTTCAACATCAGCATTACCACCACCTTCACCATCGTCACTACCACCACCATCGTCACTACCACCACCATCGTCACTAACATCACCTTCACCATCGTCACTACCACCACCTTCACCATCGTCACTACCACCACCTTCACCATCGTCACTACCACCACCTTCAACATCGTCACTACCACCACCATCCTCACTACCACCACCATCCTCACTACCACCACCATCCTCACTACCACCACCATCGTCACTACCACCACCATCGTCACTACCACCACCTTCACCATCGTCACTACCACCACTATCGTCACTACCACCACCTTCACCATCGTCACTACCACCACCTTCACCATCGCCACTACCACCACCTTCACCATCGTCACTACCACCACCTTCACCATCGTCACTACCACCACCATCATCACTACCACCGCCTTCACCATCGTCACTACCACCACCTTCAACATCGTCACTACCACCACCTTCACCATCGTCACTACCACCACCTTCACCATCGTCACTACCACCACCTTCAACATCGTCACTACCACCACCTTCACCATCGTCACTACCACCACCTTCACCATCGTCACTACCACACCATCGTCACTACCACCACCATCGTCACTACCACCACCATCGTCACTACCACCGCCTTCACCATCGTCACTACCACACCATCGTCACTACCACCACCATCGTCACTACCACCACCATCGTCACTACCACCACCACCGTCACTACCACCGCCTTCACCATCGTCACTACCACCACCATCATCACTACCACCACCTTCACCATCGTCACTACCACCACCATCATCACTACCACCACCTTCACTATCGTCACTACCACCACCATGGTCACTACCATCACCATCGTCACTACCACCACCATCGTCACTACCACCACCTTCACCATCGTCACCACCACCACCATCGTCACTACCACCCCCTCCCCCATGTAGCGCGTGGAGCCACAACAGGGGACGTGATCCACCCTCGCCATCGCCTCCTTCGCCATGCAGCGCGCGTGTCACACGTGTGTCACACGTGTGACACGCGTGTGACACGTGTGACACGCGTGTGACACGTGTGACACGTGTGTAACGTGTCACACACGTGTCACACACGTGTGACACGTGTGTGACACGTGTGTGACACGTGTGTAACGTGTCACACGTTACACACGTGTGACACGTGTCACACGTTACACACGTGTGTAACGTGTAACGTGTGCGTGTCGCCGCGTGTGTCCATGTGCCACACGTGTAACGCGCGTCTGCGTGTGACGTGCGCGTAGCACGCGTGTGACATGCGTGTGACATGCGTGTGACATGCGTGTGACATGCGTGTGGTGGACTCAGACCGCAAGAAGGACCTGGTGAAGCTACAGGCAGGCGAGTACGTGGCGCTGGGCAAGGTGGAGTCGGCGCTGAAGAACTGTCCCCTGGTGGACAACATCTGTGCCTACGCCAATAGGTGGGGGGGCTACCACACCGTGACCACCACCACCACCACACCACCACACCACCACCACACCACCACCACCGCTACCACCACTACCACCACTCCACCACCACTCCACCGCTACCACCGCTCAACCGCTCCACCACCACCGCTACCGCACCACCACCACTACTCCACCACCACTACCGCTCCACCACCACTACCACTCCACCACCACCACACCACCACCACCGCTACCACCGCTCAACCGCTCCACCACCACCGCTACCGCACCACCACCACTACTCCACCACCACTACCGCTCCACCACCACTACCACTCCACCACCACCACCACACCACCACCACCGCTACCACCGCTCAACCGCTCCACCACCACCGCTACCGCACCACCACCACTACTCCACCACCACTACCGCTCCACCACCACTACCACTCCACCACCACTACCGCTCCACCCCCACCGCTACCGCACCACCACCACTACTCCACCACCACTACCGCTCCACCACCATCACCACTCCACCACCACTACCGCTCCACCACCGCTACCGCACCACCACTACTACCGCTCCACCACCACTACCACTGTACTGCTGCACCACCGTTGGCGAGTGGTGGTTAATGCGCTGCGCTACGAACCCGGCGGCCCGAGTTCCGTTCCCGTTCACGGCCACGAACACCCAAGTCACGAATGTCTCAACTGGTCCCGGGCCTCCCCTAGGTCGACTCGGCCTCCAAACGAGTATCTGGTGCTGATCGTAAAAAAAACATCGCGACCGGGGAGACAAAGGCCGAGGAGGCGTGGTGCTGGCAAACCCACCCCCTCGTGTGCCACGGTGCCGGCCTTAACGGGCGCTGCTACTCGCCAACAGAACTTGACCCCGACTAGTCCGTTACGGCTACTGCGGAGGATCTTTGGCGCCGGCAGCCGGCGGCGGCGGCGGCGGCGTCCCGGCGCCGGGCATGACCGTGCCGGTGCCCCTCTCTCTCTCTCTCTCCGTCCGTGGGCCGTTAGCGGCGCCGCAAGTAGGCGTACGTCATCGGCCTGGTGGTGCTGGGTGGTGGTGCTGGCGGTGATGCCGACGGTGGTGCCGGCGGTGGTGCCGGCGGTGATGCCGGCGGTGATGCCCGGCGGTGATGCCCATCTCTCTCTCCCTCTCTCTCCGTGGTCCGTTGTGCGAGGTAGCGAGCAGGCGTACGTCATCGGCCTGGTGGTGCCGGGCGGTGATGCCGGGCGGTGGTGCCCGGTGGTGGTGATGCCGGCGGTGGTGCCCATCTCTCTCTCCCTCTCTCTCCGTGGTCCGTTGTGCGAGGTAGCGAGCAGGCGTACGTCATCGGCCTGGTGGTGCCCAACCGCGTGCGCCTGACGCAGCTGGCGGGCCGGAAGGGCGTGTGTGGCTCCTGGGAGGAGGTGTGCAACAGCCCCCTGCTGGAGGCCGAGGTCCTGCAGGAAATCCGCGACATGGCCGTCAAAGGTGGGGGCCGCGCTGCCGCCACCCGCCCACCACCACCATCATCACCATCGTCATCATCATCGTCATCATCATCGTCATCATCATCATCGTCATGCCACTGCACCAACCATCACACCACTGCATCCACCGTCATCACAACCACTCCACCGACCATCATCACACCACTGCATCCACCATAATCACACCACTGCATCCACCGTCACACCACTGCATCCACCGTCATCACACCACTCCACCCACCGTCATCACACCACTCCACCCACCGTCATCACACCACTGCATCCACCATCACACCACTGCATCCACCGTCATCACACCACTGCATCCACCATCACACCACTGCATCCACCATAATCACACCACTGCATCCACCATCATCACACCACTCCACCCACCGTCATCACACCACTCCACCCACCATCATCACACCACTGCTTCCACCGTCATCACACCACTGCACCCACCATAATCATCATCGTCATACCACTGCACCGACCGTCACACCACTGCATCCACTGTCATCACACCACTCCACCGACCATCATCACACCACTCCACCCACCATAATCACACCACTCCACCCACCGTCATCACACCACTGCTTCCACCGTCATCACACCACTGCACCCACCATAATCATCATCGTCATACCGCTGCACCGACCGTCACACCACTGCACCCACCACACCACCCACCCATCACACGGCGCAAGTTTGAGATTTTCAATATTTCGAATTCACAAAATCCGCCGTTTACCAAAATGGTATGGACGGAGCTGAAGTCACGAGCCGTGGTGCAATGTGAGTTGTGTTCACCCCCCTCCCTCCGTGTGTTCACCCCCCTCCCTCCGTGTGTTCACCCCCCTCCCTCCGTGTGTTCACCCCCCTCCCTCCGTGTGTTCACCCCCCTCCCTCCGTGTGTTCACCCCCCTCCCTCCGTGTGTTCACCCCCCTCCCTCCGTGTGTTCACCCCCCTCCCTCCGTGTGTTCACCCCCCTCCCTCCGTGCGTTCACCCCCCTCCCTCCGTGTGTTCACCCCCCTCCCTCCGTGCGTTCACCCCCCTCCCTCCGTGCGTTCACCCCCCTCCCTCCGTGCGTTCACCCCCCTCCCTCCGTGCGTTCACGCCCCCTGCCCCCCCCCCTGCCCCCCCCCCCTGCCCCCCCTGCCCCCCCCCCCTGCCCCCCCCCATGCGCGTGAGCAGTGAACCTGGAGCGCTTTGAAGTCCCGCGCAAGGTCCGTCTGAGTGCCGAGGCGTGGACGCCCGAGACCGGGCTGGTGACGGACGCCTTCAAGCTGAAGCGCGTGGCACTTCGCACGCACTACCAGCACGACATCGAGCGCATGTACGCCGCCAAGTGATGCACGTACAGACACGTGTACACGCGCAGACACGTGTACACGCAGACACGTGTACACACACGCTCGTACACGCGCAGACACGTGTACACGCGCAGACACGTGTACACGCGCAGACACGTGTACACGCGCGGACACGTGTACACGCGCAGACACGTGTACACGCGCGGACACGTGTACACGCGCAGACACGTGTACACGTGTCTGCGCGTGTACACGCGCGGACACGTGTACACGCGCGGACACGTGTACACGCGCAGACACGTGTACACGCGCGGACACGTGTACACGCGCAGACACGTGTACACGTGTCTGCGCGTGTACACGCGCGGACACGTGTACACGCGCGGACACGTGTACACGCGCAGACACGTGTACACGCGCGGACACGTGTACACGCGCAGACACGTGTACACGTGTCTGCGCGTGTACACGTGCAGACACGTGTACACGCGCGGACACGTGTACACGCGCGGACACGTGTACACGCGCGGACACGTGTACACGCGCAGACACGTGTACACGCGCGGACACGCGCATACACACACGCTCGTACACGCAGACACGCGTACACGCGCGGACACGCGCATACACACACGCTCGTACACGCAGACACGTGTACACACACGCTCGTACACGCAGACACGTGTACACACACGCTCGTACACGCGCAGAAACGTGTACACACACGCTCGTACACGCGCAGAAACGTGTACACGCGCAGACACGTGTACACGCAGACACGTGTACACACACGCTCGTACACGCGCAGACACGTGTACACGCGCAGACACGTGTACACGCGCAGACACGTGTACACGCGCAGACACGTGTACACGCGCAGACACGTGTACACGCGCAGACACGTGTACACGCGCAGACACGTGTACACGCGCAGACACGTGTACACACACGCTCGTACACGCGCAGACACGTTTACACACGCAGACACGTGTACACACGCAGACACGTGTACACACGCAGACACGTGTACACACGCAGACACGTGTACACACACAGACACGTGTACACTAAGTGCCGGGCACACGCGACATTCCGGAGCCACTTTCTCACCGTGCGTGCGTCGCTCGTGCGTTGAAAGCGTTTCCTGTTGGTGAAAACTCTCAAAGTGCAAAACGTCGTCGCCGTCGCCGTCGTCGCTATTACGTCTGTCGCCGTTAGCGACGACGTTGCAGTCACCGCCGTCGGCACCGCTATCAGCACCATCGTCGGCACCGCCGCCATCACGCTGCCGGTGATGACGGACGGTGAAGATGATTGTGATGCTGATCATGGATGGACAACGACGACTGTGGTGGTGGTGGTGGTGGCGGCGATGACGGTGGTGGTGGTGGTGGTGGCGGTGGCGGTGGCGATGACGGTGGGCAGTTGTGACGGGTTACGACAATCCGGGTTAGACCGCCGTGACCCCTAGGCCACCCGTGACCCCTAGGCCACCCGTGACCCCTAGGCCACCCGTGACCCCTAGGCCACCCGTGACCCCTAGGCCACCCGACGCAGCCAATTGGCAAGGGGTTTGTCACGTAAACAAGATGCCCAGTGAGTTACTAGTAGAGTGTAGTGTATAGCAAGGCCTTAGCCACGGAGTCAACATTGGGGGGACCAAAACTTCCAGGAGGTCTAGCACTCCTCCTCCCCCCCCCCCCCCAGAAAAAAATCTAAATTTTAAAACGAATTTCCTGCCTAAAATATATTTTAAAAAAAAAATTGCACTTTCGCTTAGGATGGACTTTTTATTTATTTTTAGCAATAATGTCTAACAGTGTTATTGTATTTACATTGCTCTGTTTATTTTTTTGTTTCATTGCCACGTAATGGCAGAGATTAGGGATTAATAAAGTACCACTACCATAACCACAATCGCATAAACAGAAACCTATGCATTGTTACGTGAAGGCAAGTCCCGATATTACGGCCAAGTTTTTAGCAAAATTTTTGATTTTATTTGCATAGCATGGCAATTTTAGTTTTTTTTTTTAATATTGTTTAAAGAAATATGTTGGGGGGGGGGGGGACATTTTGAGCATATTTGAATATTTGGGGGGGGATATACCCCCCCCCAATATTCATTATATATTATAATTAGGGCCTTGGTGTATAGTGTAGTGTACTACTTCAGCCCACCGGTGTGTTGGAGAGTAAATCCACAACATTTGCAGTGCGAGTAGTACGACGTTTCGCTCGTAATTACCCCCTCCCTCCTCCGCCTCTGACCTCTGCACGTGACGGGTTCAGTGATGACGTCATCTTGCTCTATGTCAGACCGGAAGCAGGCGGATTGCTTCAATATTCCGGCAAATCGCCTGAGGATGCTGGATCTAACCCTAAACGCCTTGACTATTAATAATGTATTGGTCGCGAAAGCCCTGCGTGTTAAACAGTGGCGATGATTATGATGATGATGATGATTCAGGTACTGTACTGATAATGGTGATGATGAATTCGAGCACTGGTGATGATATCGATGATGATGATGGTGGCGGTGGTGACAGCTACTAGAGAGGAGCCCGGAGTCTATAGCCGAGCTCTCAAGCGGAGTGGTCTACCGACCGTTCATCCGCGAGACCTCCGGTCGAAATGTTGTTGAGAAATGACGACGATGTTGACGATGTTGACGATGTTGATGACGATGTTGATGACGATGTTGACGATGATGTTGATGATGATGTTGATGACGACAATGTTGACGATGACGACGATGTTGACGACTAAGTTGACGACGATGTTGACGACTAAGTTGACGACGATGTTGACGACGATGTTGACGACGATGTTGACGACGATGTTGACGATGTTGACGACGATGTTGACGATGACGACGATGTTGACGACTAAGTTGACGACGATGTTGACGACGATGATGACGATGACGAGGATGATGACGACGATGACGATGTTAACAACGATGACGATGTTAACGACGACGATGTTGGTGACGATGTTGACGACGATGATGTTGACGGTGACGTTGACGACGATGATGTTGACGACGATGTTGACGATAACATTGACAAACGACGCTGACGACGACGCTGACGACGTCGAAGGTAAATCTACGAACAAACGAATTGTCCAAAACGCGGCCATGACGTGGCGGACGAGCTCTCTCACTCGGGTCACTGCCGGCAGGAGAAGTAGAAGAAGACCCCTCGGCGGAGGGAGTCCGAGAGAGACCCCCACGATCTACCGGGTTGGGTGGGGGGGTGGAGGGGCGGTCTCGTTTGCAAGAGGCACCTGGATCACCAAAACGACACGCACAGAGACGCATCGAGATACATCGAGGTGGGGTGCATTGTCTCCCTGGGTCGAGTTGATTTTGTTTGGCCTGCTCCGAACTCCAGAGGCCAGGATAGGAGTTGAATCCCTGCTGCTGTGTGGTCTAGCCCCAGGGGCACCCCCGGTGGCAGCTGTCCCTGTGCGTTCGTCAGTGGAGACAATGATCGCTGCTGTGTGGTCTAGCCTAGGGGCACCCCCAGTGGCAGCTGTCTGCCAGCTCGTTGTGGAGGATGATTGCTGCTACTCTGTGTGTGTGTGCGTGCGTCATCCCCAATGGAGCGATTTGCGGTTGTAATTGTTTATATATATTTACCCAAAAATGTTGGAAGGTTTTCAATCGGTGCAGAGCTGCGCGCATGGTCAGCTCTGAAGACAAATTAATTTCGAACAACGTTTCGGGCAATGGGCCTTCTTCATAGCGCCGATTAGCACGGTTGGCTGCATACTGTGCGAAAGAAGTTCAACACACGTACAGACAAAGATCTCCCGTATAGTGTGAACAGACTGTTGGGGCGAGTGCTGTCAGCGAGCACCTTTGAAGGCCGGCACGGCACGGCACACCAGGGGGTGGGTGGCCAGCACCACGCTTGGACGCCTTTGTCTCCCCACCGGCAATGATTTTACACACCGCACCCAGGTGCTCATTTGAGGCTGAGTCGACCTTGGGGGAGGCCCATGACCGGTTCAGATAGGCGTCACTGGTGGCCGTGAGCGGAAATCGAACTCGGGTCGCCGGGTTCGTAGCACGGCGCGCTAACCGCTGCACTACCACCCCCCCCACACATACACACACATATACTCAAGCGCACACACGCATAGAATCGCCAACGTGATTCGCCGCGAACGATATGGGGGCAATGGAGATCCGTCGAGATGCCCTCGGTTAATTTCGACCGCGCCGTTCACGAAGGAGGCGCGCGTCCCTGTACATTGCCCGTGACGTTGCATCGTCTTATTTGTGTACACAGGTGGTCCTCGACTTACGAACGCCCGAACTTACGAACGCCCTTACTTACGAACGCCCGTACTTACGAACGCTCGTACTTTACGAACGCCCTTACTTACGAACGCCCTTACTTACGAACGCCCTTACCTACGAACGCCCGTACTTACGAACGCCCTTACTTACGAACGACCGTGCTTACGAACGCCCGTGCTTACGAACGCCCGTACTTACGAACGCCCTTACTTACGAACGCCCTTACTTACGAACGCCCTTACCTACGAACGCCCTTACCTACGAACGCCCGTACTTACGAACGCCCGTACTTACGAACGCCCGTACTTACGAACGCCCGTACTTACGAACGGCCGTACTTACGAACGCTCGTACTTTACGAACGCCCGTACTTACGAACGCCCGTGCTTACAAACCGGCTACCGTGACAGGAACAAAAACTTGAATGCTGAATCGCGGGACTATTTTGCTCAGAGGAGCGTTCCTCCGCGAGATTGAGTCCCTTTTTTGTTGAACCGTAACACGATGACACCGACTGTGCGGGCATTTAAATGCGGTGCATTGTTGCGTTCCGACTTACGAACGGGTCTCTGCAACAAATTGTGTTTGTAACTCGAGGACTCCCCGTATGTGCCTGCACCCCCACCAATCAGAATGACAACGGTGATCATTTACAGCCCGTTGTCAATCCCCCTGTTGGATGAAGGCCTCCCTCCGGGGGAGTGGGGGGAGCGTGGGCGGGGGGGGGCGGGCATATTGTTTGACCATACTTCACCACGCCGGCGGGCACTGTTGCGGATTTCGCGAAGCAACTACTTGAAACTAAAGCTATTTGAAACTTTTTTTTTTTAATTTGACAAGGTAAGGCCTCCACCCGACTGAGCTACGGCGCTCTTTTCCAGAAGCAAGCCTGGCTGTCGCAAACGATACCGGCTTAATCATCATCATCATCACGTGGACATTTACAGCAGCCCCAAAATACTCTGTCTCTTAGAATCAACGTCGCGCGTTAAAAGGGGATGCAAGGAATCCGTTTGTATATCTCGCCTGCTCGCTCGTTGCTGATGTTGATGTTGTCGCTGTTATAACGGGGACCGCATGGGGTTGTACATTCTCCGCGTGAAGCATTTCTGTTTTTTTTCGGATGCATATTTATTTCACTACGACGATGAAAAGCGGCGACGTTGATGTTGAAAGGGAAATTTAAATGTGCTCACGTGATGAGGGATTAGATGGAAATCAATCACGGTTTTTATTTTCTTTCGAATTCTTGGATATATATTTTTTTTCTCCCCAGGATTACCCCGGATCGTTTACACAGCGCAAATTATTTAACGCGCCTTGAAGTTAACAAAAAATGACGTCACAAGCACCAACCCCCCCCCGCCCCATCCATGTGACATCACCACCTTTGGCGGGAAGCGTGCGATAGTGACGTCATTTCCTGTTGACCACGTTGTTCTGTGACGTCATTTCCCGTCGCCCGCATTTCCTGTGACGTCCTCCCGTCGCACGCGACGTCGTCATATCGGGATAAATCGGACCGTCTGTAATTATTTTCCTCCCATTCCAAGAAACCGGGAGCGTGTCCTCCGCCGCTGTGTTCGCACGCAAACGGTTGCTTGCTTCTGTCCGTCTTGTTCCTTGGTTTATTTAAAAACTAAAGTCGCACAACTCTCCGTCTCGGTTGCGGGGGGTTATCACCCATCGGCTGATAGACGTCGCTCGTTGAACAGGAGCGCAATAATTTCCGCCAAGCAAATTAGCCCCTTGCCTCGGCAAATGTTTTTTTATTTTTTTCCCCCCCGCCCCGCCGCGTCGGCGACGTTTTTCCTCTTTGAAATCTGCGTCGCGACGGTTTCTACGACCTCGTCATAATTCGCAGGTCTCTGCAACAGCCCTATTTGTGTGCTATGAAGAAGGGCCATTTTCCCCCGAAACGTCGGACACGGTGTTAGAAGGCGGGACGCGTTCGAGCGCCTTGGTGCGTGCGTGCGCGCGTGCGTGCACGTCCTCCCGACGGCAACGGTTACAAGACGACGCTGGCGGCTCGCGCGGTTGGAGACGTCCCGTCCCCGTCGGGTTTGTCCGTCCGTCCGGGTCGGGGGGTCCGGGGGGGTCCGGGGGGGTCCGGGGGGGTCCGGGGGGGTCCGCACGTTGCGAATACGTCAACTGTTGTTCTAGGCGGCGGCGGCGGCGTTCGAACCGCCGTGCGATTGCCGGATCGTCGGCCGGGAGACGACGCCGAGCACGAAGGCCCCTGGGTCGCCTTCGGGCCCGAGGGTGACGCCATTTCTCTGGCAGCCTCAGGTTTTGTTTTGCGATGCTGCAGCGGTTGCGGGGCGGGGCTAACTTGGTAGTGGGCGGGGGTTGCCTGAGAAAATGGGCGGGGTTGACTTGGCAATGGGCGTGGGCAACCCAAATAATGGGCGTGATTACCCGAAGTGGGCGGGGGTTACTGGAAAAGTGGGCGGGGATACCCAAAATAGTGGGGGGGGGGGGTCTTTGTCTTTGGGGCGATGTGAAGCGGTGGGCAGCAGGGGGAGGCTGGGGGGCTGGGGGGCCGGGGGGCCTGGGGGGCCGGGGGGCCTGGCGGCCTGGGGGGGGCTGGGGGGGCTGGGGGGGCTGGCCCAGCTGACCGCGGTGCCCCGCCTGAGCCTCTCCAGTGAGGTGGCAGTCTCTCACCACCACACTTTAACCACACTTTACCCCACCACCACACTTTAACCACACTTTACCACACTACCCCACCACCACACTTTACCCCACCACCACACTTTAACCACACTTTACCCCACCACCACACTTTAACCACACTTTACCACACTACACCACCACCACACTTTACCCCACCACCACACTTTACCCCACCACCACACTTTACCCCACCACCACACTTTAACCACACTTTACCACACTACACCACCACCACACTTTACCCCACCACCACACTTTAACCACACTTTACCCCACCACCACACTTTAACCACACTTTACCACACTACACCACCACCACACTTTACCCCACCACCACCACACTTTAACCACACTTTACCCCACCACCACCACCACACTTTAACCACACTTTACCCCACCACCACACTTTAACCACACTTTACCCCACTACATGTGTGCATGACCTGTCCGATCGACTTATAGTTTCGACGGTTTAGGCTCCCCCCACCCCGGGGTATAAAATATTATTTGCTGGGTGCGACAGAGGTTCGAGGGTGAAAGGGAGGTGGGTGCTGATAGCTATAGCTGCTGATAGCTGCTGTTGCTGCTGATAGCTGCTGTTAGCTATAGCTGCTGATAGCTATAGCTGCTGATAGCTATAGCTGCTGATAGCTATAGCTGCTGATAGCTATAGCTGCTGCTGGCTGCAGCTGCTGCTGGCTGCAGCTGCTGCTGGCTGCAGCTGCTGCTGGCTGCAGCTGCTGCTGGCTGCAGCTGCTGCTGGCTGCAGCTGCTGCTGCTGGCTGCAGCTGCTGATTGCAGCTGCTGCTGCTGGCTGCTGCTGATTGCTGCTGCTAATTGCTGCAGCTTCTGATAGCAGCAGCTGCTGCTGATAGCAGCTGCTATTAGCAGCTGCTGCTGATAGCTGCTGCCGCTGTGTGCTTCATGATGATGTTTGAATGTGTCGTCACCCCCAGGACCACCACCTCCTCCACACAGCACCTCCGATGAGCGCGGTTGGCAATGTACGGTGCGAAAGAAATTATAAACAATGTTTTTTTTTATTTAAAGCTTTCGTGACTGCAGTCATTCATATTCTTAGCTCTTTCGGTAGTCACGTTGAAGGGAAAGAGCTAAGAATGTTTTTTTTATTATTTTGCCAGGGTGTCAGGCCCCCACTGAGCTGTGTAGCTCAGTGGGACCCTGGCCATCGCAAATGATAGCCTCAACGAAGTGAACTTATCATCGTCATCATCACGTGGCCAGTTATATCAGCGGCCAAATAACTCGGGACACGCGTGGTAGTGGATTCTCAACGTGGATGGGGGAAAAAACCGGAGGACCCGGCGAAAAGTCCACGCGACCACGCAAACTTCAAATATACAGCAGCAGCAGGCATCGTCAGGGTTGGGATCGAACCCACGACCTCCTGTATACCAGGCGAGGTAGTCAACATCTCCTAGCCACCGTGATGATGATGAGAGAGAGAGAGACACGCAAATTCCAAATATACAGCAGCAGCAGGCGTCAGGGTTGGGATCGAACCCACGACCTCCTGCACACCAGGCGAGGTAGTCAACATCTCCTAGCCACCGTGATGATGATGATGAGAGAGAGAGACACGCAAATTCCAAATATACAGAGGCAGACGTCAGGGTTGGGATCGAACCCACGACCTCCTGTACACCGGGCGAGGTAGTCAACATCTCCTAGCCACCGTGATGATGATGATGAGAGAGAGACACGTAAACTCCAAATATACAGCAGCAGCAGGCGTCGTCAGGGTTGGGATCGAACCCACGACCTCCTGTGTACCAGGCGAGGTAGTTAACATCTCCTGGCTACCATAGCGAAGTTCAACAGACACCCGACACGGCCAATCAGCAAGGCTG
This sequence comes from Petromyzon marinus, assembly GCF_048934315.1. NCBI lineage: Eukaryota > Metazoa > Chordata > Hyperoartia > Petromyzontiformes > Petromyzontidae > Petromyzon > Petromyzon marinus. The sequence goes on from NC_133730.1 coordinate 7,871,034, forward strand.
TACATGTCGTGAATAGGAGGTGTCCTCAATCACCGTGACTACCTCAGCACCACAGCGGTTTGTGTGTTGGGTGGGCAGACCCTCCCTGAACAACGTTTTACAATTCGAGTCGACGACGTTTCGGCGTTGTCACCGTTGCCAGTTTGTGCTCCACGCGCACAAACCCACCGCCGGGCACGCGTGTCCCCTACTGTCTATGTGCGGCGTTGAAACTTCTTTGGTACCGTACGTAGCTAACCGTGGGTGGCTTTATCGGAGGGGGTGGGAGAGGGAGGAGGGACAGACTCAACGCGCATGAAGTAGTTTCGAAAGAAACGAGTTTGTCAATGTGGACGACGATGATGATGATGATTTAAAAGTGCACTGCACAGCTCCCCAAGTGGCTTCCTGGTATATCGCAAAGGGAGAGAGCGTTCCAGACGGCCGCAGAAGCGCGTCCGAGAGACGCCGCGCGATGGCGCGGTGACCCCCCCTCCCCCCCCCCGCCGCCGCCTTTGTCCGACGGTTTGGCCAGAACCAAAAAGAAGCCGCGCACGTTCTGATCGCAAACGTGGCGCGCATTACCTGTGGGCCCGCGTCGGGTGGTGGTAGGGGTGGGGAGGGGGGGGGTTACGACACATTTCACATTTTACATTCGCGCGATCTCAACCCCTGACCCGACGACACTTTTATAACGAACAATGTCGGCTGTTAACTCTGCTATGTGCTGTTTGCTGTTGTGCACCGCGTGCTTGCGATGTTGGGGCATGGGGCGGGGTGGATACTGGAGAGTCAGAGCCGTCCGTAGCGGTACGGGAGGAGAGACGAGGCGACCGACCGTCCGTCCGTCCGTCCTGGGCCCCGCGCTTTTTTTTTGGGGGGGGGGGGGTGTGAAGGTGATCAGCACCCCCCACCCCCCCCCCGTGGACCGGGCAGCACTGACTTGGCTTTGCTTGCACTGACGCCTTGTGTGTGTGTGTGTGTAAACCCCCTGGCTGCGTGCCGATGCTTGCGGTGGTTACTTGAAGCGAATTCAGTGGTGGCGGTGGTTGCCGCGGCGGCTGGCGCGCTGTTGGGGCGGGGATGGGCCGGGGTGGGATCGACGAAGCGGGCAGGGGGTGTAGCGAGGAGGGAGACGCAGATGAGAGACAGATGATAGGGACGCAGTGAGAAGAGACACAGATGGGACACAGGTGAGACACAGATGGGACAGACGCAGTGAGATGAGACACAGATGGGACAGACGCAGTGAGACGGGACACAGATGGGACAGACGCAGTGAGACGGGACACAGATGGGACACAGGTGAGACACAGATGGGACACAGGTGAGACGGGACACAGATGGGACAGACGCAGTGAGATGAGACAGATGGGACACAGGTGAGACACAGATGGGACAGACGCAGTGAGAAGAGACACAGATGAGACACAGACGGGGCACAGATGGGACAGACACAGTGAGATAACACAGATGAGACACAGATGGGACAGACGCAGTGAGACGGGACACAGATGGGACAGACACAGTGAGATAACACAGATGAGACACAGATGGGACAGACGCAGTGAGACGAGACAGCATTGGGTAAGACAGATCGGAGAGATGTCGACAAAAGCGATATCAATGTAGTGACGAGGCAGATAGATTATATACGAGAGACAAATTGGCGTTATGTTAATTCGGACAGTTAATTAACTGTAATTTGATATCGCCCCCTAATTATAATTTTAAAATCATGAATCCTCCCCCCCACCCAATCCTCTTGAGATACTTGGGACTGGGAGGGCGCTTTGCATTTGCTTCGCTTGTGCATTACAGCCACCACTGAATCGAATGTTTGTGTCTCAACACACTGGGGAAGTGACCTGTGAAAATAATAATAATATATAGCCGTCGTCATGGAGAATGTTAATAGTTTGCATCATGAATGCCTCCTCCACATCTCTTTCTTTACACGTAAAGTTTAAAAAGCATAAATATGTAACGTATAAATCACGCTTCCCACTCGCCACTAAGGGATAAATAAATACACAAGTACAAACTCTGGACCGGTTTGACTTTCACTGGCTCATCAGCAGCAGGGTCAGACTTTGCTTGAAGCAATTGGCTGGTGAAAAACTGCCCAGATGTTTATAGGCAGGATACTGGATTCGACTTTTACTGGCTCATCAGCAGCAGCAGAGTCAGACTTTGCTTGAAGCAATTGGCTGGTGAAAAACTACCCAGATGTTTATAGGCAGGAGACTGGATTCGACTTTCACTGGCTCATCAGCAGCAGGGTTTCGACTTTGCTTGAACCAATTGCTGCCGACAAAGATGCACTTTTCCAGAAGGTCCCAGAGCCGTGTTGCTGATGGGATGTGTAAAAATACTCGGTGGGATTGTGGTTTCCCCCCCCCACGTGGAGAGACAAAAGATGGGACGGAGGCGTTATACATGCTGTGAAGATTATGCATTGTGCGTTGGACACTCATAGGTTACACAGTATATGTACTATTAATAATAAAAAAAACATGTATGTATATATAGATGATGGAAGAAACCGATGACGCGAATAAAGATATGAAATTAAAATGAAGGCTGCGGTGTGGAGATGCCGCGATGGTCAAATCGTCATCGGGGTACGGCAAAGTCCTCGCCGAACGCGCGGTTGTTCACACCTTAACGCGTTTCCTCCGTAACGCGCACTCGCTACAACGCGGCTTCTGAGCGCTCGACGGCGAACTACTTTCTTGAGCTGCGGGGCCAAGCGGAGTGATACAGTAACCGCGAGGTGATACTGTGATGCGGCGGCGGCGGCTAAGTGTATTTGTCCCGCCGTCTCACTGCGTGGTTGTGCGGTTCGTGCAGTCCATCGAACGTGACCGTGAATTGCGCAACTTACGGGCGAGTCGCTTCCGCGAAATGCGCTTCTCGTTTTGACGCGACGCTTGCATCTCCTACTCGCGCGTTGGACGAGGACTCGCTGTGCAGCGTTCGGATGAATGCAGGCCACGTGCCACCTGAATCCAGGCCACGTGCCACCTGAATCCAGGCCACGTGCCGCCTGCAATGCAGGCCACGTGCCACCTGAATCCAGGCCACGTGCCACCTGAATCCAGGCCACGTGCCGCCTGCGATGCAGGTCACGTGCCGCCTGCGATGCAGGTCACGTGCCGCCTGCGATGCAGGTCACGTGCCGCCTGCGATGCAGGTCACGTGCCGCCTGTGTTGTGACGGCGAGTGACGACTGCAGCCCGTCTGTGCTCAAGCAGTTAAATAGTTTAATTGGACTTGTTTAGGGAGCAGCACAGACAAAATCATGATAGCAATAATAAGACAATGCTAGGTAACTTAAAAACAAAAAAAAAGCACGCTGTTACCCATGCATCATTTAAAACATTGAAACTAAACTCAAAAAATGTTTTTTTGTTTATTTTACCAGTTAAGGCCCACTGAGCTATGTAGCTCTATTTTTTATATTAGCGCCCTGGCTATCAACAAACGATAGCTCAACAAAGTGGCGTGTGTGTGTGTGTATATATATCAGCACTATCACGTGGAAACGTATGGCAGTAGCCAAGCACTCTAGACGCGTGATGTTGGAGAGAAACACCGTAGGCCCTCGATCAAAATCCACGCGACCGCGGGGAGAACCTGCAAACTCCAAATATACAGCACACGTTAAGGGTCTGGGAGGATCGAACCCACGCGCCCTCCAGCATACCAGTGAAGAGCGTTACGACCTCGCCACAGCGAGCAAACATCAAGCCCGAGGCAAGACGACACCGCGTGCAGCGCTGTCCCTAGAGGGGAGGGTGTGTGCGGGACCTAGGTCACCCCCCCCCCCGCACTGCAACGCGCGGGGCCCAGGGCAGTCGCCCCAATCTGCCGTCGCCCCAGGGACGGCTCGGACCGCGTGTCACCGCGGTCAGAATTTGAACGCGTGAAGTGCAAACTCAACAGTAGCATGACGTGCATGGTCACAAACCCAGTGTGTGCGCGAGTCCACGGGTCTCTATGCGGGTCTTTGTGAATCCACGGGTCTCTATGCGAGTATCTTGAACTCGATGTGAACCTATGGGTCTCTATGCAAGTCTACGGGTCTCTATTGTTGATCTGCGGGTCTTTATGCGAGTCTTTGGGCCACTGTGAGTCTATGGGTCTCTATGCGAGTATGGGTCTCTATGTGGATCTATGGATCTCTATCGGAGTTTATGGGTCTCTCTGTAGATCTATGGGTCTCTATGTGAGTCTATGGGTCTCTATGTGGATCTATGGGTCTCTATAGGAGTCTATGGGTCTCTATGCGAGTCTATGAATTTCTATGTGGATCTATGGGTCTCATTAGGAGTCTATGGGTCTCTATGTGAGTCTATGTGTCTCTATGTGAGTCTATGGGTCTCTATGTGAGCCTATGAGGCTCTGTTAATCAATTGATCTCAGAGTCTATGGGTTTCAATGCAAATCTGTGTCGCTATGTGAATATATGGGTCTCGACGTGAGTATGAGTCTCTGTGGATTTATGGATCTCTGTGAACCTGTGGGTCTTTATGCAAGTCTATGGGTCTCTGTGAGTCTACGGGTCGCTATGCGGGTCTAATTCGAATCTCTAGGCGAGTCTACGGGTCTCTATGCGAGTCTATGGGTCTCTATGCGAGTCTACGGGTCTCTATGCGAGTCTATGGGTCTCTATGCGAGTCTATGGGTCTCTATGCTAGTCTACGGGTCTCTATGCGAGTCTATGGGTCTCTATGCGAGTCTATGGGTCTCTGTGCGAGTCTATGCATCTCTGTGCGAGTCTATGGGTCTCTATGCGAGTCTACGGGTCTCTATGCAAGTCTATGGGTCTCTATGCGAGTCTGTGGGTCTCTGTGAGTCTATGGGTCTCTGCGTGAGTCTATGGGTCTCTATGCTAGTCTACGGGTCTCTGAGTCTATGGGTCTCTATGCGAGTCTGTGGATCTCTATGTGAGTCTATTGTTCTCTATGTGAGTCTACGTGTCTCTATGCGAGTCTACGGGTCTCTATGCGAGTCTACGGGTCTCTGCGCGAGTCTACGGGTCTCTATGCGAGTCTGTGCGTCTATATAAGCCACTGGGTGACCGCGCCGTGAAACCGGATTGGAAACCAGGGCCTCAGGCCATGCCCGCTCAGCATGGGTGGCCTTCAAGACACTCGGTCACCTCCTCATTGCGCCCTCGTTTCAACCAAGTGGCGGCGATGTGCGCACGGGCGTTTAATTCAAGACGCCAAAAGGCAGCGATGGTGCACTCAATCGCGTCATAACGGTAACAGAATAACCTCGCACACGAAACGTCTACCTATAGGCCGACCAGGTTCAAGACGCAGGGGTCGACCCACGACCACCGTCAATAGAGACGCCGTCGCCACTTGCCCTCTGCCAGGTTACACGGACGATTGCACAGGTGGTTAAGTCCCTTCACCACCACCACCACAATCATCACCATGACCAATACCCCCGCCATTCGCCACTAAGTGACGGTGACGTCACCACGGCGCCCGTGCCAGGCTAGGTGGCACTTTGAGATCGTCACATGAAGAGTCGGAGGCTCGCTGGCTGCTGACAGCAGGAGGTCACGGGACAGACCCCCAGGTGGTGCCATGGGTTGACTGCTGTGCCAGGCTAGGTGCAGGAGGAGGTCACGGGACAGACCCCCAGGTGGTGCCATGGGTTGACTGCTGTGCCAGGCTAGGTGCAGGAGGAGGTCACGGGACAGACCCCCAGGTGGTGCCTTGGGTTGACTGCTGTGCCAGGCTAGGTGCAGGAGGAGGTCACGGGACAGACCCCAGGTGGTGCCTCGGGTTGACTGCTGTGCCAGGCTAGGTGCAGGAGGAGGTCACGGGACAGACCCCAGATGGTGCCATGGGTTGACTGCTGTGCCAGGCTAGGTGCAGGAGGAGGTCACGGGACAGACCCCCAGGTGGTGCCATGGGTTGACTGCTGTGCCAGGCTAGGTGCAGGAGGTGGTCAAGGGACAGACCCCAGGTGGTGCCCCGGGTTGGCGGACTGAGACGGACGGCAGATGCACCACCTGTGCCCCCCAACTGTGACAACTTTGATGCGTTTTAGCCACCCGGCGTTTCGCTCGTTGTTGTGAGCGTCGCTCCTCCACTCCCTCCGCTGTTGTTGCCGGAGGGCGACTGCCTCAAACTGCCCGGCAGCAGCGTCCTTGACGAGCCTCCACCACCACCACCACTGCCATCATCACCACCACCACCTGGCCATCAGGTCTTCCTCTCGGTTGCTAACCTATATCTGAATGCCACTACAACGGCCGTCTCAATAAATACTATAAAACAAGATATAGTTTAACACGTGACGGGCTTTCGCGACCAATATCATCTATAACGAAGGTTTGTTTTGGGGTTCGATTGCGTGAATGTGTCGTTAAACCCTCCACCACCCAGATGGCCAATAAGTAAGGTTTGTCACGTAAAACAAAATGTGGATTTGCTCTCCAACACACCGGTGTGTTGGACGAGTAACGAATTGGCATGTTCTGTTTAACGCGCTGACTTTCGCGACCAATATTATTCATAACAAAGGCTTTTGGGGTTAGATCACGTGAGTATAAATGTGTCGTAACCCTCCACCACCCGCCACAGCCAGCGAGGTTCGTCACGTAGAACAATGCGCCAATTAGCCACCACTTCAGCACACCGGTGTGTTGGAGGGTAAATGTTGCGGATCAACTCTGTGGAGTAAATGTGGATTACTCTCCGACACGCCGGTGTGCTGAAGCGGTAACTAATTGGCGCGTTGTTCACGTGACAAACCTCATAATAAAGGTTTTTGGGTTAGATCGCGTTTATTTATAAATGTGTCGTAACCCTCCACCACCCGACACGGCCAATCAGCAAAAAAAGTGTCACGTTGACAAAAGACAAATAATTCACTATTCAAATAATTCACTACTTTTGTCAACGTGACACTTTTTTTGCTGATTGGCCGTGTCGGGTGGTGGAGGGTTACGACACATTTATAAATAAACGCGATCTAACCCAAAAACCTTTATTATGAATAATATTGGTCGCGAAAGCCTACGTGTTAAGTGACAAACCTCGTTTGTGTCGGGCGGTGGCGGGTTACGACGCATTTGCACATTGGCAATCTAACGCGAAAACGTTTGCTATGAATTGGCACGTTCTGTTTACGTGACAAACCTTACTAATTGGCTGTGTGTCGGGTGGTGGCGGGTTTAACGACACATTTATATTCACGTGATCTAGCACGCAAATAAAAAAAAACTCTTACGGATGACGTACTTTCAAACTCGACAGTCTAATCCTCGCTCAGATACAGTCGCGGCAGGCAGACACACACGCACGTCGCACTGGCAACGTGAACAAGCTTTAAAACAATCGTATCTCACGCCTGCACAGGAATTCCACATTCCCATGGCAGGGGGGGGGGGGCAATCGGTGTCCGCCCACTGGCGGCTGCGCAGCGACCACTGCTGGGATCCGTTTTAAATGACCAGGGCCGAGAGCTCGGAACGTTCTCTTAAGATTTCCTCGCAAGCGTGGCAGGCGACAAGAATGCTGCGAGCGTGTAAAATGGCTGCAAGAGAAAAGCGGATGTTAAGTCGAAGTCAATACGGGTGTTGTAGAGGACTGTGCCATCACTCCCACGGCACCAAGCCAATCGGTTGCCACGAGGACCCTCATGCAACATGGCTGCCACGAGGACCCCCATGCAACATGGCTGCCATGAAGACCCCCATGCAACATGGCTGCCACGAAGACCCCCATGAAACATGGCTGCCACGAAGGCCCCCATGAAACATGGCTGCCACGAGGACCCCCATGAAACATGGCTGCCACGAGGACCCCCATGAAACATGGCTGCCACGAGGACCCCATGAAACATGGCTGCCACGAGGACCCCCATGAAACATGGCTGCCACAAGGACCCCCATGAAACATGGCTGCCACGAGGACCCCCATGCAACATGGCTGCCACAAGGACCCCCCCATGCAGCATGGCTGCCACAAGGACCCCCATGCAACGTGACTGCAACGACATCATCGCTCCATGTGTTAAAGCCAGTCCATGGCCAGAGTTAGCGTGTTGATGTTACTGATGGTATCACGATTGACTATACCAATATCGTTAGAAATGTCAGAGCCGTTTGATCTCGTTATGTTATCGTTTGAGATTAATATCTACACGCGTGACGTCGGGCACTCCGAACGACGTATCGTAACTTTACGACCCGCCCCAATGTCGCCGACCGTCTAATTCACTCGGGGGTTACGACAAATCTTACCTCACATCTTCTTTTCTTAAACAGAACCCACGGCATTGCTACGATTGACGTTACACGTTCTGTGCTCTGGCCGCGTAAACTGAAAACCCGTAAACATAATAAAATGAAAGCTTTTGCAACTTTAGGAATCGAAACTTTTGAATTTTGGTGAATCGGAAGCACGGGTCACCTCCTCATTGTCTGGGATAAGGTGGGGGGGGGGGAGGAGAGGGAAACGAGGTAATGGCGCAGCCCTGAAACTTCTCGCTCACGCCACCACCGCTGGCCAAAGGGGTCAGCACCACCGCTAGAGGGGGCTCTACCTGCGGGGAGAGGCCCCCTCCAGCGAAGGGGTCAGGGGGCAAACCAAAAAATGACTAAAGGTAAAAAAACATCTCAATACAGGGACGCCTCTACTTACGAACATTCGACTCAGGAACTTTCAGAAATATGAACAAACCTTGTCCGTACGTCCAGTTGCCTGTTCGGACCGAGAGTCGTAAGTTTAACTGCCCCGCACAATGGATGGCGGTGGTGGCATCTACATCTGTAGAGCATGAAGAACCAGTGGCATCTACATCTACAGAATCTGGAGAACCAGTGGCATCGACATCTGCAGAGCATGAAGAACCAGTGGCATCGACATCTGCAGAGCATGAAGAACCAGTGGCATTTACATCTGCAGAACATGAAGAACCAGTGACATCTACATCTGCAGAACAAGAAGAACTAGTGGCGTCTACATCTGCAGAACAAGAAGAACCAGTGGCGTCTACATCTACAGAACGTGAAGAACCGGTGGCATCTTCACCTGCAGAGCGTGAAGAAGCAGTGGCATCTACATCTGCAGAACATGAAGAACCAGTGACATCTACATCTGCAGAACAAGAAGAACCAGTGGCGTCTACATCTACAGAACGTGAAGAACCGGTGGCATCTTCACCTGCAGAGCGTGAAGAAGCAGTGGCATCTACATCTGCAGAACATGAAGAACCAGTGGCATCTACATCTGCAGAACATGAAGAACCAGTGGCATCTACATCTGCAGAAAGTGAAGAACCAGTGGCATCTACATCTGCAGAACATGAAGAACCAGTGACATCTACATCTGCAGGAAGTGAAGAACCAGCTGCATCTACATCTGCAGAGCGTGAAGAACCAGTGGCATCTACATCTGCAGAACATGAAGAACCAGTGACATCTACACCTGCAGAAAGTGAAGAACCAGTGACATCTACATCTGCAGAACGTGAATAACCAGTGGCATCTGCATCTGCAGAACGTGAAGAACCAGTGACATCTGCATCTGCAGAACATGAAGAACCAGTGGCATCTACATCTACAGAACGTGAAGAACCAGTGGCATCTACATCTGCAGAACGTGAAGAACCAGTGGCGTCTACATCTACAGAACGTGAAGAACCAGTGGCATCTACATCTGCAGAACGTGAAGAGCCAGTGACATCTACATCTGCAGAACATGAAGAACCAGTGGCATCTACATCTGCAGAACATGAAGAACCAGTGGCATCTACATCTGCAGAACATGAAGAACCAGTGGCGTCTACATCTGCAGAACGTGACGAACCAGTGGCATTTACATCTGCAGAACATGAAGAACCAGTGGCATCTACATCTGCAGAAAGTGAAGAACCAGTGGCATTTACATCTGCAGAAAGTGAAGAACCAGTGGCATCGACATCTGTAGAACGTGAAGAAGCAGTGGCGTCTACATCTGCAGAACGTAAAGAATCAGTGGCATCTACATCTGCAGAACATGAAGAACCAGTCTCGTCTACATCTACAGAACGTGAAGAACCAGTGGCGTCAGCATCTGCAGAACATGAAGAACCAGTGGCGTCTACATCTGCAGAACGTGAAGAACCAGTGGCGTCTACATCTGCAGAACGTGAAGAACCAGTGGCGTCTACATCTGCAGAACGTGAAGAACCAGTGACATCTACATCTGCAGAACGTGAAGAACCAGTGGCATCTACATCTGCAGAACGTGAAGAACCAGTGGCATCTACATCTGTAGAACATGAAGAACCAGTGGCGTCTACACCTACAGGAGATTACACCCCTTTTAAAGCCATTCCCCGGTGTTTAGTGTACACAGCATATAACATGTTTGGAATCGACAGGAGTAAAGTTGGGACTTACGAACAGAAACCTCCGTAGCATAACTCATTCGTAAGTAGAGTCGTCATCACTGTACTTAAATAGTCGCGCAGTGCGCGCGATTAACACGGGACGGCGAGTCCTTCACAAATAACGTCACACACGAAGCAGCGCCTCAAGGAGCCGTCGTCAGTTTTGCCAACCAATGCTCCAGCGTTGTATTTGGCCTACTCTTCCAGGCTGGCCGTAAACATGTGGTGGAATAAGACGGCAATAGACCCCTAAATTAAATTAAATGTTACTTTAGCATGATAGGCCCCACAGAGCTGTGTAGCTCTATGTCAGAAGCGATCCTGGCCATCACAAACGATAGCTCAACTAGGTGGGCGGCTTATCATCATCATTGCGTGGACATTTACAGCAGCACCCAAATACTCTCAACGAGTGATGTTGATTTTAAGCGTGGAGGGAAAAACCGGAGGGCCCCGGAGAAAAATCCACGCGACCGCGGTGAGAGAGACGCAAACTCTCAAGAGACACCGGGCATCGTCTCTCGCCCGCATACCAGGCGAGGGAGTTAACATCTCCTGGCCACCATGATGATGATGATGAGAGAGAGAAACACGCAAACTTCCAAATACACAGCAGACGTCACGGTTGGGATCGAACCCACGACCTCCTGTATACCGGGCGAGGTTGTTAACATCTCCTAGCCACCTCAGTGCCTACGTTCCCGTAGCTGACGGGATGGCTATGGTGCGTTATGTTTCGTGAATGCGTCAAAGCCGTGGACTCGTTCAATAAATAAACCACAACAACCGATGCCACAGACATCGTGCAATCTGATGACTGTCGAAGCATCGGGGGTGTTTTGTCTCCTGTTGACATGCTCCGCTGAGCCGGTGGTGGAAATTCCACATTCCTATGTTGGGGGTTTTTATCCACCCCGGAGGGATGACGACGATGATGGGCTAATGCGACCACTTCCGACCGCGTCTCTGCCGAACCTTGCAAGCTGCCTTGGTAACGTAAAAAAGTTAACGTCCCGCCAACCATGGCACGGTCGGTCGATCAGGTGTCGTGAAACGTTCAGCGGAGCTTTCGCGAACTTCCCCGAGTCTGTTCCTCACTTTGCTCGTGTCCCGCATGGCCCCAAGCTCAACTTCGCGTTCGTTTTCACTTCTTGTCACGTTCCCGTCGAGGTTGAAACACGAAGAAGCATAACTTCACTTCGTCTTCCTCTTCCTCCTCCTCATCCACCGCCTCTTTCTCCTTTCCCTTTCCTGCCCATCCTCTTCCTCCGCCCTCCTCCTCCTCGTCTTCACAAGTTCAGCTTCTTCAACTGCTCGTACGTGATGAAGAACTGAGCGTGGGCGGCGGTGTCAGGGAACATTCGAGTCTGGGGATGAACCCCATCAGTCGGGGAATGAACCCCATGGCCCGCATGCGGGAATAAACCAATTAGCGAACGAATGAATGAGGCAGAGCAACATCACTTATACACGAGTTTTTTTTTTTGCGCTAGATAGCGTAAATATAAATGTGTCGTTAAACCCGTCACCACCCGACACAGACAATTAGTAAGGTTTGTCAGTAAACCCACAACATTTACATGTTGTGGGGTTACTCTACAACACACCAGTGTGCTGAACTAATAACGAATTGACAAGTTCCATTTAGGAGACAAACCTTACTAATTGGCTTTGTCGGGTGGTGGCGGGTTTAACAACACATTGATATTTACGCGATCTAACCCAAAAAAACTGTATTATGGATAATATTGCTCGCGAAAGTCTACGTGTTAAACTCGCTTATACAGTAACCGTCTTTCAACGACGATTACGACGATGATGATGCTGATGATGTTGAGATGTCAGTGACTGTGACCGTGGTGGTGATGATCATGTTGAGATGTCAGTGACTTTGATCATGGTGATGATCATGTTGAGATGTCAGTGACTTTGATCATGGTAATGATGATGTTGAGATGTCAGTGACGGTGATCGTGGTGCTGATGATGATGATGTTGAGATGTCAGTGACTGATCGTGGTGCTGATGATGTTGAGATATCAGTGACTGATCGTGGTGCTGATGATGTTGAGATGTCAGTGACTTTGATCGAGGTGATGATGATCATGTTGAGATGTCAGTGACTTTGATCATGGTAATGATGATGTTGAGATGTCAGTGATGGTGATCGTGGTGCTGATGATGATGATGTTGAGATGTCAGTGACTGATCGTGGTGCTGATGATGTTGAGATGTCAGTGACTGTGATCGGGGTGGTGATGATGATCATCATGTTGAGATGTCAGTGGCTGTGATCGTGGTGATGATGATGATCATGTTCAGATGTTAGTGACTGTGATCGTGGTGATGATGATGATGATGATCATGTTGAAATTTCAGTGACTGTGATCGTGGTGATGATGATGATGATGTTGAAATTTCAGTGACTGTGATCGTGGTGATGATGATCATGTTGACATGTCAGTGACTGTGATCATGGTGATGATGATGTTGAGATGTTAGCAACTGCGATCGTGGTGATGATGATGATCATGTTGAGATTTCAGTATATGCTGCTGTCGATAATGATGCAGTGAATGATGCTGATAATACTGCTGCTGATGATGATATTTAAGGATACAATGATGTTCCAAGGTCCCAGCCGGAGCCAGTTGGGCCAGAAGCCCTTGTAGAGCGCCATGAAGCCCTCCGTACGGAACGTCTGCCTCACAAGCACACACACGCACGCACAAACCCACACACATTTACACGTAAGCACGTACACACACACACGCAGACACACGCACGCAGACACACACGGGCAAACACACATGCACACGCAGAGACATGCGCACACACACACGTACGCACGTACACGCAGACACACACGCAGATAACACAAGACAAAGACACACGCACACACCCAAACGCACACACTCAGACGCGCACACACACACACACACACACTCAGACGCACACACACACACTCAGACGCGCGCACACACACAGACAGACAGACACAGGGACGGACACACAAACACAATGCAGACAAGTAGGACCTGAACGTCACGCTTTAACCCAAATCCCTGCACCTCCCTGACCCGCGACGTCACCTGAACGTCACGCTTTAACCCAAATCACATCATCAGCCATCCGCTCTCGACCCCTGACCCGCGCCCCCGACGCCCGACTAGGAGGATACCAGGCGAGGTCGATGTTAACGACCTCGCCTGGTATCCAGGAGGTCGTGGGTTCGATCCCGACCCTGACGATGCCTATCTGGAGTTTGCGTGTCTCTCTCTCTCTCTCCGTGGTCAGGCAGATTCTTGTCCGCTTCCTACGCTTTTTCCCCCACCGCATGTAGAATCAACGTCACGTGCTTTAGAGTACTTGGCTGCTATAAATGTACACGCGAAGACGACGATAAGCACCGCTTCGCTGAGCTATCATTCGCGATAGCCAGGGTCGCTTCCGAAAAAGCTCAGAGGGCCTTACTACACACCGGGTAAAATGAAAAAAAAACCCCGAAAACTTTTAATTTTCACATTTGAGTTCACCTGCAGCATGCAGTGCAGCGTGCCCCGGTAGAGGGCGGCGGTGCCGGCAGGGACGCCGGTGCTCTTGAGGTGGCGCTGGTTCATCATGCGCGTGCGCACAACGTCCACCGGGTTGGAGGCCAGGGCGCCCGCCAGGCCGCACGCGAAGCTCGAGCTGGGACGGCACCACGCGGAGACGGAGACCACCACGCGGAGATCACCACGCGGAGATCACCACGCGGAGACGGAGACCACGCGGAGATCACCACGCGGAGACGGAGACCACGCAGAGACCACGCGGAGACCACCGCGGAGACGGAGACCACCACGCGGAGATCACCACGCGGAGACGGAGACCACGCGGAGACGGAGACCACCACGCGGAGATTACCACGCGGAGACGGAGACCACCACACGGAGACAGAGACCACCACGCGGAGACGGAGATCACCACGCGGAGACGGAGACCACCACGCGGAGACCACCATGCGGAGACCACGACCACACGGAGACGGAGACAACGCAGAGACCACGCGGAGACCACCGCGGAGACGGAGACCACCACGCGGAGACCACCACGCAGAGACCACCACGCGGAGATCACCACGCGGAGACGGAGACCACCACGCGGAGACGGAGACCACCACGCGGAGACCACCACGCGGAGACCACCACGCGGAGACGGAGACCACCACGCGAAGATGACATGGACATGACACAGACGACACAGAGATGACACAGAGATAACACGGAGGACATGGATATGACACAGAGATGACACAGAGATGACACGGAGATAACACGGAGGCACAGAGACACAGAGAGACACAGACATGGATGTACATACTGAGACACGAACCTCGGGCAGGGGGGTGAATACACAGAGACAGAGGAGGGTGGAGCGGGTGAGTGAGCGGGTGAGTGAGCGGGCGAGTGAGTTGGCAAGCGGGTGAGTGGGCGGGCGACTCACACAAAGTGGGTGAGCACCGTGTCTCCCATGAGCCCCGACAGGATGAGGTGCTTCTTGGTGATGTCGTACACCGGCAGCTCCACGCCCACCACGATCGCCGCTCGCTGTGCCGTCTGCATGACTCCCTACGTACGCACAAGTGTACACACGCACGCACACACGCACAAGCGTACACACAAGTGAACACACGCACGCACACACGCACAAGCGTACACACAAGTGTACACACGCACGCACACATGCACACACACGCACGCACACACGCACAAGCGTACACACAAGTGTACATACACACACACGCACACACGCACAAGCGTACACACGCACGCACGCACAAACGCACAAGCGTACACACAAGTGTACGCACGCACGCACACACGCACAAGCGTACACACAAGTGTATACACGCACGCACGCATACACCAGACAGAGGTGGTCGTGTAGCCTTTAACAGACTGTTGGGGCAAGTGCTGCTAGCGAGCACACATCACCAGCGCCGTAGGTGAGCAGGAATCGAACTTTCTGTGTCTCTCTCTCTCGGTCTCTCTCTATCTCTCTCTGTCTCTCTCTCTCACTCGTTCTATCTCTGTCTCTGTCTGTCTCTCTCTGTCTGTCTCTCTCTGACTCTCTCTCTGACTCTCTCTCTGACTCTCTCTCTGACTCTCTCTCTGACTCTCTCTCTGACTCTCTCTCTGACTCTCTCTCTGACTTTTTCTCTGACTCTCTCTCTGACTCTCTCTCTGACTCTCTCTCTGACTCTCTCTGACTCTCTCTCTGACTCTCTCTCTGACTCTCTCTGACTCCATCTCCGAAGTTGAGCTCGTGCGGTGCGGTAGTGATGGCGTTGACGGCGGTGGTGGTGGTGATGATTATGATGATGGTGGTGGTGATGATGATTATGACGGTGTCGGTGACGGCGGTGGTGATGATGATGGCGATGATTATGATGGTGTCGGTGACGGTGATGGTGGTGGCAGCGGTGGTGGTGGTGATGATGATGGTGGTGGTGATGATTATGACGGTGGTGGTGGTGATGATTATGACGGTGGTCGTGGCGGTAGCGGTGGTGTTGGTGGGTTGATCGTAGTGGTGGCGGTGGCCGCGGCATTCCAGGTCACAGAGAAGCGACTCACCCTCCACAGACCCCGCGTGCCCTCCTGCTGGTAAATGTCGATGAAGCTTCCAATCATCCCCGTCTGGAACACACCTCCCTGTGCCTGCATGCGAATCTGAGACGCAAACACAAAGACACCCCCCCCCCCCACCGTGTAGCCTTAACAGACTGTTGGGGCAAGTGCTGTTAGCAATCGGCAGCACCTACGAAGGCCGGCACGGCACACGAGGGGGGTCGGTGGCCAGCACCACGCCCGGCCGCCTTTGTCTCCCCAGTGGCGATGTTTACTACACACCGCACCAGGTACTCATTTGAGGCTTAGTCGACCTAGGGGAGGCCCAGAACCGGTTCGGATAATCGTCACTGGTGTTGGCCGTGAGCAGGAATTGAACTCGGGATGCCGGGTTCGCAGCGCTACACTGCCGCTCCCGACAGACACGCGCACAGACAAACGCACCCACACTACGGAGACACACACACGCACGTGGACAATACGTACAGACACGCACGCACACACTACGTACAGACAAAAAAAGACAAAGATCCCCCTTATAGACTTAACATACTGTAAGGGGCAAGTGCTGTTAGCGAGCAGCAGCACCGCCTTTGTCTCCCCAGTGGCGATGTTTACCACACAACACACCAGGTACTCATTTGAGGCCGAGTCGACCTAGGGGAGGCCCAGAAGTGGTTCAGATAATCGTTACTGTGGTGTAACAGGGAATCGAACCCAGGTCGCTGGGTTTGTAGCGCAGTGCGCGAACTGCTACACTACCGCTCCCCACACACACACACTACGTACAGACACACTACGTACAGACACACACACACACTACGTACAGACACACTACGTACAGACACACACACACTACGTACAGACACACACACACACTACGTACAGACACACTACGTACAGACACACACACACACTACGTACAGACACACTACGTACAGACACACACACACACACACTACGTACAGACACACACACTACGTACAGACACACTACGTACAGACACACACACACACACTACGGACAGACACACACACTACGTACAGACACACTACGTACAGACACACACACACACGCTACGTACAGACACACACACACTACGTACAGACACACACACACACTGTGTACACACACACACTACGTACAGACACGTACATGTACACTACGTACACACACACACACTACGTACACACACATGCACGCGCACACTACGTACAGACACACACGTGTACACTACGTACACACACACGCACGCGCACACTACGTACACACACACGCACGTGTACACTACGTACACACACACACACACTACGTACACACAGGTACGTGCACACTACGTACACACACACACACACTACGTACAGACACGTTCGTGCACACTACATACAGACACGCACGCGCACACTACGTACACACACACGCACGTGTACACTACGTACACACACACACTACGAACAGACACACACGCACGTGTACACTACGTACACACACACTACGTACAGACACACACGCACACACTACGTACAGACACGTATGTGCACACTACGTACACACATGCACACACTACGTACAGACACGTACATGCACACTACATACAGACACGCACGCGCACACTACGTACACACACAGTACGTATAGACACATGCACGCATACACTACGTACACATACACACACTACATACAAACACATACGCACACACACTACGTACAGACACACACGCACACACTACGTACAGACACATATGCACACACTACGAACAGGCACACACCACGTTTAGACACACGCGCACACTACGTACAGATACACGTGTGTGTGTGTGTGTGTCCGTGTGTGTGTGTCTGTGTGTGTGTCTGTGTGTGTCTGTGTGTGTCTGTGTGTGTATGTGTGTGTCTGTGTGTGTCTGTGTGTGTCTGTGTGTGTGTGTCTGTGTGTGTGTGTCTGTGTGTGTGTGTGTGTGTGCGTGTGTGTCTGTGTGTGTGTGTGTCTGTGTCTGTGTGTGTCTGTGTGTGTGTGTGTCTGTGTGTGTGTGTCTGTGTGTGTGTCTGTGTGTGTGTCTGTGTGTGTCTGTGTGTGTGTCTGTGTGTGTCTGTGTGTGTGTCTGTGTGTGTGTGTCTGTGTGTGTGTGTGCGTGTGTGTGGGGGGGCAGCGTCACCTTGAGCACGTCGGTGGGGTTGGCGATGGTGGAGGAGATGACGCCGGAGAGGACCCCACACAGCACGTTCACGGGCAGTGTCTCATCTACACACAGACACACGTCACGACCTGTCTCATCTACACACAGACACACGTCACGACCTGTCTCATCTACACACAGACACACGCGGCACTACCTGTCTCATCTACACACAGACACACGTCACGACCTGACACGTCACCTATACACAGACACACGTCACGACCTGACACGTCACCTACACACAGACACACGTCACGACCTGTCACGTCATCTACACGCAGACACACGTCACCACCTGACACGTCTACACGCAGACACACGCGGCACTACCTGACACGTCACCTACACACAGACACACGTTCACGGGCAGCGTCTCATCTACACACAGACACACACGGCACTACCTGACACGTCACCTACACACAGACACACGTTCACGGGCAGTGTCTCATCTACACACAGACACACGTCACGACCTGTCTCATCTACACACAGACACACGTCACGACCTGACACGTCTACACACAGACACACGTCACGACCTGACACGTCGTCTACACACAGACACACGCGGCACTACCTGACACGTCTACACACAGACACACGTCACGACCTGACACGTCTACACACAGACACACGTCACGACCTGACACGTCTACACAAAGACACACGTCACGACCTGACACGTCGTCTAGACACAGACACACGTCACGACCTGACACGTCTACACGCAGACACACGCGGCACTACCTGACACGTCATCTACACGCAGACTCACGTCACGACCTGACATGTCTACACACAGACACACGGCACTACCTGACACGTCATCTACACGCAGACACACGTCACGACCTGACACGTCTACACGCAGACACACGTCACGACTTGACACGTCTACACACAGACACACGTCACGACCTGACACGTCTACACACAGACACACGTCACGACCTGACACGTCTACACACAGACACACGTCACGACCTGACACGTCTACACACAGACACACGTCACGACCTGACACGTCAACACACAGACACACGTCACGACCTGACACGTCGTCTACACACAGACACACGTCACGACCTGACACGTCATCTACACGCAGACACACGTCACGACCTGACACGTCTACACACAGACACACGTCACGACCTGACACGTCTACACACAGACACACGTCACGACCTGACACGTCTACACGCAGACACACGTCACGACCTGTCTCATCTACACGCAGACACACGCGGCACTACCTGACACGTCATCTACACACAGACACACGTCACGACTTGACACGTCTACACACAGACACACGTCACGACCTGACACGTCTACACACAGACACACGTCACGACCTGACACGTCTACACACAGACACACGTCACGACCTGTCTCATCTACACGCAGACACACGCGGCACTACCTGACACGTCATCTACACGCAGACACACGTCACGACCTGACATGTCTACACACAGACACACGTCACGACCTGACACGTCACCTACACACAGACACACGTCACGACCTGACACGTCTACACACAGACACACGTCACGACCTGACACGTCTACACACAGACACACGTCACGACCTGACACGTCTACACACAGACACACGTCACGACCTGACACGTCTACACACAGACACACGTCACGACCTGACACGTCAACACACAGACACACGTCACGACCTGACACGTCGTCTACACACAGACACACGTCACGACCTGACACGTCATCTACACGCAGACACACGTCACGACCTGACACGTCTACACACAGACACACGTCACGACCTGACACGTCGTCAACACACAGACACACGTCACGACCTGACACGTCTACACAGACACACGTCACGACCTGACACGTCTACACACAGACACACGTCACGACCTGACACGTCAACACGCAGACACACGTCACGACCTGACACGTCTACACACAGACACACGTCACGACCTGACACATCTACACACAGACACACGTCACGACCTGACACGTCTACACACAGACACACGTCACGACCTGACACGTCTACACACAGACACACGTCACGACCTGACACGTCTACACAGACACACGTCACGACCTGACACGTCTACACAGACACATGTCACGACCTGACACGTCAACACACAGACACACGTCACGACCTGACACGCCATCTACACGCAGACACACGTCACGACCTGACACGCCTACACACAGACACACGTCACGACCTGACACGTCATCTACACACAGACACACGTCACGACCTGACACGTCGCCTACACACAGACACACGTCACGACCTGACACGTCTACACAGACACACGTCACGACCTGACACGTGTACACACAGACACACGTCACGACCTGACACGTCTACACAGACACACGTCACGACCTGACACGTCTACACACAGACACACGTCACGACCTGACACGTCAACACACAGACACACGTCACGACCTGACACGTCATCAACACACAGACACACGTCACGACCTGACACGTCGTCAACACACAGACACACGTCACAACCTGACACGTCTACACGCAGACACACGTCACGACCTGACTCGTCTACACACAGACACACGTCACGACCTGACACGTCGTCTACACACAGACACACGTCACGACCTGACACGTCTACACACAGACACACGTCACGACCTGACACGTCACCTACACACAGACACACGTCACGACCTGACACGTCTACACACAGACACACGTCACGACCTGACACGTCACCTACACACAGACACACGTCACGACCTGACACGTCTACACAGACACACGTCACGACCTGACACGTCGTCAACACGCAGACACACGTCACGACCTGACACGTCTACACGCAGACACACGTCACGACCTGACACGTCTACACACAGACACACGTCACGACCTGACACGTCTACACACAGACACACGTCACGACCTGACACGCCATCTACACGCAGACACACGTCACGACCTGACACGCCTACACACAGACACACGTCACGACCTGACACGTCATCTACACACAGACACACGTCACGACCTGACACGTTGCCTACACACAGACACACGTCACGACCTGACACGTCTACACAGACACACGTCACGACCTGACACGTCGTCAACACGCAGACACACGTCACGACCTGACACGTCTACACGCAGACACACGTCACGACCTGACACGTCTACACACAGACACACGTCACGACCTGACACGTCTACACACAGACACACGTCACGACCTGACACGCCATCTACACGCAGACACACGTCACGACCTGACACGCCTACACACAGACACACGTCACGACCTGACACGTCATCTACACACAGACACACGTCACGACCTGACACGTTGCCTACACACAGACACACGTCACGACCTGACACGTCTACACAGACACACGTCACGACCTGACACGTCTACACACAGACACACGTCACGACCTGACACGTCGTCTACACGCAGACACACGTCACGACCTGACACGTCGTCTACACACAGACACACGTCACGACCTGACTCGTCGCCTACACACAGACACACGTCACGACCTGACACGTCTACACACAGACACATGTCACGACCTGACACGTCGTCTACACGCAGACACACGTCACGTCCTGACACGTCGTCTACACACAGACACACGTCACGACCTGACTCGTCGCCTACACACAGACACACGTCACGACCTGACACGTCTACACACAGACACATGTCACGACCTGACACGTCAACACGCAGACACACGTCACGACCTGACACGTCGTCAACACACAGACACACGTCACGACCTGACACGTCGTCAACACGCAGACACACGTCACGACCTGACTCGTCGCCTACACACAGACACACGTCACGACCTGACTCGTCGCCTACACACAGACACACGTCACGACCTGACACGTCTACACACAGACACACGTCACGACCTGACACGTCGTCAACACACAGACACACGTCACGACCTGACACGTCTACACACAGACACACGTCACGACCTGACACGTCACCTACACACAGACACACGTCACAACCTGACACGTCTACACACAGACACACGTCACGACCTGACACGTCAACACACAGACACACGTCACGACCTGACACGTCTACACACAGACACACGTCACGACCTGACACGTCTACACACAGACACACGTCACAACCTGACACGTCTACACGCAGACACACGTCACGACCTGACACGTCTACACACAGACACACGTCACGACCTGACACGTCGTCAACACACAGACACACGTCACGACCTGACACGTCGCCTACACACAGACACACGTCACGACCTGACACGTCTACACACAGACACACGTCACGACCTGACACGTCGTCTACACACAGACACACGTCACGACCTGACACGTCTACACACAGACACACGTCACCACCTGACACGTCTACACACAGACACACGTCACGACCTGACACGTCTACACACAGACACACGTCACGACCTGACACGTCTACACACAGACACACGTCACCACCTGACACGTCGCCTACACACATACACACGTCACGACCTGACACGTCTACACACAGACACACGGCACGACACATTGTCGTCGTCGTGACTTGACAAGGCACGACTTGACAAGCCATGACTTGGCACGCATTGACACAACACATCAGGATTTGGCACATCATCGCCGTGACTTGACTAGAGGCCGACAGAATTTTGCCGAAAGTTGGCAAATGGCCTCTTTCGGCGTAGTTTCGGTTTCGGCCGAAAGTAAATTTGTTTACTTTCGGTCTGGTTTCGTTTTCGACCGAAACCAGAAATTCCGTTTCGGTCGGCCTCTAGACTTGACACATCACCTTTTGACACAGCACGACAGGACACATCATCGCACAACACAATCACACAACACATCCACACTTGACGCATCACGATTTTACACATCAAGGTGCAACATCGCAACCGCCTTCCCTATCCACCGTTACCACCGTCACCACCGTCACCACCGTCACCACCGTCACCACCGTCACCACCGTCACTGTCGAAGTCACCACCACCATCACTGTCACCAGCGCCATCACTACCACCGTCACCACCACCACCACCGTCACCACCGTCACCACCGTCACTGTCGAAGTCACCACCACCATCCCTGTCACCAGCGCCATCACTACCACCGTCACCACCACCACCACGTCCACCACGTCACCACCCGTCACCACCGTCACCACCACCACCACTCACCCTCCGGCTTGTCCACAAACAGCCTCTTGAGGCTCTGGTAGGTGCCGATCTTGATGGTGCCGTACGACGCTTGCCGCAGCACCGCCGGAGCGATCCTAGCGGAGGGATCGGGCCGCGTGGGTTAGTGGGGGCGTGGGGGAGCAGGTGGGGGGAGGGGGGCCCCAGGCAGGTGGGGGGAGGGGGGCCCCAGCGAGCCGCTCACAACCAACGTCAACAAACTCACACTTGGTGTTGACACCACAGGCAAAGGGTGTCCCCCCCCACCCCCCCCCGCCGTTGGGGCAAGTGCCGTTAGTAGCGGAGCAGCGGCGTGCCTACCAAGGCCGTCAGCTGCGGCGCACGACGTGGGGCGGCCGGGCGCCACGCCCGGCCGCCTTTGTCTCCCCGGTGGTGAGCGCCCCGGTGGTGAGCGCGCCGGGGGCCTCTCGTCGCGGCCGACGCGGTGCGGTGCGTGCAGCCAGCGCGTGAGCGGGCGGACTCACCCCGAGTAGAGTGCGCGTGGACCCTCGTCGCGAGCGATGAGGTGCAGTGCTGCAGCATGCCGCGGTACCGAACCTCCGGTAGCGCGCGTCGCCCACCAGCTGGCCCTGCACCTGCAGGCGCGTCTTCGTCAGGTCGATGGGGAACGTGCCTGCAACGTCGTCGTCGCCGTCGTCAACGTCATCATCACCGTTGTTGTCCGCACCTCCAATGAGCACGGTTGGCTTCGTGCGGTGCGATCAACACACACCACCACGACACCCACTCCTCTCTCCCTGCGTCTCCTCCCTCCCCCCTCCTCTCCCCCCCTCCCCCCCCCTCCTCTCCCTTCCCCCCCCCCCTCCTCTCCCTCCCCCCTCCTCTCCCTCTCCCCCCTCCTCCTCTCCCCCCCTCCTCCCTCCCCCCCTCCTCCTCTCCCCTCCCCCCTCCTCCTCTCCCTCCCCCTCCTCTCCCCCCCCTCCTTCTTCCGCCCCCCCTCTCCTCCCCTCCTCTCCCCCCCCTCCTCCTCTCCCCCCCCTCCTCTCCCTCCCCCTCCTCCCTCCCTCCTCCCTCTCCCCCCCCTCTCTCCCTCCCCCCCCCCTCCTCTCCCCTCCCCCCTCCTCCTCTCCCCTCCCCCCCTCCTCTCCCTCCCCCCTCCTCCTCTCCCCCCCCTCCTCTCCCTCCCCTCCCCCTCCTCTCCCCCCCCTCCCCCCTCCTCCCCCTCCCCTCCTCCCTCCCCCCCTCCTCCTCTCCCCCCTCCTCCCCCCTCCTCTCCCTCCCCCTCCTCCTCTCTCCCCCCTCCTCTCCCTCCTCCTCTCCCCCCTCTCCTCCCTCCCCCCCCTCCTCTCCCTCCCCCCCCTCTCCCTCCTCCCTCCTCTCCCCCCTCCTCTCCCTCCCCCCCTCCCTCTCCCCTCCCCCCCCTCCTCTCCCCCCCCTCCTCTCCCTCCCCCCCTCCTCTCCCCCCCTCTCCTCTCCCCCCCTCCTCCTCTCCCCCCCCTCCACTCCGTCCCCCCTCCCCCCCCCCTCCCTCTCCCCCCCCCCCACTCACCACACTCCGCGGTGATGGACGCCAGGCCCCCGTACACAAACGGCTTCCAGTTGAGACCGGACATCGCTCGTGCAGCGGCTGCCTCCTCGATAGCGCCTGGGGGTGTGGGGGGTGTGGGGGATGTGGGGGGTGTGGGGGGTGTGGGCGTGTGGGGGGTGTGGGGGTGTGGGGGGGAGGAGGTGGGGGGAGGGGGGGCAAGGGCAAGGAGGAGGGGGGGACACGGAGCGGCAAGAAATTTTTACTTTTTGTTTCAACATCACCCGAGGACTACTACTAAAAAAAAACACTGGACAGGAACAACTTCCCGGAACTCGACTCCCTCCCAGACAGGGCCCCTCTGTGCGTCCCTGAAGAAGGAGCATTACCTGAAACGTCACCAACTATTATTATTGTTATTACTACTCCAGCAGAAGCTCTGCCACCCGGCACTTTGCCATCCGGAATGCTCCGTGAACCAGGCACCTGTCACGGGCGTCAAAACGAATCTCAGACACAGGAATAGGTTTTACCCTTTTTAACTGGCACAAAACTGACACCTTTATTCAAGGCATCATGTTTGCAATAACCACAACACAAGCAGTCAAAATGCAAACAAAAAAGACAACTCTGATATATGCACTGTCCTTGAATTTGATTGACAACTCTGATAATATGCACTGTCCTTGAAATGAATCTCAGACACGCCCACACAACCAAAGACAAAGATCCCCCGCGTAGACTTGATAGACTGGAGGGGCAAGTGCTGTTAGCGAGCACCTATGAAGGGCCGGCAAGGACCACGAGGGGGTGGGTGGCCAGCACCACGCCAGGCCGCCTTTGTCTCCTAGTGGCGATGTTTACAAACCAGATACTTATTTTGAGGCCGAGTCGACCTAGGGGAGGCCCAGGAACGGTTCAGATAACCGTCACTGGTGGCTGTGAGCGGAAATCGAACCCGGGTTGCTGGGTTCATAGCGCAGCGCGCTAACCGGTACACTGCCGCTCCCCCACCCACACACACCCACACACACCTACACACCCAATCACACCCTCACACACCCACTCACAAACACACACCCACAAACACACACCCACCCCACCCACAAACAACCACCCCACCTCCCCACAACACACACACAAACTCTCACACACACACCCCCACCCACAAAACCCACACCCCGACTCACCCACTAACCCACACACACCTACACTCACCCACACACCTACACTCACCACACACCCCCACAAACACACTCACCCACACCCCCCCACAAACACACTCACCCACACACATTCATCCCCCCCACCGTACTGCAGCACACGCTCAGCAAAAGCATCCAAACTTGGCAGCCGATGCTCATAGCACAGGAGGGGGGGGGGGGTGGAGGCTTTGTGATGGATTCTGAGCGGCATTCCAGGAAGGGTTTTGGTTCACAATGGCCAAATCGGTGCTCTCCTGCACGTAACCCATGAACACGGATCCACTCTCACACGCACAAGACAAAGATCCCCCACGTAGCCTTTAACAGACTGCTGGGGCAAGTGCTGTTAGTAGCGAGTAGCGAGCACTTATTAAGGCCGGCACGGCACACGAGGGGGTGGGTGGCCAGCACCACGCCCAGCGGCGGTGCTTACACACCATACCAGGTCCTCATTTGAGGCCGAGTCGACCTATGGGGAGGCCCAGGACCGGTTCAGATAATCGTCACCGGTGTTGGCCATGAGCGGGAATCGGATTCGGGTTGCAAGGTTCGTAGCGCAGCGTAGCGCTAACCACTACACCCACCACTCCCCAAAGACAGGGATCCCCCGTATAGCCTTAACAGACTGTTCGGGCAAGTATGGTTAGTAGCGAGCACCTATTAGGGCTGCCAAGACATTTAAACTCACGCACGCATTCACACACGATTAATTTACAGTACATATATACATATGTGCACACATACACAATCACGCACTCACCCACCCAGCCACTCACTCCCTTACTCACTCACCCACCCACCCAACCACTCACTCCCTCACTCACTCACCCACCCAACCACTCACTCGTTCACTCACTCACTCACCCAGCCAACCACTCACTCCCTCACTTACCCACCCAACCACTCACTCGTTCACTCACTCACCCACCCACCCACTCACTCCCTTACTCACCCACCCAACCACTCACTCGTTCACTCACTCACCCACCCAACCACTCACTCACCCACCCAACCACTCACTCGTTCACTCACTCACCCACCCAACCACTCACTCACCCACCCAACCACTCACTCGTTCACTCACTTACCCACACACTCACCCACTGCCTCATTCGCTCACTCACTTACTCACCTCACCCACCAATATAACCACCGACTCCCGCAACCAGCCACTTACCCACTTACTCCCTTATTCACTCACTCACCAACTGCTCCGTTTGCTCACTCACTTAACTCACTCGCCCACCCATATAACCACCCACTCACTCACTCAACCACTCACTCACCCACCCACTCACTTATTCACTCACCAAACCACTCACTCATTCACTCACTCACCCACTGCCCCATTCGCTCACTCACTCGTCAACCCAAATCTACCACCCATCCACTCAACCAAATCACCCACCCCATCCACTCACTCAACCAAACACCCACTGACTAAGCCCACCCCCCACGGCCCGGTTACATACGAGGACGGGCTGGTTGCCAAAGGCCAACTCCGTAGCCGTTTGTCCCGTCCTGCCTCCTGGCCAGCCTCTACAGGACTGAGCTGCATCTGTCTGGGGGAAGGCGGGGATGGGGGAGGGATTGGGTGGGAAGGATTGGGGAGGGAGAGTTGGAGGCGCTGCTACTGGTGCCTTCAGAGTTTGTGAGCCGTGGTGGTGGCGTTGGTGATGGTGGCGGTGGAGAGAGACACCGCAAACTCCAAATATACATCAGGCGTCAGGGGTCGGGGATCGAAACCGCGGCCTCCTGCATACCACGCGAGCTGGTCAACATCTCGTTACCGTGGCTCTGTGCTGATGCAGCACGGATCCCCCTTGCAAACTAGCCGGCTAACTGGCGAACAGGGACTTTTGCATGTCACAAATGAACACCGACGGGTCGATCGATTCATTCATAAATAAAAGGGAATAAATTAAATCGGTGACCTTTTGGGCAACGGCGCACCTTCTCTCAAGTGATGTGAAGAGGGCCACTGAAGAAGGACCATTGCCTGAAACGTCGCCCATTGCTTATTTTTTTTCTCTCCTTTCAAGGCCACACACACGGCGGTGTCATTGACGAACGCGTTGAGTTGTTGTTGTTGTCGGTGGTGCTCGAGCACCACCGACAACAACAGCAGATGACTTGGATTATGAGCGGCGGCACAGCGGTTCGCGCTGCACTGCGCTACGAACCCCGCGACCCGAGTTCGATTCCCGCTCACGGCCAGCGCCGGTGACGATTGTCTGAACCGGTCTTGGGGCTCCCCTAGGTCGGCTCAGCCAAAAAACGAGTACCCGGTGCCACGCGTAAACATCGCCACTCGGGAGACAAAGGCGGCCGGGCGTGGTTGCTGGCCACCCGCCCCCTCGTGTGCCGTGCCGGCCTTCATACTACTCACGAGCAGCACTTGCCCCAACAGTCTGTTTAGGCTACAGGGGGGGGGATCTTTATCTTTGCTGTTGTTAGTGTGTGTGTGTGCGCGTGTGTGTGTGGTTCTGGCAATGCCCCAGGGTGAATGTTCTATTTGTGGGGAACAGAACACCACGTGTGGCTTTTTTAATACTTAGAACTACAGCACCTGATTCAACCATCCCGCCGTCTACCCACACACACCACCACACACCCAACCACACACCATACAATACACACACACCACACACCCAACCACTCGCTGTGTAACCCCCACACACAATACACACATCCAGCCGCACTCCATACAACCCACACACCATACAACCCACACGCCATACAATCACACGTGTAACCCACACACAATACAGACATCCAGCCGCACTCCATACAATCACACGTGTAACCCGCACACACACACCCAACCGCACCCCATATAACCCACACACACAGCCAACCACAAACACACACATCACAAACCCAGAGTACACAAACTCACACACACACCATACACGCATCATAAACCACAACAAAGACAAAGATCCCCCGCATAGCCTTAACAGACTCTAAGGGCAAGGGCTATTAGCGAGCACCTATGAAGGCCGGCACAGTGCACCAGAGGGTGGGTGGCTAGCACCTCGCCCAGCTGCGATGTTGACACACCACACAAGGTTATCATTTGAGGCTGAGTGGACCTAGGAGAGGTCCAGATTCGTTCAGATAATAGTCACTGATGGTAGGCCACGAGCAGGAATCGAACTCGAGTCTCCAGGTTCATCGACACCACACCCCCATCTACACCACACACACCACACCCCCATCTACACCACACACCACACCCCCATCTACACCACACCCCCATCTACACCACACACACCACACCCCCATCTACACCACACACCACACCCCCATCTACACCACACACACCACACCCCCATCTACACCAGACACACCACACCCCCATCTACACCACACACACCACACCCCCATCTACACCACACCCCCATCTACACCACACACACCACACCCCCATCTACACCACACACACCACACCCACATCTAAGCGGCCATCCATTTAGTAGGCACGTAAAAATCCGTCAAAATGTGACCCCTCCCTGTAGCCACGCGTACTTTTAACACCCCCCCCCCCGCCAAATCCTAAAGAACGGCCGATATTTAATCCACGCAGAAACGATCAAGGATTAATCATATTAACGTGTTTAAGCAAACAGATAGTCCACCGCCGGCTGCATTAAATAATTAAGTTGCGTACCTTTAAAAAGTGTGTCTAATGTCCGCTAGGTTTGAAGGCCGGCTGAACCCAGTCGAACAGGTTACGTATTATAGGGATTTCGTCAACAGGTGCAATGTCAGGCAGAAGCACAGCAGCGTGATCGCTCGCAGTCAGGGGCACGGTGGTACACAAAGAGTGACGCCTCTCCCACAGTCCCACTTCTCACGCTAGTACTTCGTTGTCTCACAGCTGAAGACACTGAACTGTGGCTCATTTGAAGGCCAATGTAGACGAATTATTATCGAGGCTTCACCCCCTCCCCGCCCCGTTTCCTACGCGTACATTGTCAGTGAGACCCCCCCCCCCCATACGCAAGCGTACGCGTTGGGGTCAACCACCCCCCTCCACACTCCATGCGTACGTACTGAATGGATGGCCCCCTACCCCACAGACACACAGGCTCACCTGTAGCTACTCCACACGGACGAACGCGCGTGGCCTGGAAGCGTCACGGCCGCTCTCGCTCACTCAGCCGGATCACTCAGCCGGCCGCCGGGAGAGAGCGGAGGAGAGAGCGCGGAGGAGTGAGCTGGGAAACGAGGGAGTGCTGAGAGCGAAGAGAGAGAGAGAGCGAGCGAGGGAGAAGGAGGGGCGAGGGAGGGCGACCACCCTTGCCACACGCCCAGATTGGCTGTCATCTACAAATACTCCAAATCCAAGGGGAGGTGGGGAAGTACGGGCTACACGTCCAGGGTTAGAGTTGGGGTTAGAGTTGGGGCTATAGTTATCACGTGGGTTAGAGTTGGGGCTATAGTCATCACGTGGGTTAGAGTTGGGGTTCGAGTTGGGGCTATAGTTATCACGTGGGTTAGAGTTGGGGCTATAGTTATCACGTGGGTTAGAGTTGGGGCTATAGTTATCACGTGGGTTAGAGTTGGGGCTATAGTTATCACGAGGGTTAGAGTTGGGGTTAGAGTTAGGGCTATAGTTATCACATGGGTTAGAGTTGGGGTTAGAGTTAGGGCTATAGTTATCACATGGGTTAGAGTTGGGGTTAGAGTTAGGGCTATAGTTATCACATGGGTTAGAGTTGGGGTTAGAGTTAGGGCTATAGTTATCACGTGGGTTAGAGTTGGGGTTAGAGTTAGGGCTATAGTTATCACGTGGGTTAGAGTTGGGGTAAGAGTTGGGGCTATAATTATCACGTGGGTTAGAGTTGGGGTTAGAGTTAGGGCTATAGTTATCACGAGGGTTAGAGTTGGGGCTATAGCTATCACGAGAGTTAGAGTTGGGGTTAGAGGTGGGGCCATAGTTATCACGAGGGTTAGAGTTGGGGTTAGAGGTGGGGCTATAGTTATCACGTGGGTTAGAGTTGGGGTTAGAGTTGGGGCTATAGTTATCACGAGGGTTAGAGTTGGGGTTATAGTTATGGCTGTGTAAGTGTTAAGATTATGTAAGTGTTAGGATTATGTAAGTGATAGGATTATGTAAGTGTTAAGATTGTGTAAGTGTTAGAGCTATGTAAGTGTTAGGGCTATGTAAGTGTTAGGGCTGTATAAGTGTTAGGGCTGTGTAAGTGTTAGGGCTGTGTAAGTGTTAGGGCTGTGTAAGTGTTAGGGCTGTGTAAGTGTTAGGCCTGTGTAAGTGTTAGGCCTGTGTAAGTGTTAGGCCTGTGTAAGTGTTAGGGCTGTGTAAGTGTTAAGATTATGTAAGTGTTAAGTAAGTGTTAGGGCTGTGTAAGTGTTAGGGCTGTGTAAGTGTTATGGCTGTGTAAGTGTTAGGGCTGTGTAAGTGTTAGGGCTGTGTAAGTGTTAGGGCTGTGTAAGTGTTAAGATTATGTAAGTGTTAGGATTATGTAAGTGTTAGTGCAATGCAAGTGTTAGGGCTGTGTAAGTGTTAGGGCTGTGTAAGTGTTAGGGCTGTGTAAGTGTTAGGCCTGTGTAAGTGTTAGGGCTGTGTAAGTGTTAGGCCTGTGTGAGTGTTAGGCCTGTGTAAGTGTTAGGGCTGTGTAAGTGTTAAGATTATGTAAGTGTTAAGTAAGTGTTAGGGCTGTGTAAGTGTTAGGGCTGTGTAAGTGTTAGGGCTGTGTAAGTGTTAGAGCTATGTAAGTGTTAGGGCTGTGTAAGTGTTAGGGCTGTGTAAGTGTTAGGGCTGTGTAAGTGTTAAGATTATGTAAGTGTTAGGGCTGTGTAAGTGTTAGGGCTGTGTAAGTGTTATGGCTGTGTAAGTGTTAAGATTATGTAAGTGTTAGGATTATGTAAGTGTTAGTGCAATGCAAGTGTTAGGGCTGTGTAAGTGTTAGGGCTATGTAAGTGTTAGGGCTATGTAAGTGTTAGGGCTATGTAAGTTATAGCGCTAATAAACGCACGTAAATATCTAAAACTGAATGAATTCAGTCGATATAAGCAATGGTAAATGTGGTTGAATCTCCGTGTAAGTATATGTGGGTGTGTTTGTCTATGTATGTCTATGATTCTCTGTATAAGCCTGTGGGTTTCTGTGTGAGTCTACGGGTCTCTGTGTGAGACTACGGGTCTCTGTGTTAGACTACGGGTCTCTGTGTGAGTCTACGGGTCTCTGTGTGAGACTACGGGTCTCTGTGTGAGTCTACGGGTCTCTGTGTGAGTCTACGGGTCTGTGTTAGTCTACGGGTCTCTGTGTGAGACTACGGGTCTCTGTGCGAGACTACGGGTCTCTGTGTTAGACTACGGGTCTCTGTGTGAGACTACGGGTCTCTGTGTGAGTCTACAGGTCTCTGTGTTAGTCTACGGGTCTCTGTGTTAGCCTACGGGTCTCTGTGCGAGTCTACGGGTCTCTGTGTGAGACCACGGGTCTCTGTGTGAGACTACGGGTCTCTGTGTTAGACTACGGGTCTCTGTGTGAGACTACGGGTCTCTGTGTTAATCTGTCTCTATGTGAGTCTATTGGTCTACATATGAATATGTGGGTCTCTGTGTGAGACTACGGGTCTCTGTGTGAGTCTATGGGTCTCTGTGTGAGTCTATGGGTCTCTGTGTGAGTCTACAGGTCTCTGTGTGAGACTACGGGTCTCTGTGTGAGACTACGGGTCTCTGTGTGAGTCTACAGGTCTCTGTGTGAGACTACGGGTCTCTGTGTGAGACTACGGGTCTCCGTGTTAGACGACGGGTCTCTGTGTGAGACTACGGGTCTCTGTGTGAGACTACGGGTCTCTGTGTTAGCCTACGGGTCTCTGTGTTAATCTGTCTCTATGTGAGTCTATTGGTCTACATATGAATATGTGGGTCTCTGTGTGAGACTACGGGTCTCTGTGTGAGTCTATGGGTCTCTGTGTGAGTCTATGGGTCTCTGTGTGAGTCTACAGGTCTCTGTGTGAGACTACGGGTCTCTGTGTGAGACTACGGGTCTCTGTGTGAGTCTACAGGTCTCTGTGTGAGACTACGGGTCTCTGTGTGAGACTACGGGTCTCCGTGTTAGACGACGGGTCTCTGTGTGAGTCTACGGGTCTGTGTGAGACTACGGGTCTCCGTGTTAGACTACGGGTCTCTGTGTGAGACTATGGGTCTCTGTACGAGACTACGGGTCTCTGTGTGAGTCTACGGGTCTCTGTGTGAGACTACGGGTCTCCGTGTTAGACTACGGGTCTCTGTGTGAGACTACGGGTCTCTGTGTGAGACTACGGGTCTCTGTGTGAGACTACGGGTCTCTGTAGGAGTCTATGGGTCTCTGTTTAAGCCTGTGGCTCTTTATGTGGGTCTCTATGTGAGTCTTTGGCTCTCTGCGCGAGTCTAAGAGAAGCCCCGGTGTAACTGCTGTGTCTGTGCGGCTGAAAACCCGGATTTGAACCCCGGCTTTCTGAGCGGGTGGGTTGCCGGCTCCGCGTCTCTGGCACGGCCATTGTGAACCCTCTTGACATCCAGCTGTGTGCTTGACCTCTGAGCAAACTGGCGTCCACGGGACCATGTGGTTGCTCCTGTTTATCTTTAATGATAAACCAATGGGGGGGAGGAGGGGGAGGGTGTGAGGAATGGACTCCCCTCAACCGGCTCATTCTAGAGTCTACGGGTCTCTGTGCGAGTCTGCGGGTCTCTGTGCGAGTTTATGGGTCTCTGTGCGAGTCTGTGGGACTCTGTGCGAGTCTGTGGGTCTCTGTGCGAGTCTGTGGGTCTCTGTGCGAGTCTGTGGGTCACTTTGAGCCTATGGCTCTTCGTGCGAGTCTACGGATCTCCGTGCGAGTCTACGGATCTCCGTGCGAGTCTACGGGTCTACATATGAATAAGTGGGTCTCTAAGTGAGTCTACGGCCCTCCATGTGAGTCTATGAGAAGCCCCGGGCTAACCGCTGTGACTGTGCGGATACGAACCCGGGCTTTCTGAGTGGGTGGGTTGCCGGCTCCGCGTCTCCGGCACGGCCATTGTGAACCCTCTCGACACCCAGCTGTGTGCTTGACCTCGGAGCAAACTGGCGTCCACGGGACCACGTGCTTGCTCCTGTTTATCTTTAATGATAAACCAATAGGGAAGGGGAGGGGCGGAGGAATGAACTCCCCTCAACCGGCTCATTCTAGAGTCTATGGGAGTCTCTGTGCGAGTCGACTATGGGTCTCTGTGCGAGTCGTCTATGGGTCTCTGTGAGAGTCGTCTATGGGTCTCTGTGAGAGTCGTCTATGGGTCTCTGTGAGAGTCGTCTATGGGTCTCTGTGTGAGTCGTCTATGGGTCTCTGTGAGAGTCGTCTATGGGTCTCTGTGAGAGTCGTCTATGGGGGTCTCTATGCGAGTCGTCTATGGGTCTCTGTGTGAGTCGTCTATGGGTCTCTGTGCGAGTAGTCTATGGGTCTCTGTGAGAGTCGTCTATGGGTCTCTGTGAGAGTCGTCTATGGGTCTCTGTGAGAGTCGTCTATGGGTCTCTGTGTGAGTCGTCTATGGGTCTTTGTGCGAGTCGTCTATGGGTCTCTGTGTGAGTCTATGGGTCTCTGTGCGAGTCGTCTATGGGTCTCTGTGCGAGTCGTCTATGGGTCTCTGTGTGAGTCGTCTATGGGTCTCTGTGCGAGTCGTCTATGGGTCTCTGTGCGAGTCGTCTATGGGGGTCTCTATGCGAGTCGTTTATGGGTCTCTGTGAGAGTCGTCTATGGGTCTCTGTGTGAGTCGTCTATGGGTCTCTGTGAGAGTCGTCTATGGGTCTCTGTGAGAGTCGTCTATGGGTCTCTGTGAGGGTCGTCTATGGGTCTCTGTGTGAGTCGTCTATGGGTCTTTGTGCGAGTCGTCTATGGGTCTCTGTGTGAGTCTATGGGTCTCTGTGCGAGTCGTCTATGGGTCTCTGTGCGAGTCGTCTATGGGTCTCTGTGTGAGTCGTCTATGGGTCTCTGTGCGAGTCGTCTATGGGTCTCTGTGCGAGTCGTCTATGGGGGTCTCTATGCGAGTCGTTTATGGGTCTCTGTGAGAGTCGTCTATGGGTCTCTGTGTGAGTCGTCTATGGGTCTCTGTGAGAGTCGTCTATGGGTCTCTGTGAGAGTCGTCTATGGGTCTCTGTGAGGGTCGTCTATGGGTCTTTGTGCGAGTCGTCTATGGGTCTCTGTGTGAGTCTATGGGTCTCTGTGCGAGTCGTCTATGGGTCTCTGTGCGAGTCGTCTATGGGTCTCTGTGTGAGTCGTCTATGGGTCTCTGTGCGAGTCGTCTATGGGTCTCTGTGCGAGTCGTCTATGGGGGTCTCTATGCGAGTCGTTTATGGGTCTCTGTGAGAGTCGTCTATGGGTCTCTGTGTGAGTCGTCTATGGGTCTCTGTGAGAGTCGTCTATGGGTCTCTGTGAGAGTCGTCTATGGGTCTCTGTGTGAGTCGTCTATGGGTCTCTGTGCGAGTCGTCTATGGGTCTCTGTGTGAGTCTATGGGTCTCTGTGCGAGTCGTCTATGGGTCTCTGTGCGAGTCGTCTATGGGTCTCTGTGTGAGTCGTCTATGGGTCTCTGTGCGAGTCGTCTATGGGGGTCTCTATGCGAGTCGTTTATGGGTCTCTGTGAGAGTCGTCTATGGGTCTCTGTGTGAGTCGTCTATGGGTCTCTGTGAGAGTCGTCTATGGGTCTCTGTGAGAGTCGTCTATGGGTCTCTGTGAGGGTCGTCTATGGGTCTCTGTGAGAGTCGTCTATGGGTCTCTGTGAGGGTCGTCTATGGGTCTCTGTGTGAGTCGTCTATGGGTCTCTGTGTGAGTCGTCTATGGGTCTCTGTGAGAGTCGTCTATGGGTCTCTGTGAGAGTCGTCTATGGGTCTCTGTGAGGGTCGTCTATGGGTCTCTGTGCGAGTCGTCTATGGGTCTCTGTGCGAGTCGTCTATGGGTCTCTGTGAGAGTCGTCTATGGGTCTCTGTGAGGGTCGTCTATGGGTCTCTGTGCGAGTCGTCTATGGGGGTCTCTGTGTGAGTCGTCTATGGGTCTCTGTGAGGGTCGTCTATGGGTCTCTGTGAGAGTTGTCTATGAGGGTCTCTGTGTGAGTCGTCTATGGGTCTCTGTGAGTCGTCTATGGGTCTCTGTGTGAGTCCATGGGTCTCTGTGCGAGTCGTCTATGGGTCTCTGTGCGAGTCGTCTATGGGTCTCTGTGAGAGTCGTCTATGGGTCTCTGTGAGAGTCGTCTATGGGTCTCTGTGTGAGTCGTCTATGGGTCTCTGTGAGAGTCGTCTATGGGTATCTGTGAGAGTCGTCTATGGGGGTCTCTATGATAGTCGTCTATGGGTCTCTGTGAGAGTCGTCTATGGGTCTCTGTGAGAGTCGTCTATGGGTCTCTGTGTGAGTCGTCTATGGGTCTCTGTGCGAGTCGTCTATGGGTCTCTGTGTGAGTCTATGGGTCTCTGTGCGAGTCGTCTATGGGTCTCTGTGCGAGTCGTCTATGGGTCTCTGTGCGAGTCGTCTATGGGTCTCTGTGTGAGTCGTCTATGGGTCTCTGTGCGAGTCGTCTATGGGTCTCTGTGCGAGTCGTCTATGGGGGTCTCTATGCGAGTCGTTTATGGGTCTCTGTGTGAGTCGTCTATGGGTCTCTGTGAGAGTCGTGTATGGGTCTCTGTGAGAGTCGTCTATGGGTCTCTGTGAGGGTCGTCTATGGGTCTCTGTGAGAGTCGTCTATGGGTCTCTGTGAGAGTCGTCTATGGGTCTCTGTGAGAGTCGTCTATGGGTCTCTGTGAGGGTCGTCTATGGGTCTCTGTGCGAGTCGTCTATGGGTCTCTGTGCGAGTCGTCTATGGGTCTCTGTGTGAGTCGTCTATGGGTCTCTGTGAGGGTCGTCTATGGGTCTCTGTGCGAGTCGTCTATGGGGGTCTCTGTGTGAGTCGTCTATGGGTCTCTGTGAGGGTCGTCTATGGGTCTCTGTGAGAGTTGTCTATGAGGGTCTCTGTGTGAGTCGTCTATGGGTCTCTGTGAGTCGTCTATGGGTCTCTGTGTGAGTCCATGGGTCTCTGTGCGAGTCGTCTATGGGTCTCTGTGTGAGTCGTCTATGGGTCTCTGTGTGAGTCTATGG
Source organism: Petromyzon marinus (assembly GCF_048934315.1). Taxonomy (NCBI): domain Eukaryota; kingdom Metazoa; phylum Chordata; class Hyperoartia; order Petromyzontiformes; family Petromyzontidae; genus Petromyzon; species Petromyzon marinus. The sequence continues at coordinate 7,908,242 of NC_133730.1, forward strand.
GTCTCTGTGAGTCGTCTATGGGTCTCTGTGAGTCGTCTATGGGTCTCTGTGTGAGTCTATGGGTCTCTGTGTGAGTCTATGGGTCTCTGTGTGAGTCGTCTATGGGTCTCTGTGTGAGTCTATGGGTCTCTGTGCGAGTCGTCTATGGGTCTCCGTGTGAGTCGTCTATGGGTCTCTGTGTGAGTCGTCTATGGGTCTCTGTGTGAGTCGTCTATGGGTCTCTGTGTGAGTCGTCTATGGGTCTCTGTGTGAGTCTATGGGTCTCTGTGCGAGTCGTCTATGGGTCTCCGTGTGAGTCGTCTATGGGTCTCTGTGCGAGTCGTCTATGGGTCTCTGTGAGTCGTCTATGGGTCTCTGTGAGAGTCGTCTATGGGTCTCTGTGAGAGTCGTCTATGGGTCTCTATGCGAGTCGTCTATGGGTCTCTGTGTGAGTCGTCTATGGGTCTCTGTGTGAGTCGTCTATGGGTCTCTGTGAGAGTCGTCTATGGGTCTCTGTGTGAGTCGTCTATGGGTCTCTGTGTGAGTCGACTATGGGGGTCTCTATGCGAGTCGTCTATGGGTCTCTGTGTGAGTCGTCTATGGGGGTCTCTGTGAGAGTCGTCTATGGGTCTCTGTGCGAGTCGTCTAAGGGTCTCTGTGCGAGTCGTCTATGGGTCTCTGTGCGAGGTGTCTATGGGTCTCTGTGAGAGTCGACTATGGGTCTCTGTGTGAGTCGTCTATGGGTCTCTGTGAGGGTCGTCTATGGGTCTGTGAGAGTCGTCTATGGGTCTCTGTGAGAGTCGTCTATGGGTCTCTGTGCGAGGTGTCTATGGGTCTCTGTGTGAGTCGTCTATGGGTCTCTGTGTGAGTCGTCTATGGGGGTCTCTGTGTGAGTCGTCTATGGGTCTCTGTGAGAGTCGTCTATGGGTCTCTGTGTGAGTCGTCTATGGGGGTCTCTATGCGAGTCGTCTATGGGTCTCTGTGAGAGTCGTCTATGGGTCTCTGTGCGAGTCGTCTATGGGACTCTGTGTGAGTCGTCTATGGGTCTCTGTGAGCGTCGTCTATGGGTCTCTGTGCGAGTCGTCTATGGGTCTCTGTGTGAGTCGTCTATGGGTCTCTGTGTGAGTCGTCTATGGGTCTCTGTGTGAGTCGTCTATGGGTCTCTGTGAGAGTCGTCTATGGGTCTCTGTGTGAGTCGTCTATGGGGGTCTCTATGCGAGGTGTCTATGGGTTTCTGTGTGAGTCGTCTATGGGTCTCTGTGTGAGACGTCTATGGGTCTCTGTGCGAGTCGTCTATGGGTCTCTATGCGAGTCGTCTATGGGTCTCTGTGAGAGTCGTCTATGGGTCTCTGTGCGAGTCGACTATGGGTCTCTGTGCGAGTCGTCTATGGGTCTCTGTGCGAGTCGTCTATGGGTCTCTGTGCGAGTCGTCTATGGGTCTCTGTGTGAGTAGTCTATGGGTCTCTATGAGAGTCGTCTATGGATCTCTGTGTGAGTCGTCTATGGGTCTCTGTGAGAGTCGTCTATGGGTCTCTATGAGAGTCGTCTATGGATCTCTGTGTGAGTCGTCTATGGGTCTCTGTGAGAGTCGTCTATGGGTCTCTGTGTGAGTCGTCTATGGGTCTCTGTGAGAGTCGTCTATGGGTCTCTGTGAGAGTCGTCTATGGGTCTCTGTGTGAGTCGTCTATGGGTCTCTGTGTGAGTCGTCTATGGGTCTCTGTGCGAGTCGTCTATGGGTCTCTGTGCGAGTCGTCTATGGGTCTCTGTGCGAGTCGTCTATGGGTCTCTGTGTGAGTAGTCTATGGGTCTCTATGAGAGTCGTCTATGGATCTCTGTGTGAGTCGTCTATGGGTCTCTGTGAGAGTCGTCTATGGGTCTCTATGAGAGTCGTCTATGGATCTCTGTGTGAGTCGTCTATGGGTCTCTGTGAGAGTCGTCTATGGGTCTCTGTGTGAGTCGTCTATGGGTCTCTGTGTGAGTCGTCTATGGGTCTCTGTGAGAGTCGTCTATGGGTCTCTGTGTGAGTCGTCTATGGGTCTCTGTGTGAGTCGTCTATGGGTCTCTGTGTGAGTCGTCTATGGGTCTCTGTGAGTCGTCTATGGGTCTCTGTGCGAGTCATCTATGTGGGCCTCTGTGGGTCTCTGTGTGAGTAGTCTATGGGTCTCTGTGTGAGTCGTCTATGGGTCTCTGTGTGAGTCGTCTATGGGTCTCCGTGTGAGTCGTCTATGGGTCTCTGTGTGAGTAGTCTATGGGTCTCTGTGTGAGTCGTCTATGGGTCTCTGTGTGAGTCGTCTATGGGTCTCTGTGTGAGTCGTCTATGGGTCTCTGTGTGAGTCGTCTATGGGTCTATGTGAGTCGTCTATGGGTCTCTGTGAGTGTCGTCTATGGGTCTCTGTGAGTGTCGTCTATGGGTCTATGTGCGAGTCGTCTATGGGTCTCTGTGTGAGTCGTCTATGGGGGTCTCTATGAGAGTCGTCTATGGGTCTCTGTGTGAGTCGTCTATGGGTCTCTGTGTGAGTCGTCTATGGGTCTCTGTGTGAGTCGTCTATGGGTCTCTGTGTGAGTCGTCTATGGGTCTCTGTGTGAGTCGTCTATGGGTCTCTGTGAAGGTCTATGGGGTCTCTGTGTGAGTCGTCTATGGGTCTCTGTGAGAGTCGTCTATGGGTCTCTGTGAGAGTCGTCTATGGGTCTCTGTGCGAGTCGTCTATGGGTCTCTGTGCGACTCTACCCTCAGTGTGCCTTAAGAATAAAAATCCGTGGAACTTCTGCGAGTGTCCGTGGAGTATAGATGACGCAGGTATTTAACGAAATCAACTTTACTAATGAGGTGGGCCACCACCACCATCATCATCCGTATCGTCATCATCACTGACATGTTAAGATGTTAAAGGTTCCACGGTGGCAAGTTGTTGACGACGAGGTTGATGAGTTCGATCACAATACTCTTTGGTTCTATTGGGTAAAGTCACGTAGATGAAAATAAAATAACAAAAAATCACGACGTTTCGGCCACAACACAAGCGGCCTTCATCAGGTGAAGGGAAGAGACGAGACTGTCTTGTCCCTTCACCTGATGAAGGCCGCTTGTGTTGTGACCGAAACGTCGTCATTTTTTGTTATTTTATTTTCACCTACGTGACTTTACCCAATAGAACCAAAGAGTATGGATCCTAGCAGTCATGAAAGCTTTAAATCTAGATTCGATCACGATCCTGACCCCTGCTGTACACCACACGCTTTAGAGTACAGCAGCACCTCGGAGATCGAACGCACCGGAACTCGAACAAATCGGTGTCCGAACGATATTTTCGAACATTTTTTGGGCCCGGAAAACCGTGCGAAATTCGGAGGTCCAAAGGGGCAATCGCGTCTTGAAAGAACCTGTACACGGCTGAGACGCGTGGTGTCCAGCAGCGTGCGAGACGCTTGCCCAAGGGGACTCCCCCTTCCAAACTATAACACCACCACCACCACCTCCTCACCACCTTCCACTCAAGCCATCAACTCTCCTTACTACAGGTAAAAGTGAAGTTCAATGTTCACGTAATTCATTTATTCCATATATTTATTCATTCATTCCAATTTATTTATTGTGTTTCTTGTTTTTTTTTTGTATGATTTTATGCACGTAATTACTGAAAACTTCGTGTAAAAATGCCTTATAATGAGATATTTCTTGTGCCTGGAACCAATTAATGTCATTTACATCAATTCTTACGGGGGAAAATTAACGCGGTGTTCGAACAAATCGGCCTTCGAATGGCCTTCTGGAACGAATTAAGTTCGATCTCCGGGTTACCACTGTCATCGGCTGCTGCTAAAAATCCACGCGATGATGATAAGTCCACTTGGTTGGGCTATCATTTGCGATAGCCAGGGTCGTTTTTGAATAACAGCTACAAAGCTCAATGGGGGGCCTCACGCCTGGTGAAACACAAAATAGAATAAGGCTGCATTGCGGATTAACCGCGGACACGCATGTCAAAGATCCCATGACGTCATTGGAATAAAATTTAAAAAAATAACGAGTCGGCAGCTTTGTGGCAAGTCTAAAACACCACACTCTACCCCCACCACACACGCACGACCTGTCGATCGATTTTTGACTGCTGCGTGGGGGTAACGTGGCGGTGGGGGGAGGGTAGCAGCAAATTTAAGAAGCTCGCACCGCCGCTCCGAGTCTGAACTCAAACCGGTGACCGCCTGGATTGCAAGTCCAATCGGGCGCGTTAACCGTTCCACCGAGACCACCGACTACACCACCGAGACCACCGACACCGCAGCAGCAGCAGTAGCAGCAGCATTCCTTCCGCATCGTCTCGTTCCCGGCTCGTGCGTCAGTCACGTCCCCGTTACGCGTTCGAAGGCTCCGTTATGCAACCCACGCCGGGTAACGCCGACTCCCACGGCGGGCGAACCCTGCGGCTACCAGAAACCGAGCCCTCGGACTCTGTCACGAGACTCGCTTCATGTTCCACCCCCACCCACCACCCCCAACCCGTCATCACAGAGATCGCTAACGCCGCCGCGCTAACGACAAGCAGGCACTGGGCAAAGTGCCTCAGTCGCTCGCCCGGTCCCCCTCAGTCGCTCGCTCGGCCAGTCGCTCCCTCGGCCAGTCGCTCCCTCGGCCAGTCGCTCCCTCGGCCAGTCGCTCTCTCGGCCAGTCGCTCTCTCGGCCAGTCGCTCTCTCGGCCAGTCGCTCGCTCGGCCAGTCGCTCCCTCGGCCACTCGCTCCCTCGGCCACTCGCTCCCTCGGCCAGTCGCTCGCACGAGCAAGCAGTCTAACACGACGGCCCTCCGTGTAAGCTGCACAGCCCGCCGGGGCGAGTGCTGCTAGCGAGCAGCGCTGGCCGGAGGCCCGCGGTGGCACGGCGTGGGCCAGCGGCAACGCCCGCGGGCCGACCGCCTTTGCCTCCCCCGAAGCGCCGACGCTTTGGGTGCAGCACCAGGCGCTCGTTGGAGGCCGAGCAGACCCGGGTGGGGGGGCACGGGGGAAGAGGCAGGGCACGCGGTCGGGATGTCCCTCGCCAACGCTGTTTGGCCGTGCGATGGCAACCCAACTCAAGTAGCCGGGTTCGGTGGGCCCCGGAGTGCTAACCGCTGCCGCCCCCTTAAATTGAGTGGGGGGGGGGAGTTATCGTAAGAGCTTCGGGGCAAATGCAAAGGCGCAGCCCTGCAACTGCTAGCGGAGGGGGTGGGGGGAGGCTTCCACTACTACAGTCCGGTCTGTCCATAGCGGGACGCCTTCAAACTAAACCGGAAGTTTTACGTCTGACACCGTGACGTCGGGCCCCCCCCCCCCTCCCCAAAGCGCAGGGCCCGGGGCTGTCGCTCCGATTCGCCGCTACCCTAAGGGGGACGCGGCCTCTATTTCTTTTTATTTTACCGGGTAAGGCGCACTGAGCTGTATCGCTCTCTTTTCAGAAACGGCCTTGCCACAAATGATAGCCTCAACGAAGTGGATCATCATTGTCTTGAGGAAAATGTTTGGCAGTCAACCAATTCGAAACGCCGTGACGCCGATTCTAAAATGTGGAAGGAAAAGCCGGCAGGGGCCGAAGGAAAATCCGCGCGACCACGGGCAGTGGCAAATATACCGCGGGCATCAAGGGGCGGGATCAGGCCCATGGACCCAACCCGTACACCAGGCGAGGTAGGTGACATCTTTGCCACCGCGCCTCCGACCACAAAGAGCAGCTCTAGCAGTTATTTCGGCCTGCCCCGAGGGGGAAAAACAAGCGCATTGATAATAACAACGGACGGTATTATTATTATTATTACTATTATTATTTTTTCAAATTGCGAAATCGTCAAAATCCCTTTTGGAAGCAACAGCACGGCATCGCCGTGACGTTTGCGTCACCGAATTTCGCAAAACCCGCCGAGCCGACATCGACACCGCTATTATCCCGCCGCCCCCACCCCCCACCCACCCACACAAAAACAGCGCCGATGTTTATCCGGCGGTTTAATAAAAACAGCACAACAAGAAAATGTAATAACGAGAATTAATTGACATTTGTCAAGTTCAAAAAAAAAAAGAGCGCCGCGCATCGCACCCCCGCTCCCGACCCGTGCGTTCGTATCCATGTCTATCCGGCGGGTTGATACAAAATAAGGATTAAAACGACGAAAAACATAATAACAAGGGAAATCAAATTACACATTTAGGCAAAACAACATCCGCCGACCCGCCCATTCAACGCCGTCACATTTGCCGTCGACAATTCCGCCGCCCGTCGAAGTCGCACAGCGTCATCACAGATGTTGGCCCATTGCTTCACCTCGTCCATCTCACTCTCCTCGTCCATCTCACTCTCCTCGTCCATCCCACTCTCCTCATCTGTTCCACTCTCCTCATCCGTTCCACTCTCCTCATCTGTTCCACTCTCCTCATCTGTTCCACTCTCCTCAACTGTTCCACTCTCCTCATCTGTTCCACTCTCCTCATCCGTTCCACTCTCCTCATCTGTTCCACTCTCCTCAACTGTTCCACTCTCCTCATCTGTTCCACTCTCCTCGTCCGTTTCTCTCCTCGTCTGTTCCACTCTCCTCGTCTGTTCCACTCTCCTCATCTGTTCCACTCTCCTCAACTGTTCCACTCTCCTCATCTGTTACTCTCCTCGTCTGTTCCACTCTCCTCGTCTGTTCCACTCTCCTCATCCGTTCCACTCTCCTCATCTGTTCCACTCTCCTCATCTGTTCCACTCTCCTCATCCGTTTCTCTCCTCGTCTGTTCCACTCTCCTCATCCGTTCCACTCTCCTCATCCGTCCCACTCTCCTCATCCGTTCCACTCTCCTCATCTATTCCACTCTCCTCATCTGTTCCACTCTCCTCATCTGTTCCACTCTCCTCATCTGTTCCACTCTCCTCATCTGTTCCACTCTCCTCAACTGTTCCACTCTCCTCAACTGTTCCACTCTCCTCATCCGTTCCACTCTCCTCATCTGTTCCACTCTCCTCATCTGTTCCACTCTCCTCATCTGTTCCACTCTCCTCATCTGTTCCACTCTCCTCATCCGTTTCTCTCCTCGTCTGTTCCACTCTCCTCATCCGTTCCACTCTCCTCGTCCGTCCCACTCTCCTCGTCTGTTCCACTCTCCTCATCCGTTCCACTCTCCTCGTCTATTCCACTCTCCTCGTCTGTTCCACTCTCCTCATCCGTTCCACTCTCCTCATCTATTCCACTCTCCTCATCTGTTCCACTCTCCTCATCTGTTCCACTCTCCTCATCCGTCCCACTCTCCTCATCTGTTCCACTCTCCTCATCTATTCCACTCTCCTCATCTGTTCCACTCTCCTCATCTGTTCCACTCTCCTCATCTGTTCCACTCTCATCTGTTCCACTCTCCTCATCCGTCCCACTCTCCTCATCTGTTCCACTCTCCTCATCTATTCCACTCTCCTCATCTGTTCCACTCTCCTCAACTGTTCCACTCTCCTCATCCGTTCCACTCTCCTCATCTGTTGCACTCTCCTCATCTGTTCCACTCTCCTCATCTGTTCCACTCTCCTCATCTGTTCCACTCTCCTCATCCGTTTCTCTCCTCGTCTGTTCCACTCTCCTCATCCGTTCCACTCTCCTCATCTATTCCACTCTCCTCATCTGTTCCACTCTCCTCATCTATTCCACTCTCCTCAACTGTTCCACTCTCCTCATCTGTTCCACTCTCCTCAACTGTTCCACTCTCCTCGTCCGTCCCACTCTCCTCATCCATTCCACTCTCATCTGTTCCACTCTCCTCATCTGTTCCACTCTCCTCATCCGTTTCTCTCCTCGTCTGTTCCACTCTCCTCATCCGTTCCACTCTCCTCATCCGTCCCACTCTCCTCATCTGTTCCACTCTCCTCATCTATTCCACTCTCCTCATCTGTTCCACTCTCCTCATCTGTTCCACTCTCCTCATCTGTTCCACTCTCCTCATCCGTTCCACTCTCCTCATCCGTTCCACTCTCCTCATCCGTCCCACTCTCCTCATCTGTTCCACTCTCCTCATCTATTCCACTCTCCTCATCTGTTCCACTCTCCTGTTCCACTCTCCTCATCTGTTCCACTCTCCTCATCTGTTCCACTCTCCTCATCTGTTCAACTCTCCTCAACGGTTCCACTCTCCTCATCCGTTCCACTCTCCTCATCTGTTCCACTCTCCTCATCTGTTCCACTCTCCTCATCTGTTCCACTCTCCTCATCCGTTTCTCTCCTCATCTGTTCCACTCTCCTCATCTGTTCCACTCTCCTCATCTGTTCCACTCTCCTCATCCGTTTCTCTCCTTATCTGTTCCACTCTCCTCATCTGTTCCACTCTCCTCATCTGTTCCACTCTCCTCATCCGTCCCACTCTCCTCATCCGTCCCACTCTCCTCATCTGTTCCACTCTCCTCATCTATTCCACTCTCCTCATCTGTTCCACTCTCCTCATCTGTTCCACTCTCCTCATCCGTCCCACTCTCCTCGTCCGTCCCACTCTCCTCATCTGTTCCACTCTCAACTGTTCCACTCTCCTCATCTGTTCCACTCTCCTCATCCGTTCCACTCTCCTCATCCGTTCCACTCTCCTCATCTCCACGATTAAAATCATCATACGTTGTTGCACCATCGTTAACTATTTGTAAAATGCCTTGGTTAAGGCACGATACAGAAATTCTGTTAAGATAAGATTCGTGGATAAAGAGCTTCGTAGCTCATCGGATTCCTCCAGGAGAAATAATTATTCGTATTCTGAGTGCATTGTGACCTGCGGTGTGGTGGTGAGCGAGTGAGTGAGTGGGTGAGTGGGTGAGCGAGTGGGTGGGTGAGTGGGTGAGTGAGTGAGTGGGTGAGTGAGTGAGTGAGTGGGTGAGTGGGTGAGCTAGTGAGTGGGTGAGCTAGTGAGTGAGTGGGTGAGTGGGTGAGCTAGTGAATGAGTGGGTGAGTGGGTGAGTGGGTGGGTGAGTGGGTGAGTGGGTGAGCTAGTGAGTGAGTGGGTGAGTGGGTGAGCTGGTGAGTAAGTGGGTGGGTGAGTGAGTGGGTGAGTGAGTGGGTGAGTGAGTGAGTGGGTGGGTGAGTGAGCGAGTGGGTGAGTGGGTGAGTGGGTGAGTAAGTGGGTGGGTGAGTGAGTGGGTGAGCGAGTGGGTGAGTGGGTGAGCTAGTGAGTGAGTGAGTGGGTGAGCGAGTGGGTGAGTGAGTGGGTGAGCTAGTAAGTGAGTGGGTGAACGAGTGAGTGAATGGGTGAGCTAGTGAGTGAGTGGGTGAGTGGGTGAGTGAGTGGGTGAGTGAGTGGGTGAGTGAGTGAGTGGGTGGGTGAGTGAGCGAGTGGGTGAGTGGGTGAGTAAGTGGGTGGGTGAGTGAGTGGGTGAGCGAGTGGGTGAGTGGGTGAGCTAGTGAGTGAGTGGGTGAGCGAGTGAGCGAGTGGGTGAGTGAGTGGGTGAGTGGGTGAGCTAGTGAGTGAGTGGGTGAGCGAGTGAGTGAATGGGTGAGCTAGTGAGTGAGTGGGTGAGCCAGTGGGTGAGTGGGTGAGCTAGTGAGTGAGTGGGTGAGCGAGTGGGTGAGCTAGTGAGTGAGTGGGTGAGCGAGTGGGTGAGTGGGTGAGCGGGTGGGTGAGTGAGTGAGTGGGTGAGCGAGTGGGTGAGCGAGTGGGTGAGTGAGTGGGTGAGCTAGTGAGTGAGTGGGTGAGCGAGTGGGTGAGCAAGTGGGTGAGCTAGTGGGTGAGCGAGTGGGTGAGTGAGTGAGTGAGTGGGTGAGCTAGTGAGTGAGTGGATGAGCGAGTGGGTGAGCTAGTGGGTGAGCGAGTGGGTGAGCTTGTGGGTGAGCGAGTGGGTGAGTGGTTGAGTGGGTGAACTAGTGAGTGAGTGGGTGAGCGAGTGGGTGAGCGAGTGGGTGAGCGAGTGGGTGAGCTAGTGGGTGAGCGAGTGGGTGAGCTAGTGAGTGGGTGAGCGAGTGGGTGAGCGAGTGAGTGAGTGGGTGAGTGGGTGAGCTAGTGAGTAAGTGGGTGAGCGAGTGGGTGAGTGGGTGAGCTAGTGAGTGAGTGGGTGAGCGAGTGGGTGAGCTAGTGAGTGAATGGGTGAGCGAGTGGGTGAGTGGGTGAGCGAGTGGGTGAGCGAGTGGGTGAGTGGGTGAGTGAGTGGGTGAGCGAGTGGGTGAGTGGGTGGGTGAGTGGGTGAGCGAGTGGGTGAGTGAATGAGTGGGTGAGCTAGTGAGTGAGTGGGTGAGCGAGTGGGTGAGCTAGTGGGTGAGCGAGTGGGTGAGCTAGTGGGTGAGCGAGTGGGTGAGTGAGTGAGTGGGTGAGCTAGTGAGTGAGTGGGTGAGCGAGTGGGTGAGCTAGTGGGTGAGCGAGTGGGTGAGCGAGTGGGTGAGCGAGTGGGTGAGCGAGTGGGTGAGCGAGTGGGTGAGTGGTTGAGTGGGTGAGCTAGTGAGTGGGTGAGCGAGTGGGTGAGCGAGTGGGTGAGCGAGTGGGTGAGCGAGTGGGTGAGCTAGTGGGTGAGCGAGTGGGTGAGTGGGTGAGCTAGTGAGTGGGTGAGCGATTGGGTGAGCGAGTGAGTGAGTGGGTGAGTGGGTGAGCTAGTGAGTAAGTGGGTGAGCGAGTGGGTGAGTGAGTGGGTGAGCTAGTGAGTGAGTGGGTGAGCTAGTGAGTGAGTGGGTGAGCGAGTGGGTGAGTGGGTGAGCTAGTGAGTGAGTGGGTGAGCGAGTGGGTGAGCTAGTGAGTGGGTGAGCGAGTGGGTGAGTGGGTGAGCTAATGAGTGAGTGGGTGAGCGAGTGGGTGAGCTAGTGAGTGAGTGGGTGAGTGGGTGAGTGGGTGAGCTAGTGAGTGAGTGAGCGAGTGGGTGAGTGGGTGAGCTAGTGAGTGAGCGAGTGGGTGAGTGGGTGAGCGAGTCGGTGAGTGGGTGAGCTAGTGAGTGAGTGGGTGAGCGAGTGGGTGAGTGGGTGAGCTAGTGAGTGAGTGGGTGAGCAAGTGGGTGAGTGGGTGAGCTAGTGAGTGAGTGGGTGAGCTAGTGAGTGAGTGGGTGAGCGAGTGGGTGAGTGGGTAAGCTAGTGAGTGAGTGGGTGAGCGAGTGGGTGAGTTAGTGAGTGAGTGGGTGAGTGGGTGAGCTAGTGAGTGAGTGGGTGAGCGAGTGGGTGAGTGGGTGAGCTAGTGAATGAGTGGGTGAGCGAGTGGGTGAGTGGGTGAGCTAGTGAGTGAGTGGGTGGGTGAGCGAGTGGGTGAGTGGGTGAGCTAGTGGGTGAGTGGGTGAGCGAGTGGGTGAGTGGGTGAGCTAGTCAGTGAGTGGGTGAGCGAGTGGGTGAGCTAGTGGGTGAGTGGGTGGGCGAGTGGGTGAGTGGGTGAGCTAGTGGGTGAGTGGGTAGTGTACCGGTTAGCGCGCTGCGTAACCAACCCGGCGACCCGAGTGTGATTAACGTCCATGGTCAACACCAGTGACGATTAATTATCTGAACGGTCCCCTAGGTCGACTTGGCCTCAAATGGTGTGTAGTAAACATCACCACTGGGTAGACAAAGGCGGCCGGGCGTGGTGCTGGCCACCCACCCCCTCATGTGCTGTGCCAGCCTTCATAGGCGCTCGCTAACCGCCACTTTTCCCAACAGTCTGGTCAGGCTATACGGGGGATCTTTGTCTTTGTCTGAGTGAGTGGGTCAGTGTGTTATGACCTGCAGTGCCGTGGTTAAACAAGAGTATGGATGAGATGTAATACTGTCATAATTCAGACTTACAGCACCCTTTATTCAGGGCTCACAGAGCACCGTGCAAAATGATCATAAAAGAACAGAGTCAGCATTAAAGTCGTACGTTATCAACGAGATGATAAAATGTATGGCAAGACGATACAGTCGGCCTGGAAGGCTCGAGCTGCAACATAGAGGCCCAGAGACTTTACACGTAGACCCGTAGACTTTACACTGAGACCCATAAACTTTACACAATGACCCACAGACTTTACACTGACACCCATAGACTTTATAACAGTGACCCATAGACTTTATAACAGTGACCCATGGACTTGACACTGAGACCCATAGACTTTACACGGGGACCCGTAGTCTTTACACTGAGACCCCAAGACTTTACACTGAGACCCGTAGACTTTACACTGAGAACCGTAGTCTTTACACTGAGACCCATAGACTTTACACTGAGACCCATAGACTTTACACTGAGACCCGTAGACTTTACACTGAGAACCGTAGTCTTTACACTGAGACCCATAGACTTTACACTGAGACCCATAGACTTTACACTGAGAACCGTAGTCTTTACACTGAGACCCGTAGACTTTACACTGAGACCCGTAGACTTTACACTGAGACCCATAGACTTTACACTGAGACCCATAGACTTTACACTGAGACCCAAAGACTTTACACTGAGACCCATAGACTTTACACTGAGACCCATAGACTTTACACTGAGACCCATAGACTTTACACCGAGACCCGTAGACTTTACACTGAGACCCGTAGACTTTACACGTAGACCCGTAGACTTTACACTGAGACCCATAAACTTTACACAATGACCCACAGACTTTACACTGACACCCATAGACTTTATAACAGTGACCCATAGACTTTACACGTGGACCCATAAACTTTACACGTGGACCCGTAGACTTTACACTGAGACCCGTAGTCTTTACACTGAGACCCATAGACTTTATAATGAGACCCGTAGACTTTACACTGAGACCCAAAGACTTTACACTGAGACCCGTAGACTTTACACTGAGACCCATAGACTTTACACTGAGACCCGTAGACTTTCCACTGAGACCCATAGACTTTACAATGAGACCCGCAGACTTTCCACTGAGACCCATAGACTTTACACTGAGACCCATAGACTTTCCACTGAGACCCATAGACTTTACACAATGACCCATAGACTTTACACAATGACCCATAGACTTTCCACTGAGACCCATAGACTTTACACGGGGACCCGTAGACTTTACACTGAGACCCATAGACTTTACACTGAGACCCATAGACTTTACACTGGGACCCGTAGACTTTACACTGAGACCCATAGACTTTACACTGAGACCCATAAACTTTACACTGAGACCCATAGACTTTACACGTGGACCCATAAACTTTACACGTGGACCCGTAGACTTTACACTGAGACCCATAGACTTTACACTGAGACCCGTAGACTTTACACGTGGACCCGTAGACTTTACACTGAGACCCGTAGGCTTTACACTGAGACCCATAGACTTTACACAATGACCCACAGACTTTACACTGAGACCCATAGACTTTACACTGAGACCCATAAACTTTACACGTGGACCCATAAACTTTACACGTGGACCCGTAGACTTTACACTGAGACCCATAAACTTTACACTGAGACCCGTAGACTTTACACTGAGACCCATAGACTTTACACGGAGACCCGTAGACTTTACACTGAGACCCATAGACTTTACACTCAGACCCATAGACTTTCCATTGAGACCCATATACTTTACACTGAGACCCATAGACTTTACACAATGACCCATAGACTTTCCACTGAGACCCATAGACTTTACACTGAGACCCGTAGACTTTACACTGAGACCCATAGACTTTACACTGAGACCCGTAGACTTTATAACAGTGACCCATAGACTTTACACTGAGACCCATAGACTTTACACTGAGACCCGTAGACTTTACACTGAGACCCATAGACTTTACACGGAGACCCGTAGACTTTACACGGGGACCCATAGACTTTACACTGAGACCCATAGACTTCCCACTGAGACCCATAGACTTTCCACTGAGACCCATAGACTTTCCACTGAGACCCATAGACTTTCCACTGAGACCCATAGACTTTACACTGAGACCCATAGACTTTACACAGGGACCCATAGACTTTCCACTGAAACCCAGAGACTTTCCACTGAGACCCATAGACTTTACACAATGACCCATAGACTTTACACTGAGACCCATAGACTTTCCACTGAGACCCATAGACTTTCCACTGAGACCCATAGACTTTCCACTGAGACCCATAGACTTTACACTGAGACCCATAGACTTTACACGGGGACCCATAAACTTTCCACTGAGACCCAGAGACTTTCCACTGAGACCCATAGACTTTACACAATGACCCATACACTTTACACTGAGACCCATAGACTTTCCACTGAGACCCATAGACTTTTCACTGAGACCCATAGACTTTCCACTGAGACCCATAGACTTTCCACTGAGACCCATAGACTTTCCACTGAGACCCATAGACTTTCCACTGAGACCCATAGACTTTCCACTGAGACCCATAGACTTTACACTGAGACCCATAGACTTTACACAGGGACCCATAGACTTTCCACTGAAACCCAGAGACTTTCCACTGAGACCCATAGACTTTACACAATGACCCATAGACTTTCCACTGAGACCCATAGACTTTCCACTGAGACCCATAGACTTTCCACTGAGACCCATAGACTTTACACTGAGACCCATAGACTTTACACGGGGACCCATAAACTTTCCACTGAGACCCAGAGACTTTCCACTGAGACCCATAGACTTTACACAATGACCCATACACTTTACACTGAGACCCATAGACTTTCCACTGAGACCCATAGACTTTTCACTGAGACCCATAGACTTTCCACTGAGACCCATAGACTTTCCACTGAGACCTATAGACTTTACACGGTGACCCATAGACTTTACACGGGGACCCATAGACTTTACACGGAGACCCATAGACTTTATAACAGTGACCCATGGACTTGAGACTGAGACTGATAGACTTTATATGGAGACTCATAGACTTTACACAGTGATCCATAGATTTTACACAGAGACCCAAAGACTTTAGACAGAGACCCAAAGACTTTAGACAGAGACCCAAAGACTTTAGACAGAGACCCATAGACTGTACATGGATAACTATAGACTTTACAGAGACCCATAGACTTTACACAGTGACCCATATATTTCACACATAGAGACCAAAAGATTCACATAGACTCAATTGTGGTTAAACAGAGTTCTCAAGCCCAAGTGAGTTGATGGTCTCAGCCCGGTCACTAATGCGCACGCACACACAAAAACCAAACCCATCGCAATACATTTGGTTCTGTGAAGAATTTGCCTAAATTCCAGCTCTTGAGAACTCACTCGAAAAAAAATATATACGGGTCTGACCATCGTGCAAGGACCACATGACTCTCATAGCGTTGCCCTCTACTGTGCGTGCACCACCAGACAGAAGGGGGACCTCGGAGGTAGAGGTCCGTGAGGTCCACTTCCACGGGGGGGGGGGCGATCTCCGACACAGAGGGTGGGTGGCAACTGGCTCCGCGAGTGAAATCTTCTGTCTCGCGATGCCGAGAACACTGATCGGGAGGAAACTATTGGGGGGCAACGTTTGTGGGTCTCCTCGCGAGTCCGTGGGTCTCCTCGCGAGTCCGTGAGTCTCCTCGCGAGTCCGTGAGTCTGTGAGTACGTGGGTCTCCTCGCGAGTCCGTGGGTCTCCTCACGAGTCCGTGGGTCACCTCGCGAGTCCGTGAGTCTCCTCGCGAGTCCGTGAGTCTGTGAGTCCGTGGGTCTCCTCGCGAGTCCGTGAGTCTCCTCGCGAGTCCGTGGGTCTCCTCGCGAGTCCGTGGGTCTCCTCGCGAGTCCGTGGGTCTCCTCGCGAGTCCGTGGGTCTCCTCACGAGTCCGTGGGTCACCTCGCGAGTCCGTGAGTCTCCTCGCGAGTCCGTGAGTCTGTGAGTCCGTGGGTCTCCTCGCGAGTCCGTGAGTCTCCTCGCGAGTCCGTGGGTCTCCTCGCGAGTCCGTGGGTCTCCTCGCGAGTCCGTGGGTCTCCTCGCGAGTCCGTGGGTCTCCTCGCGAGTCCGTGGGTCTCCTCGCGAGTCCGTGAGTCTGTGAGTACGTGGGTCTCCTCGCGAGTCCGTGGGTCTCCTCACGAGTCCGTGGGTCACCTCGCGAGTCCGTGAGTCTCCTCGCGAGTCCGTGAGTCTGTGAGTCCGTGGGTCTCCTCGCGAGTCCGTGGGTCTCCTCGCGAGTCCGTGAGTCTGTGAGTCCGTGAGTCTCATCGCGAGTCCGTGAGTCTGTGAGTCCGTGGGTCACCTCGCGAGTCCGTGGGTCTGTGAGTTCGTGGGCTTCCTCGCGAGTCCGTGGGTCTGAGTCCGTGGGTCTCCTCGCGAGTCCGTGGGTCTCCTCGCGAGCCCGTGAGTCTGTGAGTCCGTGAGTCTCCTCGCGAGTCCGTGGGTCTCCTCGCGAGTCCGTGGGTCTCCTCGTGAGTCCGTGAGTCTCCTAGCGAGTCCGTGGGTCTCCTCGCGAGTCCGTGGGTCTCCTCGCGAGTCCGTGGGTCTCCTCGCGAGTCCGTGGGTCTCCTCGCGAGTCCGTGAGTCTGAGTCCGTGGGTCACCTCGCGAGTCCGTGGGTCTCCTCGCGAGTCCGTGAGTCTGTGAGTCCGTGAGTCTCCTCGCGAGTCCGTGGGTCTCCTCGCGAGTCGGTGGGTCTCCTCGCGAGTCCGTGGGTCTCCTCGCGAGTCCGTGGGTCTCCTCGCGAGTCCGTGAGTCTCCTCGCGAGTCCGTGAGTCAGTGAGTCCGTGGGACTCCTCGCGAGTCCGTGGGTCTCCTCGCGAGTCCGTGGGTCTCCTCATGAGTCCGTGGGTCTCCTCGCGAGTCCGTGAGTCTTCTCGCGAGTCCGTGAGTCTGTGAGTCCGTGGGTCTCTTCGCGAGTCCGTGGGTCTCCTCGCGAGTCCGTGGGTCTCCTCGCGAGTCCGTGGGTCTCCTCGTGAGTCCGTGAGTCTCCTCGCGAGTCCGTGAGTCTCCTCACGAGTCCGTGGGTCTCCTCTCGAGTCCGTGGGTCTCCTCGTGAGTCCGTGGGTCTCCTCGCGAGTCCGTGGGTCTCCTCGTGAGTCCGTGAGTCTCCTCACGAGTCCGTGGGTCTCCTCGCGAGTCCGTGGGTCTCCTCGCGAGTCCGTGAGTCTGTGAGTCCGTGAGTCTCCTCGCGAGTCCGTGGGACTCCTCGTGAGTCCGTGGGTCTCCTCGCGAGTCCGTGAGTCTCCTCGCGAGTCCGTGAGTGTCTTCGTGAGTCCGTGATCTCCTCGCGAGTCCGTGGGTCTCCTCGCGAGTCCGTGGGTCTCTGATCTCCGTTTTTTTTCCCCCCTCCACATTTAGAATCAACGTGCATTTCGATTATTTTGCTGCTATAAATTTCCACACGATAAGCCACTTTGCTGAGCAATCATTCGTGGCCATGCCGCTTCTGAAAAGCTAATAGCTAAGTGGGCTTTACCTGTTAAGGTAAAAACATGGTTTAGTTTTATTTGTACAGTAAAACCTTGGATTGCGAGTAACTTGGTCTGCGAGTGTTTTGCAAGACGAGCAAATTTTTTAAATAAATATTAATTTGATAAACGAGCGAGGGTCTTGCAATACGAGTAGTACGTATAGACGCTTTGTCTGCCGAGCGTCACGTGATCACAACTGATTAACGAGCGAGGTCTTGCAATACGAGTAGCATATGTATACGCTTTGTCTGCCGAGCGTCACGTGATCACAATTGATATACGAGTGCTTTGATATACGAGTGCTTTGGATTACAGACACGTTTCCGGAACGAATTATGCTCCTCGCAATCCAAGGTTTTACTGGTGTAGATTTTTCAAGTGATTTTTTTTTACCCTTCCTATACTTTGCCGCTGATCGTGTTTTTTCGTATTGTTTTCACCCTGTGCCCCTACTGGACATCTGTGAAAAAAAGAGCTTCATAGCTCATCGGATTCCTCCTGCAGTCCAAATAAATATTCTGATTATGAATCTGAGCACCTCCGATTAGCACGGTTGGCTATGCACGGCGCACAAAAGAAGTTCAACATACATGCATACATGCCTATGTAATTCTACGCATGAGATACGGGTCTCCGTGTGAGTAAATGGTTCTCAGAGTCTACGGGTTTCTTATTAAATCGATGGGTCTCTGTGTGATTATATGGTTCTCTATGAGTCTATGGGGTCACTTATTAAATCCATGGGTCTATGTGTGATTATATGGTTCTCTATGAGCCTATGGGGTCACTTATTAAATCCATGGGTCTCTGTGTGATTAGATGGTTTTCGCTTAATATATGGGTCTCTTATCAAGTTCATGGGTCTCTGTGTGTGAGATATGGCTGTTCGTGTGATTATACGGTTCTCAAGGGGTGTCTTCGTCTCTAGGAAGATACATGGCTGTGTACGCGAGTTCACGAGCCTCTAAAGTCGCGTCAAGAGCCTTTTATCTCCGCGTGTGTCACACCTTTTATATACTTTGGTGAGCGGCTCGTTGCAAAAACCCCGCAACGGTTAAACCGTTTGAGCAGGAATCCAGATCTAGTGACGAAGCGAATTTGTCATGTTACGGACCAGGCTGAGAGCATGAACTTCACTATGCTTTAGTAAGAACTTTAATCACAGGCATGCGCCTGGGTTCCAGCACGTGTTGAGGACTCTGTATACCACCGTTTCGACTCATCCATATTGTGTTCAACTACCATAGAGCTGGCCACAAACCACCCACTCACCCAGCCAGCCAGCCACTCACCCACCCAGCCAGCCACTCACCCACTCACCCACCCAGCCAGCCAGCCACTCACCCACTCAGCCAGCCACTCACCCACTCAGCCAGTCACTCACCCACTCACCCACCCAGCCAGCCACTCACCCACTCACCCACCCAGCCAGCCACTCACCCACTCACCCACCCAGCCAGCCAGCCACTCACCCACTCACCCACCCACCCAGCCACTCACCCACTTCACCCACCCAGCCACTCACCCACCCACCCAGCCACTCTCCCACCCACCCTGCGCCAGCCACTCTTCCATCCACCCACCCACTCACCCACCCAGCCAGCCACTCACCCACCCAGCCAGCCACCCACTCACTCACCCACCCATCCAGTCACTCTCCCACCCACCTACCCAGCCACTCTTCCATCCACCCACTCATCCACCCACCTTGCAACCCACCCAGCACCTGTGAAGGCCGAAACGGCACACCAGGGGTTGGGTGGCCAAGCACCACGCCCGACCGCCTTTGTCTCCCCAGTGGCGATATTTACTTACACACCGCTACACCAGGTATCAATTTGAGGCCGAGTCGACCTAGGGGAGGCCCAGGACCGATTCAGATAATCGTCACTGGGTGTTGGTAGCCGTGAGCGGGAATCGAACTCGGGTAGCCGGGTTCGTAGCGCAGCGTAGCGCTAACCGCTGCACCACCGCTCCCCATCGCACGCAAACAACAACAGCCGCCATTCGTCACTAAGTGGTGACCACGGCGCTGGTGCCAGGCTAGGTGCACTTCGAGTAACACACGCTCACTAACATCAATAACAACTAAGTTCAATCCTTTCTTTTTGGACCGACTTCACCTCAAATTAACAACGACAACGGCGATTAAAGTGACCATTAATCACAACGGCCTCATTTAAAATTGTTTTTTTAACAAATCAACATTGGAGTCGGCACAGTCGTGAAACCGCAACCCTCATAACGGCCAAAGCTCCACTCACCCCGCGGGCCCACAACATAACTCGTCGTGGAATCATTTAAAATCCCATTCATTACGTGTTTAATTCATTATGTTGCTACAGGGGTGGTTGCGAAATCGCGTCGAAGTTAACGAAATTAAACACTGGGGTGTTAGTACATGAAGCAGGCGAACAACTCACTTTTTTCCAGGGCGACGTCGGCCACCTCAATGGGGCGCTCTGCAAGACTGCCAAGCTGATCAATCGCCGCCCACTCCACGTTCCTCTGTCCCGACTCCCATTGCCTGTACCACCACCACTTTACCACAGCCGCTCCAATAACCTAGCGCTGATAGGCCCCGGCGCCGCTGGCGATTGGCTGATGCGGCAGTCACGTGGCGCGGCGACCCACGCGCGGTGACGTCAAAGCCTCGGCTGGGAGACGTTAACTACCTCGCCCGGTACACAGGAGGTCGTGGGTTCGATCTCGACCCTGACGCCTGCTGCTGCTGCTGTATATGTGGAGTTTGCGTGTCTCTCTCATCATCATCACGGTGGCTATGAGATGTTGACTACCTCGCCCGGTGCACAGGAGGTCGTGGGTTAGATCCCGACCCTGACGCCTGCTGCTGTATATTTGGAGTTTCCGTGTCTCTCTCTCATCATCATCATCACGGTGGCTAGGAGATGTTGACTACCTCGCCTGGTGTGCAGGAGGTCGTGGGTTCGATCCGGACCTGATGCCTGCTGCTGTATATTTGGAGTTTACGTGTCTCTCTCTCTCATCATCATCATCACGGTGGCTAGGAGATGTTAACTACCTCGCCTGGTCTACAGGAGGTCGTGGGTTCGATCTCGACCCTGATGCCTGCTGCTGTATATTTGGAGTTTGCGTGTCTCTCTCTCATCATCATCACGGTGGCTAGGAGATGTTAACTACCTCGCCTGGTTCACAGGAGGTCGTGGGTTCGATCTCGACCCTGACGCCTGCTGCTGCTGTATATTTGGAGTTTGCGTGTCTCTCTCTCAACAGCATCATCATCACGGTGGCTAGGAGATGTTAACTACCTCGCCCGGTACACAGGAGGTCGTGGGTTCGATCCCGACCCTGATGCCTGCTGCTGTATATTTGGAGTCTGCGTGTCTCTCTCATCATCATCACGGTGGCTAGGAGATGTTAACTACCTCGCCGGTGTTCAGGAGGTCGTGGGTTCGATCCCAACCTTGTATATGAAGTGCGTCTCTCTCTCTCTCCCGGTGGTCGTGTGGATTTTTTTTTCTCCGGCTCCTCCGGTTTTTCCCTCCACATTTAGCGTCAACATCACGGCGTTTAGAGTGTTTGGCTACTGTTATACATTTTACACACGATGATGACGACGACGACGATGACAAACCCACTTCGTTGTTGAAAAAGAGCTATACAGCGGACCTCAATAGGTCTGACCTGGTAAAATAAAAAAACATTTACGCGTTTAAATTTTGATTTAAAGCTTTCGTGACTGCAGTAATTCATATTCTTAGTTCTTTCGGTAAAGTCACGTTGAAGGGAAACAATAAAATAATAAAAAATATATAAAACAATAAAAAAATTATCACGACGTTTCGACCATAACACAAACCGACACACCTGAAGACGACCGTTTGTGTTATGGTCGAAACGTCGTGAGAAATTTTTTATTGTTTTATATATATTTTATTATTTTGTTGTTTCCCTTAAACGTGACTTTACCGAAATAACTAAGAATATGAATTTACGCGTTTAGTTTGACTGCTTTGTGCTAACCATTACGCCACGGCCCCCCTGCGTTACCATTAATCACCAAATATTCTAACTGTGTATATTACGAGACGAACCCCGAGCTAATTGAGCGTCAGATTTCACCGGTCTGGAGTTAATTTTGAAGCGGGGCATTTTGATCCATTGCCAAGTGAAGCGAAAAATAATCCGAGCGCCAATGGCCGAGGCCTTTGTGCGTATGCAGAACTTCTTTCGCACCGTACGTAGCCAACCGCGCTAATTTGGGAGGCCTTTGTAATGCAATTGCGGCCACTCTGGACGCAGCGAGGGGCTAAGGGGCCGTCGGTAAATGACGTCACGCGGTTTTGGACAAATTTTTGACCCACCCCCCACACCCCTTCGTCACACGGCGTCACAAAGAGTCAGACCCCCCCCCCATCCCCCTCAAATATGACGTCACAAAGCTCTGACCCTCCACCCACCCCCCCCCAAAAAAAAAACATATTTCCATTTTAAAAATAAAACATGCTTCAAATCGCTTTAAACTATTTGTCATTGTAGTGCGTGTTTAATGTGGCGCTTGCACTCCGATGTTATAGGAGAAAACATTTTTTTTAAGTCTATTTAATTAAGCAGAACGTGTTGTCTATATTTATTTAAAGTTAGCGCGTTTCGATGTGACGTCACATTTCCCAAACCCCCCTCCCCCCCCCCCCACTTCGTCACACATCGTCACAAATGTCTGACCCCCCCCTCCTCCCCCCACTAGATGCGTGACGTCATTTATGGAGGGCCCCCCATGGTGCATCGCGCGCAATTGAAACGCGGAGGCCCAAAGAGCCTTCCGATTGGCCCAACGCCGAGCGGAGTGGCGAGGTGCTGTGCCTGCCACCACTGCTCTATCGAGGAGACAATCCATTGAGTAGGAACGCAAAAATCTGTCAAAATTTGACCCCTCCCTCCCTATACGCACGAGTACTTTTTACACACACCCCTCCACCTATCCCCCCAAATCCTATAGAACTGCCGATATTTATGGGCCGTCCATAAATGACGTCACGCACCTGGGAGAGAGAGGGGGGGGTCAGACATTTGTGACCGTGTGACGAGTGGGGGGGGGGGGGGGGGAGCGTTTGAGAAATGTGACGTCACATGAAAAATGCGCAACTTTAAATAAATATAGAATTGTATCCTTGGTTCTTTCGGTAAAGTCACAGAAGAGAAACAATAAAATAATAAAAATATAAATATATCGTGAGAATTTTATTGTTTTATATATTTTTATTTTTTTATTGTTTCCCTTCTACGTGGTGGTGACTTTACCGAAAGAACCAAGAATGTGAATCCCTGCAGTCACGAAAGCTTTAAATCAAAATATAGAATTGTTATAACAACACTAATTGTTATAACAACACTCCTACAACATCAGAGTGCAGCGTCACATTAAATACGCACTACAATGACAATAGTTTAAAGCGATTTGAAGCATGTTTTATTTTTTAAATGGAATTTTTTGGGGGGGGGGGCAGAGCTTTGTGACGTCATATTTGAGGGGGGGGGTCTGACTTTTTGTGACGCCGTGTGACGATGGGGGAGGGGGGGGGGGTGTGAAGAATCGTCCAAAACCGCGTGACGTCATTTATGGACGGCCCCTTAATCCACGCAGAAACGATCAAGGATTAATAATATTAACGTGTTTAAGCAAACAGATAGTCCACCGCCGGCTGCATTAACTAATTAAGCTGCGTAGCTTGGCCACTTATTTTGCTGAGCTGCGTGATAGCTCGAGGTCAGGGGCACGATATGGCACCTCTCCCACAGTCCTAACTTCTGAGAAGAGGTCAACAGTTGTGTTGAGATGTTCAAACACCAAACTGAAACCTTTTACAGGGAATCACGTCTGCATTAACCACAATACTTGTGGTCAGAATGCAAACAAAAACACACACTCTGATAATATTATGCGGCATTGTCCTTGAAACTGATTGGTCCACACCAGAGACGGTTTTCTTTTGAGCCTCGTCTCAAAACGGTGTTAGACCATTTGGCGTCCTCTGGTCGAACACCGTTTGAGACGAGGCTCAAGAGAAAGCCGTCTCTGGTGTGGACCAATCAGTTTCAAGGACAATGTCACGTATATTATCAGAGTGTGTCTTTGTTTGCATTCCGATCAGAGGTATTGTGGCTAATGCAGACGTGATTACATTATTCCTTGTAAAAGGTTTCAGTTTGATGTTTTAACATCTCCACACAACTGTTTTGTTGTCAGATAAAAGGGGAAAACCTCTTCCCGACAGTTCTTGTTGTCTTGACAGCTGACGACACTGAACTGTGGCTCATCTGAACGCCAATGTAGACAAATTATTATCGAGGCTTCACCCCCCCCCCCCTCCCCGTTTCCTATGCGTACATTGTCAGTGAGACCCCCCATACGCAAGCGAACGCACTTGGGTTAACCCCCCTCCATGCGTACGGACTCAATGGATAGCCCCCGATCGGGAACTCTGTAAGCCTCTATGCCACTCTATGAGTCTCTCTTGTCACCGAGCCTCTGCGTCACCCTACGAGTCTCTGTGTCACCCTACGAGTCTCTGTCACACGAGTCTCTGTGTCACCCTACGAGTCTCTGCGTCACCCTACGAGTCTCTGTGTCACCCTACGAGTCTCTGTCACCCTACGAGTCTCTGCGTCACCCTACGAGTCTCTGTGTCACCCTACGAGTCTCTGTGTCACCCTACGAGTCTCTGCATCACCCTACGAGTCTCTGTCACCCTACGAGTCTCTGTGTCACCCTACGAGTCTCTGCGTCACCCTACGAGTCTCTGCGTCACCCTACGAGTCTCTGTGTCACCCTACGAGTCTCTGTCACACTACGAGTCTCTGTCACCCTACGAGTCTCTGTGTCACCCTACGAGTCTCTGCGTCACCCTACGAGTCTCTGTGTCACCCTACGAGTCTCTGCGTCACCCTACGAGTCTCTGTGTCACCCTACGAGTCTCTGTGTCACCCTACGAGTCTCTGTATCACCCTACGAGTCTCTGCGTCACCCTACGAGTCTCTGTGTCACCCTACGAGTCTCTGTGTCACCCTACGAGTCTCTGCGTCACACTACGAGTCTCTATGCCACCCTACGAGTCTCTGCGTCACCCTACGAGTCTCTGCGTCACCCTACGAGTCTCTGTGTCATCCTACGAGTCTCTGTCACCCTACGAGTCTCTGTGTCACCCTACGAGTCTCTGTCACACTACGAGTCTCTGTGTCACCCTACGAGTCTCTGTGTCACCCTACGAGTCTCTGTGTCACGCTACGAGTCTGTCACCCTACGAGTCTCTGTGTCACCCTACGAGTCTCTGCGTCACCCTACGAGTCTCTGTGTCACCCTACGAGTCTCTGTGTCACCCTACGAGTCTCTGTCACCCTACGAGTCTCTGTGTCACCCTACGAGTCTCTGTCACCCTACGAGTCTGTGTCACCCTACGAGTCTCTGTCACCCTACGAGTCTCTGTGTCAACCTACGAGTCTCTGTCACACTACGAGTCTCTGTGTCACCCTACGAGTCTCTGTGTCACCCTACGAGTCTCTGTGTCACCCTACGAGTCTCTGTCACACTACGAGTCTCTGTCACCCTACGAGTCTCTGTGTCACCCTACGAGTCTCTGTGTCACCCTACGAGTCTCTGCGTCACCCTGCCAGTCTGCGTCACCCTACGAGTCTCTGTGTCACCCTACGAGTCTCTGCGTCACCCTACGAGACTCTGTGTCACCCTACGAGTCTCTCCGTCACCCTACGAGTCTGCGTCACCCTACGAGTCTCTATGCAACTCTGAGTCTCTACAAAGGCGTTAAAGATCCAAAATAATTTAGATAAAGCGACCGCGCATCAACTCGGCACACGCGTTGACCTCACACCACGCGCCAAAGTGAACAATTGAAACGTTATTTTATTGCAGCTCTCTAAAGCTCATTTTTTTTCCTTTAAAGCAACACACGATTACATTATCGCAAATAAATGAATGCCCTTATCGTCATTTTTTTTCTCGAGTACAATACTGCAATTAGCTTCGCAAAGCGCGGGCCTCACGCATCATGTCATTTAAAATCGTTTAAATATATTTTAAAATTTTACATTAACCCTAAGGTGTGTGTGTGTGTGTATAGGGTGGCCCAAAAGTCAGGACGCATAGGGTTACTTAATTTCCATTAACACTGGCAGTAGAACATATGTATTATTTTAAGTATGAATGTTATCTGCGATCATAATTATAATAGGTCTCTTCCTTCTTCCCTTTCAGACGACATTTACAAAAATTACATCGACCGAATATGAGGACGGGAAAAAATGATTGATGAATGTCCGAAGATTACATTTCAAATAATAAATCTTAATTAATTTCCCCGGATAATTAATTCAAAATTAACGAAAGTCAGCTCAGTCACATTTGGCCCATTAATTTCCACGACCTCCGTGTGACTTGATAAAAATAAACTACAGTGGCCCTACATGTCCTGACCTTTGGGCCATCCGGTATAGGTGTGGACGTAAATGCAAACCTGTCAACCCCTTATCAGTGCCCGGCATTATTAGAGACCAATTCAGACCGTAATGGTCACCCCGTGCCCCTTATAAATCTCAGCTCATCCTACAAAGTCCCATCACAAGGGAGAAACAAAAAAAACACATTTGTATTTATTTTGCCCGTATTGAAACGGCTGTACGCCGTCTGAACCTGAAAATTTTCCTGCACAAGAATACGGGGCAAACCGTATGGGTTGACAGGTATGGAAATCAAGATTTGAATCTTTCGTGACTGCAGGAATCCATATGGTTCTTTCGGTAAAGTCACGTAGGTGGGAAAACCACAGCAGCAAAAAAATTATTGCTGATGATGATTGCTTGTGTTGCAAACAAAACGTCGTGATTTATTTTATTTTATACCTACGTGACTTTACCGAAAGAACCTAAGAGTATGTATATAAATGGAATATCGTGGTAAGATTTGACACCGTTTCCGAAAGCGTTAGGTTGTTGTCGCGCGTTTTGTCCCAAGAGCCTCGGTCGGTTTGGGTCAACTCCACATTCCCATGACGGAGTGAGGGGGGGGGGTTCCACATCCTCAGCCAGGCTGCACAACACCTGAGCCCATCGGCTGCGCACCTTGGTTGCATGCAACGGATTCTCCCTTTCGTGTGGACG
Organism: Petromyzon marinus; assembly: GCF_048934315.1. Taxonomy (NCBI): domain Eukaryota; kingdom Metazoa; phylum Chordata; class Hyperoartia; order Petromyzontiformes; family Petromyzontidae; genus Petromyzon; species Petromyzon marinus. Next base: position 7,934,620 of record NC_133730.1, read on the forward strand.
TTTCTGTAACCGATCACTTGTAGCAGAGACGGACGTATAGTGTGTGTGTGTGCGGGTGTATGTGTGCAGGTGTGTGTGCTGATGTATGTGTGTGTGTGTGCGGATCAAGGGGGATAAACGGGCGCGGCACGGGCCAGAGAAGAGTTGGAGTGATGTGGTACAGGAGGACGTGGAGCTGAGTGGACTTGCCGATGACTGGTACCAGCGGTGTCAAGATCGGCCTCTTTGGAGGAGGCTCGTGAAGGACGCTATTGGGCAGTTGGAGGCAGTCGCCCTCCAACAACAGCGGAGGGTGGAGGAGCGACGCTCACAACAAGCGGAGTGCCGGGTGGCTAAAGCACAGCAAGTTGGCACAGTAGGGGGCACAGGTGGTGCATCAGCCAGTCATCTCAGTCATCTCAGTCAGTCGACCCGTGGCACCTGGGTCTGCCCCGTGACCTCCTGCCAGCGGGCGTTCGACACTTCACGTGGCCTCAAGGTGCACATGGCCTGGCACAAGCGTCGTGGTGACGTCACCGCCACTTAGTGGCGAATGGCGGTTGTTGTATGGAACGGTGTAAGCAGTTAGCGCGCTGCGCTACGAATCCGGCAACCCGGGTTCCATTCCCGCTCACGGCCACCACCAGTGACGATTACGTGAACGGGTCCTGGGTCTCCCCCTAGGTCGACTCGGCCTCAAATGAGTACCTAGTGCGGTGTGTAGTAAACATCGCTATGGGAAACAAAATAAACCGCTGCGAGTGGCCACGTGGTATGTCCGAATGCTCACTGCTGAGGAGTGGCTGCCCCTCCCACTCTGTCGGGAGCTGGACCGGTTACTGCCCGAATCCCTGTGGTATTTCGGAGGTCCGGTGGACTGGTTGAGGCTCCGGTCATGATGAGGGGTGGGACAGTCCACTTCTCGGGGCAAGACACTGCCAAACAACAGAGAGTGGGCTCATCTTGTGATAAAAAAATAATGATGGGGGGGGCATGTGCGTGTGTGCGTCAGTCAACCTATGGCACCTGGGCCTGTCCCGTAACCTGCCGGCGGGCCCTCAACTCTTCACGTGGCCTCAAAGTGCACCCGGAATGACACAAGCACCGTGTTGACGTCACCGCCACTTAGTGGCTGTTGTGTACGTTTGTGCATGCACGCGCGTCATGTGTCTGTGTGCAGGGAGCCTCGGGGTAGGCGCTAACGTGCTGCACCACAAAGCCCGGCGACCCGAGTTCGATTCCCGCAAACGGCCAACACCGGTGACGATCACGTGAACCGGTCCCCGGGTCTCCCCCTAGGTCTACTCAGCCTCAAATGAGCGCCCGGTGCGTTGTGTAAGCATCGCCAATGGGGAGACAAAGGCGGCCGCCGGGCGTGGTTGCTGGCCACCCACCCCCCCTCGTGTGCCGCCGTGCCGGCACTTCGTAGGCGCTCGCCAACAGTGCCTGCTCCAAGCGTCTGCCAGGGCGACAACGGGGGATCTTTGCACGCGTGCAGTGACATCGCGGAGAGCCGGGGCCGGAATTGGCACACGGCTCGCGATGCATTGAAACACCGCTGCGAGTGCAGTACCAGCGCTAAGCGGCGCTCGGTGAGCACTGTCTAAGCAGCGAGGCGTGGCAGCGCGCTCGGGGGCGGAGTGCCAGCCCCTCCACAGGAGGAGGCGGCCGTGGCTAGAGCCCGGAGCGGCACCGGCAGTGGCCGTCATCCTGAAGAGCCCTTCGGCGACGTTACACGTTCCGCAAGGGTCTCCAACGCGTGGGCCCGGGCCCGCGCGGAGGCCGGCCCGTGGTGGCTCCTCACAGAGTAATCAGCGTAGAGAGGCTGGTGGACCACCGCCATAGGTGATTATCTGGGGAAAAAGGGGGGCCATGAACCCTCTGCACGTTGCGTGTTCACGTCAATAAACGTGTCGCCTCCGGCAGTGCGTCCGAGTGTCCGTTTGAGCCCACTGCACACGCGCGCGCGTTGGTGCTCGTGCTGCGTACGTATGCCCGCGCAGGGCGCTTGCCTGCACAAACGCAGAGGCAGCGAGACGCGCGAGCGTTTGCGTGGACCACGGCGGAGCCGACGAGCAACACGGCCCCCCCCCCCCCCCCCCCCCCCCCCGCCGGCTGAAAGAGCACGCCTACCACGGACGAGCTCGCTCCCCGTCGGCGGAGCGAGACGAACGGGCGGCAGGGAAGGTCGAGCGGCCGGCAGTCGGTGCAGCGCAGCAAGTGGGAGACGAGGAGAGGGCGGCGACGAGGGACGACGGGAGGAGAGAAGCGATTGGATGGAGAGAACCGGGAGAGAGAACGGAGCGGGAAAGGGGGAGGAGGAGAAGAGGACCGGGGGAAGCCTCGGGCCGCTTGTCACGGTGGAAGTTATCGTCTTCGCTGCGGGAGACAATACAATCTTTCCCGCGCAACCGGCGTGTTGGAGTCGTTGCATATGTACGCGTGCGTGTGTCTGTCTGCATTCGTGTGTGTGTGCGTGTGTGCGTGCGCGAGTGGTGGGGACTATGATCGCGAGGTGGAGGCGGCCATGGCGAGGATGTTCCGTGCCTGGCGGAGCAGCGGCATGTCGATCATGCTGCCCTGGAAGGTGAACGCACCCTGCACACACGCATGCACACACGCACGCACACACACGCGCACACACGCGCACACACACACAGACAAAGGTCACCCGGGTGGCCATCAAAAGGCCATCGTCGGGGCAAGTGCCGTTGGAAAGTAGCAGCACCGATGAAGGCCGGCACGGCACACGAGGGGGTGGGCTGGTCTGCCCATCGACACACCTTAAGACAAATATATACACATAATTTCACATACAAAGACAGAGATACCCCGAAAAGCCTTTAACAGACTGTTGGGGCAAGTGCTGTGGGTTGCCAGCACCACGCCCGGCCGCCTTTGTCTCCCCAAATGGTGATGTTTGACACACTGCATCCAGGCACTCTTTTTAAAGGTCGAGTCGACCTAGATGAGGGCCCAGGAACGGTTCCGATTTTGGCCATGAGCGGGAATCGAACTCAAGCCGCCAGGATCGTATCGCAGCGTACTGCCACTCCACCACAAAGATCCCCCGCGTAGCCTCAACAGACTGTCGGGGCAAGTGCTGTCAGCGAGCAGCAGCGCCTACGAAGGCCGGGCACGGCACACGGAGGGGTGGTTGGCAACCACCGCGCCCGGCCGCCTTTGTCTCCCCAGTGGCGATGCTTGCACACCGCACCGGGTGCTCGTCTGAAGCCGCGTCGACCGAGGGGAGGCCCAGGACCGCTTCAGACAATCGTCACCGTGCGTCGGTGGCAAGTGAGCGGGAATCGCCGGGGTTCGTAGCGCTGACCACGCCACGCCGCCGGCCGGGCACACCGACGAGGTGCGGCCGCAGCGCCCGCGCCGGGCTAGGTGCGCGCACCTTGCCCTGCTGCTGGTGCTGAGAGAAGGCGTGCACCAGCTCCGATGCCCACTGCAGGCGCGCGGCGCTGGGAGAGAACTCGCGCTGGACCACAGACACCTGGCTCGGGTGGATCACCTGTTTACCTGCACAAGGACAAAGACCCCGCCCCCGTGTAGCCTGTAAGAGACTTGTCGGGGGCGAGTGCTGCTAGCGAGCAGCAGCGCCTGCCTGTGCAGGTCGGCACGCAACACGCGAGATGGTGAGCGGCCAACACCACGCCCGGCCGCCTTTGTCTTCATATCGGTGAGTAAGGCTGAGTAGGGGCGAGTAGGGGCGAGTAGGGGGTGGATGTAGGTGAGGACCCCCTTGATCTCCGTCTCGTACCCGTGGGACCCACAAGACCCGGTGGGAATCTCCGTTGGACCCCGTTAGCTCCCGTGAGACCCCATCAAGACCCCTGTGTTCCCCTATCTCACACCGGCGAAGCCCATTAGGCCTCTATTCGGAGCCCGTCAGGACCCCGTTAGGACCCCGTTAGACCACGTCTGGACCTCTGTGCCCCTCTCCCCCTCCCGTCTCGTACCGGTGAAGCCCATGAGGGCGCCGTCGCGCGCGTGCCGCGCCAGCCCCTCGGGGTCGCGGAAGTCGATGTGCACCATGTCGATGGACTGCAGGCCCAGCGCACGCGCCACCACTACCACGTGCTGGCGCGCGTACAGCAGCTCACGCGCGTCCGACGTGCGCGTCGCTCCTGCACGGGGGGATGGGCGAGGCATTGGGGATGAGACGGAGGAGACAGAGACGTGGGGAGAGACGTGGAGGAGAGGGGAGACGCGGGGAGGAGAGGAGAGACATGGGGAGAGAGGAGAGACATGGGGAGAGAGGAGAGACATGGGGAGAGAGGAGAGAGGAGAGACATGGGGAGAGAGGGGAGACATGGGGAGAGAGGGGAGACATGGGGAGAGAGGAGAGACATGAGGAGAGAGGAGAGACATGGGGAGAGACGTGGAGGAGAGGAGAGACATGGGGAGAGAGGAGAGACACGGGGAGGAGAGGAGAGACATGGGGAGAGAGGGGAGACATGGGGAGAGACGTGGAGGAGAGGAGAGACATGGGGAGAGACGTGGAGGAGAGACATGGGGAGAGACGTGGAGGAGAGGGGAGACGCGGGGAGGAGAGGAGAGACGTGGGGGAAAGGGAAGACACAGAGGGAAGGAGAGACATGGGGAGAGAGGGCAGACACGGGGAGTAAAGTGGAGAAGGGTGGAGGTGAACAGAGATACGGAGAGAGGGACGGGGAGATGAACGGCACGCACCGATGCTGGCACAGAAGTCGTCGGATCCGAAGACGATGCCGGCGAGAGTCAGTCCCACACGCTCCCCAACGGAGATCGCCGCACAGCAGATCTCCTGCAGCGGACACATGGCGAGACACGGGGAAGACACAGAGACATGAGTGAAGAAAAGGGGACACGGGGAGACACGCGGGAGATGTGGGGAGACGCGGGGAGACATAGGGGAAGACACGGGAGGAGACACGGAGACATGAGTAAAGCAAAGACACGAACATGATGGGACAGGGCAGCCAACAAGGGAGAAGTGTCCCCTTGCATCTCCTTTCATCTCTCTGGTAATGACAATGACGACGATGATGATGATGACAGTGACAATAAATGGTAGTGATAATTGTAATGACAGTGATTGTGACAGTGATGATGATGATCACTGTTGATGAAAGTGATGACAGCGACGATAACAGTGGTAACGATGATTAATGTGATGATGAATGTGATGACGACAGTGATGACGACAGTGATGATGGCAGTGATGATGATGATCACAGTCGATGAAAGTGATGACAGCGACGATAACAGTGGTAACGATGATTAATGTGATGATGAATGTGATGACGACAGTGATGATGGCGATCATTAATGATGAAAGTGATGATGACAGTGATGATGGCGGTGATGATGATGCCAGTGATGATGATGGTGGTGGTGATGACGGTGATGATGGAGGTGGTGATGGTAATTGACGATGAAAGTGATGATGACGATGACGCCGGCGGTGATTACGTCGTTGATGACTATCACATTGACGTTGCTGATGATGGGCGGGGGCTGGTGAATGGGTGGGGGGGGGGAGGGGAGCGGTGGCGCAGCGGTTAGCGCAACCGCACCGCGAGACCCGACAGGAGACACTCCCGCTCACGGCCAACATCAGTGGCGAGCGACACCCGGACCCGGCGCTTGGGGCCTTCCCCCGTCCGCCGGGGGCAGAACGTCCGGTGCGGTGAGGTATGGCGACGATGCTCACCCTGAGGTCCAGCAGCCCCACGGCGCTCTCCACGAACGTGATGAGGTTTATCGGCGCTGGCAGCTCTCGTTCCGCCACTCCCTTCTCAAAGCGCTCGGCAAACTGGGGAGGGAGGTGGGGACAAGGGCGCCACTCCATGTTGCTATGGCAGAGTTAAGTAAAAAAACAGAGAATCTATATATATTTTTTTCACTTTTTTATTTTTTATTTAATCATGGCCCCAAGGACCCGAAAACGCCGAACGGCCGGTAACAAACGGCACTCTTAAACTCGTCAATGCGACATGCTGCTCGTGCCAGAATGGAGGCACCCGCCCCCGTGCTCGCCCCTCCTGCTTACAGCCATCGTGTGGAGACACTCGTGGTGGGAATTCCACGTTCCTATGGTGGCAGCGAGTCTATCCAGTGTGGAAAAACAAACAAACAAACGAACGGTGTTCGATCTTCTCCGCATGGCGCTACTCATTCTATCGACCCCGGAAGCTGGGGTGATGATGACCTCGCATCTTAAAAAAAAAAATGGTAATGCTACTGACTCACCCATCGGATGTCGTCCACCGAGTCCACCTTGGGCAGGAGGATGGTGGGGGGCAGCACCGGCCCCCCCAGCAAGGCGCGGAGGTCGTCCTCGGCGAGGCCGCTGGCGACGGCATTGACGCGGACGCTGGGCTCGGTGCGGCCCAGGCTCAGCTCGCTGAGCATCCGCACCACCGTGTCACGCGCCACCTCCTACGCGCGGACACGATGGTGGTGGTGGTGATAGTGATGTTACCGATGGTGGTGGTGGTGATGTTAATGATGGTCGTGGTGGTGATGTCAATGATAGTGGCGATGGTGGTGGTGGTGGTGATGCTGATGCTGTTGATGATGTTAACGATGATGGGGAGCGGTGGTGCAGCGGTTAGAGCGCTGCGTGATGAACCCCGTTACCCGAGTTCGATTCCTGCTCATGGCCACCAACACCGGTAACAATTATTTAAACCAGTTCTGGGCCTCCCCTAAGTCGATTCAGCCTCAAATGAGTACCTGGTGCGATGTGTGAACATCGCCACTCGGGAAACAAAAGCGGCGGCCGGGCGTGGTGCTGGCTACCCACCCCCTCGTGTGCCGTGCGAATCTTCATAGGTGCTCGCTACTCGCTAACAACACTTGCCCCAACGGTCTGTTAAGGCTATACAGAGGACCTTTGTCTTTGGTGATGGTGGTGGTGTTGAAACAGTAGGGGGGCACAGGTGCATCTGTCATCTCAGTCCTGTCAACCCATGGCACCACCCAGGTCTGTCCCGTGAACCTCCTGCCAGCGGCGAGCCATCCGACACTTTCGCGCGACAGCGTCAAGGTGCACCTAGCCTGGCACAGGCGTCGTGGTGATGTCGGCGGCCAGGATTGTTCACCCGACGCTGGGGGGGAACGAAGCCTTCTCGAGCTCAGCCCCAAAAATCTGGAACACCCCGGCCTGCCTTCCTGCTCCCGGACATCCAAAACGCGACGCACGTCGCTCCAAATTCCGTATGTCCGTGCAAGACGCACCCAAACTCAAGACCTCGCCCTGCCAGCGCTTCTAAAATTTAAAATGAAAACTCTCCATTGACCTTTTCATTCACTTTACTTATAATACCGCTTATCGTTCGGAGGCTACTCGTTGCGCACGGTTTTTCACTTCATTTCGGTGCGCGGTTGCAATGGACTCTGCTCAGTCGGCGTTCGCCACTGTGGTCGTGACGGGTCTCTTTCGCCATTCCTGGCTGCTCTGTGCCGCCTGTACCGGTCCCGTTCCGCTGTGATGTGCACCGATGCCTACTTTACTGGGGGCGATATTGGCATGTATTAAATAAAGATAGAGAGACTTAGTGGTGAGCGGCGGTTGTTGCTGGTGTGAAGGCGATTACGGTGGTTGGCGATGGTGGTTATCCATAAGAGGTTTTTAGGGGTTAGATCACGTAAATAACGCGATCTAACCCCAAAAAAACCTCTTATGGATGATATTGGTCAGTTATATGGCCAGTGAGCGAGTAGCGACATTCGCCACTGCTATTGGCTGTGAGCTGGAATCGAACTCGGGTCGTCAGGTTCGTAGCGCAGCGCGCTAACCGCTGCGCCGCCACTTCCCACATTACAGTGGCCACCATCGCCACCATTGCCTCCACCGTCGCCACCATCACCACTACCATCACCATCACCGCCACCATCACCCCCATCAACATCGCCACCACCAACACTGCCACCGCCATCACCGCCACCGCCACCGCCACCGCCGCACCTTTCTGTTCTGCGCCACTCCGTCCTCGCAGTCCATGACGGCGCAGTCGGCGCCGAGCGTTGGCAGCTTGCGCAGCTTCCTCTCGTCGTCTCCCGGCACGTACAGCACCGCCCGGCGAGGCACGTTCCGCCCGTCCCCGTGCACCAGGCGCCGGGTGGGGGGAGCCTGGGCCCCCGCCCTGACCAGCAGCCCCCCACTCGGCCTGCGCCCGCGACGTCACACGCCAAAGGTTACCCCGCGTGGCTGTTAACGGGCCGCGGGGGCAAGTGATATTGGCGAGCAGCAGGGCCTACATAACAGGTGACGCTTTTGGAAATGGCTCTGCGACACGTGCTGTGAAGGAGGGCCATTGTTCGAAACGTCACCTATTGCATATTTTTCCTTTTCAGGCCACAAGCACGCACGCAGACAGTGGTGTTGTATGAATGTCGGACATCTTTCGCGACGTAGCCAACCATGGTTATTCGGAGGTGCGGGGGAAGGATAATGAACAAAACACACTAAAGGAGTAAAAAATAAATTAGTTTTGAATGTAGATGATTTAAAAATGCATAGCTACCAGTGGCTTCCTAATATCGGAAGGAAAAGGATTCTAGATGGCCGCAGATGCGCATCTGAAAGCACACGATGCGGTGACCCACTGTCTTTGTCGATGGCTAGTGTTCTGATGACGTACGTCATCAGTTTTCCTTCCGATTCCGTTCCGATCACGTAAGTGTACATCATCGGAGTGGAATCGGACGTAAAAGGCCATGTGGCAGGTGGATTGCTTCACATGTCTGGCAAATCGCCCGATGATGCTGGATGTAATTAGCAGCAAAACGTCGTAGTGAAATTGTAAATAATGTTGATTTGCTCTCCAACACATCAGTGGGCTGAAGTAGTGACTAATTGGCACGTTGTTTCCGTGACAAACCTTACTGGCTGTGTCAGGTGGTGGACGGTTACGACTCATTTATACTTACACAATCTAACCCAAAAACCTTTATTATGAATAATATTGGTCGCTAAAGCCTACGCGTTAAACCGTGTGGAATAGTTTGGCACCAGCTATCATAGAGTGCGTAGCCTTATATTAGAGTGCAGTCGTGATGCTAAAGTTCTCTGTGGCGAGTAACAATGTCTTTAAAAATAACGGCGCCACGTCTCTCTAAATAAAACTAACCCTGAGCCGCTTGCGCCTTCCGAGATACAGCGGTGAACAGGACACCGACCCTGCAACTTGCAGACGTCTCGGAATGGGAAAGAGTTTAATGACACTGAACGTGCAGAGTTGGATTGTTGATGTGGACGTGATACGAACTGCAATGCCCAAATATGTCCAGCAGATGGCACACCCCATTGCGGTTACCATTAAGCCAATGTTGTTTTTTTAAATCCGTGTCAGTTATCACAGGTTGTATATAGATCACATTCAATACCACACGTCTCTGGTCTCTCCCGATCTGAAATAGCCCTTAATCACGTAAACGTTGCAACTGACTGGACGTCAAAACAATGAGGGTCACCACCTGTCTGGGCTTTGACCCAGACAGTCCGGGGAATGGGCATCTGTGTACGGGTAGTTGATTGGTTCAGAGATCTGGTCCCGGCGTGGTGTTGAAGCTTGTCGAAGTGAAGTGCAATAACGTTGCGCAGTTTTCAAGGATTTTCTTTGTCCAGGATAGTATCCTTCCAATCTGTTTCTTCTTTCGTATTGGCTGACGTAGATGCAGAGCAACAACTACAATTTCACATTCAGGTGGCCAAGCCGGACAGCTGCATCAGGAGCAGCGGAGTATATCGTCACTGTTATGTCTCCTTCCTATTTGTGGATCGGCCATCTCGTCGTTATACGTTGTACGGTCTTGTTCGAGATGACCAGTCGCACACTGGAGAGTTTTTCATTTTCCACTTGTGCATCAGGTATCAACATCTGCCATGGTTTGAGCGGATGCGGTTTTGGGTGAACCATGAGCTTCTTCGAAGATCGTACCCAGGGTTGTAGTTCAGAGATAAAAAGCTTGTCCGGCCTTCTCGATAAGGAAGAAGTATTCAGTAAATACCACATTGCTGTTGGGCGTACTCGAGCGAATTAACTTTTTTTTATCCATGCTGGTCGTGGTACGTTCAGTTTTTATTTTACGTATGAAACTATTTCACCTGGACAATTCCTTGCAGGTGCAACAACTCGTTTGCAAGGGGTTTCCCAGGGTGTCAACTGACGCCCACATAGCAAACGCGTACTGGCACATGTCGCGACGGGAACTGCAAGATCTGACTGTCCGTCCAGTGCTCGCCGAGCTGCATTGGCGTCCGGTTGCCCAACGAATACGTCACAAGGTCGCGCTCATTACACACAAAGTACTGGCCACAAATGAACCACAATACCTTGCCGATCTTGTCGAGGAGCGTAAAGCATCACGCAAACTCCAGTCATCCTCGCCACGGCGGCTTTTGGCTAAGCCATCGGACAAAGACGGTGGTCACTGCATCGCGCGGGACTTTTGAATGCGCTTCTGCGGCCGTCTGGAACGCTCTACCCTCCGATATTAGGAAGACACGTACATGCATGTATGTTGAGCTTCTTTCGCACCGTACGTAGCCAACCGTGCTAATCGGAGGTGCGGGGGAAGAGCAGCAAGCCAAACACAAGCAGTCCACCTGGCTCGCTTTACTATTCTGGCCGATGACGCTGGATGTAATTACCAGCGCAACGTCAAAGTACTCAAATTGTGAATGTTTTGGATTCACCCTCCAACACACCGGTGGGCTGAAGCAGTCACTTACTGAGCACGGTTTATTTACGCGACAAACCTTACCGACCGTGTCGGGCTGTGGAGGTTTACGGCACACTTCTAATTACGCGATCTAACCACCCGCCACCCCCCCCCCCCCAAAAAAAAAAACACCTTTACTATGAATAACATTGGTCGTGAAAGCCCTACGTGTCCACAAACCGAAACGAACGCAGTTAACGTGTTCAATGTTTCAACCGTCGCTTCGAAAGATCGACTTGGACGGACGACCTCTGCATCGCAGATCCGCAGTGCGCTCATCACAACCCACGCTCGCGTCCCACCCAAAGTGAGGGTTGCACAAACGGTTTAAGTGCATCGGTGCTTTAGGTACAACATGTTATACGACGCATTGTGCGCCACGTGCCATGCCCGAGTGTTTATGGAATGCAAAACGCCGGCGTTCTTTGAAAATCCCATCGCATATTTGGGGCTGCGACGCCCCTCGCCAACACCGCCCGGAAATCCACGACCTCTGCCGGTACCCGACCTAGGCAAGAGCGGAGGCTTCGCGGCCTAAACGCAACAAAATGCATTTTGCGGCCGGCGAACGGAGCCGCGAGCGGGGCCGTTTGACAGCGAGCGATTTCAAACGTTTCCATTCGCAAACGAGTGCGAACTGAGGCGTTTTACGAGGCGACTCGATCGCGAATACCTCCAGCGAAGCCACGGCCAAAGACGACAACAGGGGGCCGCCATCTTTGCACTCCCTTCGTCGGCGCGCAACGTCGCTCGATCCTGTTGGTCGAATACCATCAACGCGCTCGACCAATCGGAGCGCGCGTTGCTTGGCACGTCGACGGTTAAATTTCGATTTAAAGCTTTCGTGACTGCAAGGATTAATCTTCTTTGGTTCTTTCGGTAAAGTCACGTAGAATGAGAATGAAATAATAAATTGATAAAATAACACAATAATATTCTCACGACGTTTCGGCCACAACACAAGCGGCCTTCATCAGGTGAAGGGGACGAGACTGTCTGGTAGGACAGCGCTGGAGTGAAAAAAGCCACGCTCAGATCACGACCTTTAAGCTGTGTGAGAAGAAACCAAGCGCCTTGACAAAGGAATTAGCATATAATTTAGCATTGAAATGGCTGAGTGATTAGCTTAGTAACCATTGGAAAGATGTTTTAAACCATTTCCGTTCTTAATAAATTGTATTTTACGATGACCTTCAGACCGCAGCTCTTTCGCCAGCATTGACTCTTAATACCTCTCACACCACGGTTAATGGTATGGTTTACAACATGGAGTATAATAGCGCCTCGCAGCTGTCTCTCTCCCCCTCCTCTGTTCCGACCATGGATTAACTCGTCCGTCTGAACGGGGCCCGTAGCTATCCGTGGTGCTAAAGTTGAGGGTAAGAATCCACCCATTTTTTCGCCATATAGCATTGGGATATATAACGACTGATTGTTGGCAGCTTAGCTGATTGGAGAATATAGAGTTTATTGATAACATTAAGGTAATTTATATTTTAGTTTTTTTAATGGTTCACTATATAGTATTCATTATATATTGTATTGTATACCCAGTTACTGTGAATAGCTCAGATGTGTAGGCCTTGACTTCAACATAGCCATTTCTGTGACCAGTCACTAGCTAATCACTCAGTTATTTCAATGCTAAATTCTCCTGTTAGATTTGTACTAGGTGCCTCGGTGAATGTGTATGCTCTGACTTTAACATAGCCATTTCTGTGACCAGTCACAAGCTAATCACTCAGCTATTTCAATGCTAAATTCTATGCTAATTCCTTTGTCAAGGGCTGCCTCTGCGGATGTGTATGCTTTAACTTAGCTATTTCAATGCTAAATTCTATGCTAATTCCTTTGTCAAGGGGTGCCTTCTGCGGATGTGTATGCTTTAACTTAGCTATTTCAATGCTAAATTATATGCTAATTCCTTTGTCAAGGGGTGCCTCTGCGGATGTGTATGCTTTAACTTAGCTATTTCAATGCTAAATTATATGCTAATTCCTTTGTCAAGGGGTGCCTTCTGCGGATGTGTATGCTTTAACTTAGCTATTTCATTGCTAAATTATATGTTAATTCCTTTGTCAAGGCGCTTTGTTTCCTCTCACACAGCTTAAAAGTCGTGATCTGAACGTGGCTTTTTCACTCCAGCGCTGTCCTACCAGACAGTCTCGTCCCTTCATCTGATGAAGGCCACTTGTGTTGTGGCCGAAACGTCGTGAGAATATTATTGTGTTATTTTATTTTATCAATTTATTCTTTTATTCTCATTCTACGTGGTGGTGACTTTACCGAAAGAACCAAAGAAGACGTCGACGGTTGTTATGGAGACGGGGGGGGGGTGTGGCGGTTGAGGCGGGGCGTTGTGGGAGGGGGTGGTGGGAGTGACGTCACAGGGTGGGCGAGGTCCCGCGGGGAGCGGTGGCGCAGCGGTTAGGGCGCTGCGCAGCGAACCCGGCCACCCGAGTCCACGAGAGGAATCCGATGAGCTATAAAGCTGTTTTTTCGTTCACGGATGTCCAGTAGGGGCACGCGGGCCAGAACGTTACAACGACAAACAAGACAAAAGCACGATAGGAGTGCAAAGTCAAATAAATCACTTAAAAAATATCGACATTGTATACAAATAAAGCTAAACTATCCATAATACAGGTTTTTTCCCCCTCCCCTCCTGTATTATGGATAGTTGAGATAGATTATGGATAGGTAAAACTAAAATCATTTAACCTGACGATTCCCGCTCACGGCCACGGCCCAACACCACAGTGACAATTATCTGAACCGGTCCTGAGCCTCCCCTAGGTCGACTCAGCCTCAAATGAGTACCCGAAGCGTTGTGTGGTAAAACATCGCCACTGGGGGGGGGGGAGACAAAGGCGGCCGGGCGTGGTGCTGGCCACCCACCTCCAGCCCCGCCTTGCCCTACGACATCGTGTAAGGGATCTGCGAGCCACCCTTCACGCGCGCAGTATAACACGCGCACATCACAACGCACGGGGATACACTCCATGGGGAACGAGGGCGGAGATGGATGATTTAAAAGGCGCTGCGAGACGCGTGTTAGGGGGTCGGTTTTGGAACGAGTGCTGCTGTGGGTTAAAGAATAAAGAAGTTTTGATTTAAAGCTTTCGTGACTGCAGTAATTCATATTCTTAGTTTTTTTCGGTAAAGTCACTCAAAACAAAATCACTCAAAACCGTTTGAGTTATGGTCGAAACGTCGTGAGAATTTCTTATTGTTTTATATATATTTTATAATTTTGTTGTTTCTCTTCAACGTGACTTTACCGAAAAAACTAAGAATATGAATAAAGAAGTGTTAATAAAGAAGCGCTGTCCTCCAGACAGTCTCGTCCCCTTCACCCGATGAAAAGGCCGCTTGTGTTGTGGCCGAAACGTCGTGAGAATATTATTGTGTTATTTTATTTGATCAATTTATTATTTTATTCTCATTCTACGTGGTGGTGACTTTACCGAAAGAACCAAAGAAGATGAATCCTTGCAGTCACGAAAGCTTTAAATCGAAATTTAAGTGTTATCGATTTGAAGCTTTCGTGACTGCAAGGATCCCATGCTCTTCGGGTTTTTTGCGGTAAAGTCACGTGGGTAAAAAAATGACATTTTTAAATAAAATAACAAAAATGAAAACAACTAAATTGAATCGCGACGTTTCGGAGGCAACACAAGCTTCCTTCGTCAGCTGTAAAACGGATGGCTTGTGTTGCCTCCGAAACGTCGTGATTTAATTTAGTTGTTTTTAAAAAAATTTAATTAAAATGTTGTATTAATTTTTTGTACCCACGTGACTTCACCGAAAGAACCCAAAGTGTATGGGATCCTTGCAGTCACGAAAACTACAAATCTAGGAGTGCTTTACCAGTCTCCAATTGTGTAAAGCCGAGGGGTTTCCCCTCGTCGAAATGTTCAGCAAACCCTGCGAACTCGTCCTTCGGGGTCAGAGGTCGGATTGCCGTTAATTTGGTGATCGGTGTGGCGATGCAGGCGCTGCAGGTTACTTTCTGTTATCACGTTCTTCTTTGGCATTGTGAAAAGCAACAGTTTTATTTTTATTTTTTCTTAACTGAGGCAGTTTCCATTTCCTCAACAACTCGCGGAAATGGAAACGGTTACGACACCGTCACCACCATCATTGCCTCCGCTAGCATGACCACAAGCTGCCCTAGCGAGATGTTAACTACTTCGCCTGGTATACAGGAGGTCGTGGGTTCGATCAACCAAGTCTCACCCCTGTATATTTGGAGTTTGCGTGTCTCTCTCCCTCCCTCCCCGTGATCGCGTGGATTTTTCTCCGGGTCCTCCGGTTTTTCCCTTCCACGTTTAAAAGAAACGTGCGTCTTGAGTATTTTACTGCTATACTCTTTGGTGAAGGCCGCTTGTGTTGTGGCCGAAACGTCGTGATTTTTGTTATTTTATTTTTTTACCTACGTGACTTTACCGAATAGAACCAAAGAGTATACTCTTTGGTTATTTCGGTAAAGTCACGTTTAATAATAATAATGAAAATAATAAAATGAAAATAACTCAATTGAATCACGACGTTTCGGGCGCAACACAAGCGTCCGTCATCACGTGGGAAAGCGTGGTCTGCTGCTGATGCAGACTGTTTAAAAAAGGTTTGAAATGGGTGTAGCCCAAGGGTCATAAAGAAGTGGCTGGGTCTAGTGAGATTAGCATGATGTTAACGTGAGAGATTAGCACGATGTTAAAGTGAGAAATTCGCATGAAACTGGGTACGGGAGTAGCTGTGTTAATGTGAGAGATTAGCATGATGTTAATGTGAGAAACTGGCATGTAACTGGGCAGGGAAGTAGATATGATATGAGATATTAGCATGATGTTAATGTCATAAATTAGCATGATGTTAAAGTGAGAAATTAGCATGTAACTGGGCACGGAAGTAGTTATGTTAATGTGAGAGATTAGCATGAAATAACAGCTGACATAGGCAGGTAGGATGGAAACATTAGAGTCAGTGAAGACTTTACCTTATGAGACCTTTGCAAGTAACAAGATATAGTAATAGGTTTTACCCTTTTAACTGGCACAAAAAACTGACACCTTTATTCAAGGCATCATGTTTGCAATAACCACAACACAAGCAGTCAAAATGCAAACAAAAGAGACAACTCTGATAATAATATTGGCACTGTCCTTGAATTTGATTGGTCCACACCCGAGACGGCTTTCTACTAGGCTCTAAAGAAAGTCGTCTCTGGTGTGGACCAATCAAATTCAAGGACAGTGCCAATATTATTATCAGAGTTGTCTTTTTGTTTGCATTTTGACTGCTTGTGTTGCGGTTATTGCAAACATGATGCCTTGAATAAAGGTGTCAGTTTTTTGGCCCAGTTAAAAGGGTAAAACCTATTACTATAAGACTTTACCTGGTTAATAACGTCCTGCTATAAATGTCCACATGCTAAGCCACTTCGGTGAGCTATTCCATTTCGTGGCCGGGTCGCTTCTGAAAAGGAGCTCGAGGACTTGGTGGGCCTAACCTGGTAAAATACAAAGAACAAAAATGTTGATCTCCATATATATAAAAAGGCAAAGTTGTGAATATGTGTGTCCGTTCAAAATGTTTAGCGTACTTCCCGACATGGAACAAACTTGAAATTTGCCATGTGGGTACTTTCCAGACTGTACACCATGCAACAATGATAAAAATACACTTTTTTGGTGGGGGGGGGGGGGGAGCTCAATAATGCAGATATTTTTTTGCACGGCAAGTGAGCTGTGACGTCAAATCTGTCACGTGACCCGCGCACGTGAGAGCGTAACGCATTGTAGTGTAGATGTTAGCGTGCTGTGTGTGTAATCTGTGTGTGTATGTGTGTGTATGTGTCTGTGTGTGTGTAATCTGTGTGTGTGTGGAAGCGTAACGCATTGTAGTGTAGTGGTTAGCGTGTTGTGTGTGTGTAATCTGTGTGTGTGTGGAAGCGTAATGCATTGTAGTGTAGTGGTTAGCGTGCTGTGTGTGTGTGTAATCTGTGTGTGTGGAAGCGTAACGCATTGTAGTGTAGTGGTTAGCGTGTTGTGTGTGTGTAATCTGTGTGTGTGGAAGCGTAACGCATTGTAGTGCAGTGGTTAGCGTGCTGTGTGTGTGTAATCTGTGTGTGTGTGGAAGCGTAACGCATTGTAGTGTAGAGGTTAGCGTGCTGTGTGTGTGTAATCTGTGTGTGTATGTGTGTGTATGTGTGTGTGTAATCTGTGTGTATGTGTGGAAGCGTAACGCATTGTAGTGTAGAGGTTAGCGTGCTGTGTGTGTGTAATCTGTGTGTGTATGTGTGTGTATGTGTGAGTGTAATCTGTGTGTGTGTGGAAGCGTTACGCATTGTAGTGTAGTGGTTAGCGTGCTGTGTGTGTGTGTAATCTGTGTGTGTGTGGAAGCGTAACGCATTGTAGTGTAGCGGTTAGCGTGCTGTGTGTGTGTGCATCTGTGTGTGTGTATGTGGCCGGGAGTCAGAGCCATTCCCTGTACACCTTGGGGTGCGACAGGGATGTCCTCTGGCTCCCACATTATTTAACATCTATTTTGACCACGTAGTTCGTGAAGCCTTCAATAGCTGTACCGGGGGAATCTCCATATGGTACAGATATAATGGGAGGCTAATCGATGCCCGGGTGCGGTCAAGGGATGGCTCCCTATTGCTCAACCACGTTATGTATGCTGATGATTTGGTAATAGCTGCTAGTCAGAGGAGGAGTTTGAGACGCTGCTGCTGAGACTGGAGCGTGCCACTAAGAGGTGGGGCCTTACCATCAGCCCCACCAAAACTAAGCACCTGCCTGGGTATTTTGTACCATCGGACACTCCACCCCCACAACTCCCAATCGGTGATGGGGCAGTTGTGGAGAGAGTGGAGAGTTTCCCATACCTGGGCAGTGTGCTTATGACTGGCTCCAGTTTAACAGCAGAGGTCTCACTCCGAATCAGTCGAGCGGCAATATCTTTTCATCGGTTGCGTAACGCTGTGTGGAAGCTACCTGGTCTGTCGCTCCGCACTAAGCTTCAGGTCTTCTCGGCCACGGTCATTCCCTCCCTTCTCTACGCTTGCGAAACGTGGACCCCCCTAATGGAACATCTTCGCCGGTTAGAAACATTTAGGCTGGCCTGCCTACGATCCATCCTGGGTTTAACCAGACTGGATTGTGTGAGGAGCTCACAAATCCTTGAAAGATCTGGGCAGGGTCCCATCGGTGAGCTCCTCCGGCAGGCAAGGCTGCGATGGCTGGGTCATGTAGCCCGCATGCCCAGCCACCGCATGCCGAAACAGCTTTTGTTTGGCCGGATCGAGGGGGCTAAGCGGGCGCGGCACGGGCTAGAGAAGAGATGGAGTGATGTGGTACAGGAGGACGTGGAGCTGAGTGGACTTGCCGATGACTGGTACCAGCGGTGTCAAGATCGGCCTCTGTGGAGGAGGCTCGTGAAGGATGCTACTGGGCAGTTGGAGGCAGTCGCCCTCCAACAACAACGGAGGGCGGAGGAGCGACGCTCAGAACAACGAGCGGAGCGCCGGGTGGCTAAAGCACAGCAGGTTGGCACAGTAGGGGGCACAGGTGGTGCATCAGCCAGTCATCTCAGTCAGTCGACCCGTGGCACCTGGGTCTGCCCCGTGACCTCCTGCCAGCGGGCGTTCGACACTTCACGTGGCCTCAGGGTGCACATAGCCTGGCACAAGCGTCGTGGTGACGTCACCGCCACTTAGTGGCGAATGGCGGTTGTTGAATGTATGTGTGTATGTGTCTGTGTGTCTGTGTGTGTGTGGAAGCGTAACGCATTGTAGTGTAGTGGTTAGCCGAGTTCGATTCCCGCTCACGGCCACCACCGGTGACGATTATTTCAACCGCTCCTGGGCCTTCCCTAGGTCGACTCAGCCTCAAACGAGTAACTGCCGTGGTGTGTGAACATCGCCACTGGGGAGACAAAGGCGGCCGCGCGTGGTGGATCCGGGTAGTACAGCTAGTAGTTTATAACGCTCATCACCACTATTATCACCCTGACTGAGGGTGAAGAATCAACGCTCGAGACTCAACAGTCACTACACCTCCATGACATCTCTGTCCCTACCTCGTTAACACAAAGACAAAGATCCTCCGTGCAGCCTTAAAAGACTGTTGTGGCAAGTGCTGTTAGCGAGTGGCAGCGCCTACGAAGGCCGGCACTGTGGCACACGAGGGGGTGGTGGGTGGCCAGCAACCACGCCCGACCGCGTTTGTCTCCCCAGTGGCGATGCTCACTACGCACCGCGCCAGGTACTCATTTGAGGCTGAGTCGACCTAGGGGAGGCTCAGGACGGCGGGCATCGAACCCGCGTCGCCGGATTCGCGCGGCGTTGCGCTAACCGCTACACCACCGCTCGCTCTCCTCGTTAACAAAAAAACACACACACGCGCGCGCAAATAATTGTTTGGGAGCCTCTGGCTGGAACGCGACTCGAGCGGAGTTGTCGCACGGCATGGCTTGTTCCCGAGGCAGGAGCGGGAGGCAGGAGCCGCTCTCACGCGTCAGGAATGTGAGAGAGAGAGACGGAGAGAGAGAGGGCGCGCGTGGCCTCGTTCAGAGGCAGCGCACGGACAAGTCCGGACACCCACCGACTCTCTCTCACCTGCCCTCGAAATCAATCACCAGAGTCAGAATATGCATTCAGTCCTGGAGGAATCGGGCGGGCTATAAAGCGCTTTACCACATATGAGAATCCGAATATGTATTCATTACTGGAGGAATCCGATGAGCTATGAAGCTCTTTTCCACATATCAGAATCCGAATATGTATTCATTACTGGAGGAATCCGATGAGCTATGAAGCTCTTTTTCACATCTGCTTGTCTCTCCTCTGATCTCTATCTGCCTGTCTCAGCTCTGATCTCCATCTGCCTGTCTCTCATCTCCATCTGGATGTCTCTCCTCTCATCTCCATCTGGATGTCTCTCCTCTCATCTCCATCTGGATGTCTCTGCTCTCATCTCCATCTGGATGTCTCTCCTCTCATCTCCATCTGGATGTCTCTGCTCTGATGTTCGGCATCGCGCTGTAGCTCACGGCCCGTGTCGCGAAACGCACAAACATTTATTACAGCCAATTATAAGTGTCCATATTTTATTATATTAGATATATATAGACCGTGTACGTCTTATTAAAAAAAAGTCCGACTGCGGTTAAATTAAGGCTGTATCTTCAGTTGAGCAGTAGCCACACTCTCTGTGTGTCTCTCAGCCCAAGTCTCCATTGCACATGAGTGGTGTGTCCATCACCCCCATGGTTAAATAAAGGATGGATCTTCAGTTGAGAAGTAGTCGCATTCTCTGTGTGTCTCTCCACCCCAGGTCTCCCTTTGGCACAAGTGCTGTGTCCATCACCCACATGGTTAAATAAAGGATGGATCTTCAGTTGAGAAGTAGTCGCATTCTCTGTGTGTCTCTCCACCCCAGGTCTCCCTTGGGCACAAGTGCTGTGTCCATCTAACCCCGCGTGGGGAATTTGTGACATCGGCCCAAGCCCCAGGTCGCGTCTTGCGTGGTGAAATAAAGGACAATGGGGTTGAGAATAGACGCTGGACCCGGGTTCCCTTCGTAAGCGAGAGACGGCGTCGCGATAACATTACCAATCCAGATCCCTCCCGTGACAGCTTGGCAAACTGTCCACCCTCGCAGCGACAACAACAGCGAAGACGATGACGACAACAACAACAAACGCCTCTCAGTGGTTACATTAAGGGCACAGCCTTCGGTTGATACAACAACAAGCAAATTCACTTTTACAACCCAGGTCACTTTTTGTTGCGAAAGATGCAAGCTGCGGTGTCTAAACAAAATGGTGGTGGACAATAATTCCACCCCCCCCCCGCCTCCCATGATCCCAATCTACAAGTGTCACCAACAGGGTCCCCCCTGTTGCCACGGTGGCTAGGAGATGTTAACTACCTCGCCTGCTGTGCAGGAGGTCGTGTGTTCGATCCTGACCCTGACGCCTGCTGCTGTATATTTGGAGTCTGCGGTGTCTCTCTCTCATCATCATCACGGTGGCTACGAGATGTTAACTATCTCGCCTGGTGTGCAGGAAGTCGTGGGTTCGATCCCGACCCTGACGCCTGCTGCTGTATATTTGGAGTTTGCGTGTCTCTCTCTCTCTCTCATCATCATCACGGTGGCTAGGAGATGTTGACTACCTCGCCTGGTGTACAGGAGGTCGTGGGTTCGATCCCGACCCTGACGCCTGCTGCTGTATATTTGGAGTCTGCGGTGTCTCTCTCTCATCATCATCACGGTGGCTACGAGATGTTAACTATCTCGCCTGGTGTGCAGGAAGTCGTGGGTTCGATCCCGACCCTGACGCCTGCTGCTGTATATTTGGAGTTTGCGTGTCTCTCTCTCTCTCTCATCATCATCACGGTGGCTAGGAGATGTTGACTACCTCGCCTGGTGTACAGGAGGTCGTGGGTTCGATCCCGACCCTGACGCCTGCTGCTGTATATTTGGAGTCTGCGGTGTCTCTCTCTGTCATCATCATCACGGTGGCTAGGAGATGTTAACTACCTCGCCTGGTGTGCAGGAGGTCGTGGGTCCGATCCTGACCCTGACGCCTGTTGCTGTATATTTGGAGTCTGCAGTGTCTCTCTCTGTCATCATCATCATCACGGTGGCTAGGAGATGTTAACTACCTCGCCTGGTGTGCAGGAGATCGTGGGTTCGATCCCGACCCTGACGCCTGTTGGATATTTGGAGTTGGCGTGTCTCTCTCTCTCTCCCCGTGGGCACGCGGGGTTTTGCTCCGGGACCTCCGGTTATTTCCCGCCAACATTTAGAACGAACATCACGCGTTTAGACTATTTGGCTTACCGCTATACATTTCAACGTGATGATGATGAGCCACTTCGTTGAGCTATCATTTGTGACAGAACAGGGCCGCTTCTGAAAAAGAGCTACACACAGCTCAGTGGGGCCTTCTGACCTGGTAGTAGTAAAGTAAAAAAAAAGAATAATCCATTATTTTTCGTGCAAAAAATCTCGGTCTCCCTCGTGTGTGGTTCTACAAAGGTGCGGAGCTGCGGTTCACCGCCCCAGGTCTCTCTTTGCCCTGTCAAATTGCCCTTCCAGGTCACCCGTGGAAGTCGGTTTCGCTCGCGTGGTGCAAACGAAGGAGGGGATCTTTCCGTGGCCCTCTTGTCACCTCCGATGGCCGGGCCGTTGGACAAAAGAAGGGCGGATGCGCCGCTTGCGGCCGTCTGGAACGTTCTCTTCCTTGCCGATATTAGGAAGGCGCTGGGAGCTATGCTGTGCACTTTTAAATCATCGTCTAGATTGGCAAACGCATTTTCTTTAGAACTGCTCGTTGCTGTTGTTGTTGTCTGATTAGCGCGGTTGGCTACGGACGGGTGCCAAAGAAGTTTAGCGTACGTAAAAAAATAAAAACAAACGCGTGCGTCTTTCTCACCCCGAGTCTCATCTCGCTCACGAAGAGGTGCACCGTGTTCACTTAAAGCAGTGATCTTCACCAACTTTCGGAAGGGGGGACAACTTTCGCCGATAATACATCATCATCATCAGTGTGTGTGTGTTAGGGCCTCCGCTGCAACATTTTGAAACACAATTCGGGGTTTTGACAGCAGCACGACGAAAATGATGATGCTGGTGGTGGTGGTGGGTGTCTCCACTCTTTGTGTACTGTTGGGCCGGGGGGGGGGGGGTGGGCCGGAGCTGCACGTCAGAGGGCCGCATTGAAGGCCACCAGCAGGGCCTGCAAAGCAGTGCCCCCCCCCCCTCCCCCCCGGAGCGGGCCTTGTGATGAAGAACACCGGGCGGACCTTTCCGTAACTCCCTCGCGAGCGTCTGTCCACCGCCCCCCCCCCTCCCCCTCCCTTTCTCGGTCGGGGGTGGTGGGGGGGGGGAGCCCCTTCACCGATGCTTCGTCGTCGTCGACGACGTAGTCCGCCCTGCCTCTTCAAACACCTCCTCCAGGTCTCCGTCCCCGTCGCCCCTCAGCTTCTCCCAGTCGCCCGCACAGCCCCGGCCACCGTCCGGCTCCCCCGTCGCCGCCGCTTCCCCGCCGCCGCCCCCACCGGCGCCGGCGCTCCCCAGGGCGGATATGCGGTCGAGGTGGCGGAGGGAGAGCCGGCTGAGCTCGGAGCGGCTCACGGAGCGGAGGCTCTCGCGGAGCGCCGAGCGGACGCCGCCTCTGGCGAACGCGTAGAGCACGGGGTCCAGGCAGCTGTTGAGGCTGGCCAGGCCGCGCGTCACCTTGCGGCGGAGAAGGGGGGGACGCGGGGAGTGTTCAGCCACAGCATTGCCCACACCCACACTCAGCCACCCAGCCACCAGCCACCCACCCAGCCAGCCATTCACCCACACAGTCACCCATTCACTCACCCACCCTGCCACCCACTCACCTACCCAGCCACCCACCTCACCCAGCCACCCACTCACCCACCCAGCCACCCGCTCAGCCACCCATTCACCCACCCAACCACCCACCCACTCACCCACCCACCCACCCAGCCACCCAACCACC
This sequence comes from Petromyzon marinus, assembly GCF_048934315.1. Classification (NCBI taxonomy): domain Eukaryota; kingdom Metazoa; phylum Chordata; class Hyperoartia; order Petromyzontiformes; family Petromyzontidae; genus Petromyzon; species Petromyzon marinus. The sequence continues at coordinate 7,957,843 of NC_133730.1, forward strand.
CATTCACCCACCCACTCATTCACCCACCCAACCACCCATTCAAACACCCACTCATTCACCCACCCAACCACCCATTCACCTCATTCACCCACCAATTCACCCACCCATTCACCCACCCATTCACTCATTCACCCACCCATTCACTCATTCACCCACCCATTCACTCATTCACCCACCCATTCACTCATTCACCCACCCATTCACACAATCACCCACCCGCCCGCCTGCCACAGCTCACCTGGTAGGTGAGGTAGACGTTGGTGGAGGTGGAGCACTCCTCCGGCGGGTAGAGCCTCACCAGGAGGTTCCACAGCCGCATCACGTGGTAGGGCAGAAAGCAGACGGCGAACAGGACCAGCGTGACGCCCACGATGCGCTTGGTGCGGCGGCGATCGGCGGGCGTCACGGCGCACGCCATCGCCTCGCCCGTGCCCCCTCCTCCTCCTCCTCCTCTTCCCCCGCCGCCGCGGCCCTTGGAGGTGCCGGCCAGGGCGCGAACCACGGAGCCGTAGAAGAAGAGCATGGCGCAGAAGGGGACGAAGAATCCCAGGACGGAGAGGACGAAGCTGCGGGCAATCGGAGCGTTGGTGGGGCGGTGGGCATTGGGGGGGAGGGGTCGCACAGAGACCCGTAGACCCACACAGAGACCCGTAGACTCACACAGAGACCCGTAGACCCACACAGAGACCCGTAGACTCACACAGAGACCTGTAGACTCACACAGAGACCCGCAGACTCACACAGAGACCCATCGACTCACACAGAGACCCGTAGACTCACACAGAGACCCGTAGACTCACACTAGAGACCCGTAGACCCACACAGAGACCCACAAACTCGCACAGAGACCCGTAGACTCGCCCGCACAGAGACCCGTGCACCCACGCCAAAGCCATCCACCCATCCCACCCACCTGTACGGCAGGTACTCTTGCAGCATGTCCTTGGTGGTCGTGTCGTAGCACTTCACGACCTCTCCCCCCACTCCTCCCCCCGCCTCCGCCGCCTCCGCCGCCTTCGCCACGCCGAGCCGGACGAACCACACCTGGGGCAGCACCAGTCCGGCGACCGCGGCCCACACGGCGGCGCTGACGAGGGCGCTGGCGCGGCGCGACACCGCGATGGGCGCGCCGCGGCAGCGCAGCGGGTGGACGATGCCCGCGTAGCGGTGCCCGGCGATGACGGTGAGGAAGAGGATGCTGGCGTACATGTTGGCGTGGAAGGTGGCGCGCTGCGCCCTGCAGTGCCACTCGGCGTAGCGCCACGTGCGCGCCACGTAGTAGTCGATGAGGAAGGGCAGCGACAGGACGTAGCAGAGGTCCGAGACGGCGAGGTTGACCATGTAGACGGTGAGCGGCGACCAGGGGCGCATGTGGCGGCAGAAGCAGAAGATCCCCGCCGCGTTGCCCACCACTCCCAGGATGAGCGAGACGCCGTAGATGCTGGGCAGGAAGACGGGCGTGAAGTTGCCGTCGACCTGGCAGCCCGAGCTCGCTCCGCCGCCGCTGATGTTGCCACTGATGATGCCGCTGGTGATGTTGTCGGTGGTGATGATGATGCTGCTGATGTTGGTGGTGGTGTTGATGATGCTGTTCGTAGCGGCCGACAGGTAGTCGAGGAGGAGAGGCATCGGCATCGCTGAGGGTTGGAGTGAGTGGTGGTGAGGGCGGTGGTGAGGGTGGTGGTGGTGGTGAGGGTTACGGTGGTGCTGGTGACGGTTGGTGGGAGGTGGTGAGGATGCTGGTGAGGATGCTGGTGACGGATAGGATCAGATCATCTGTGAAGGACAAGATTCCTGACATGAAATATCCCGGCGTCTACAAACTAAGCTGAATCTGCAGCAGCAGTTACATTGTGGAAAGTAAGCGACATGTCTCGAACCGTGTTCGTGAGCATAAGGCAGATCTGAAACACGGTAGGACCAATACTTCTGCTGTGGCTGATCATTATTTTAATGCGGCTGGCTCACACGAAATGCATTTCTCGAAGATAATGGTACTTTGCAAGCCTACTGGCTATCAACAAAGTTTCGTTCATGAAGCCATCCATATATACAGACACAATTTCAACCGGGAGGATGGTTATAAACTCAGCAATCATTGGAAAGAGGTCATCTACCACTTTGGGTCATGACTTGATTTGTGTTTTCTTGTCAACCTCCACCGTCAGCCGTGTGGGTGTGTGGAGCGAGGTGCAATGATTGTGGCCCTTTGATTGGTGTAGACCCACTGCGTTGTCATTGCTTCCTCCTACATTAACATAAGCTGCCCCGCCCATGCTGCTGACACACTTGGGCCACATTAACATAAGCTGCCCCGCCCATGCTGCTGACACACTTGGGCTACATTAACATTAGCTGCCCCACCCATACTGCTGACACACTTGGGCGACATTAACATAAGCTGTCCCGCCCATGCTGCTGACACACTTGGGCCACATTAACATAAGCTGCCCCGCCCATGCTGCTGACACACTTGGGCTACATTAACGATCGAAACGATCAAAACGTCGTGGTTTTTGTTTAGATTGATATATATTTAAAATATTTAAATTACTGAAAGAACCAAGAAAAAGTCTACATTATAGACTGCCAGTACGCTCACTCAGTTTAATAACCATTGCTACAGTCTACATCATAGACTGCCAATACGCTCACCAGCTTAAAAACCAGGCTACAATCAACATTATAGACTGCCAGTACACTCACCGAGGTTAAGAACCAGGTTACAGTCTACATTATAAACTGCCAGTACGCTCACCGAGGTGAAGAACCAGGCTACAGTCTACATTATAGACTGCCAGTACACTCACCAAACTTAATAACCATGCTACAGTCTACATTATAGACTACCCCAAGGTGAACAGGGAATGGTTCCGGCTCCCAGCCACATAGTTTTACCCAAGCCCGCTCACCATCATGAACGCCCTTAATGATCATGAGCAGAGAGTCAGGGACTCCGAAAGCACGAAGAACCCAGAGCTCAGGCCTACTGATGGTATCATAGGCCTTGACCAGATCAATAAATCAGAGATGTAGGTCTTGTTGGAATTCCCTACACCTCTGCTGTAGCAGACGGACAGAAAATATGGCATCAGTGCAGGAACGCCCGTTCCTGAAACCACACTAGGGCTCCGCAAGCCTCTCCTCAGCGTGCTTGGCAAGGCGATGTTGAATAATCCTCGCCAGGACTTTTCCCAGCACACTGAGGAGTGAGATACCCCTGTAGTTGAGACAGTCTGTGTGGTCCCCCTTCCAATCCTGCAGAACCTGTCCAGTGGTCCAGACTGTTAGGATGTCATGTAGGGCAGTATGTACACAAACACCACCCTCCCTCAGCATTTCACTTGGGAGATCATCTCTACCTGGTGCATTTCCTGGTCTGAGACTCTGGATTGCCTTCAGTACTTCCTCAACAGATGGCACCTCAGCCAGCCACTCACAGGAGGTGACTACTTCCAATATTCGAGGCATCGCAGCCTCAGCAGGGTCATCCCCACTTTGCCCCATGTTTTCCAGGCTGAGGGATTTCCCCTCCCCCAAGACCTCGCAGAAATGCTCAGCAAATCTGCAAACCTGTTCCTGGGGGTCAGAGATTCGATCACCACTCTTTCCCATAATGATGGTGATAGGTGTGGAATTAAAGAGTGATTTGTGATCACGGCCCACTGAGGCAGACTCCATCTCCTCAACAATCCGCGACCACCACCCAACCTTGCAGCACCTCACAGCTCTCTGAACTTCTGAGTGGAGGCTGCGGTAATCCTCCTCATTCTCTGTGGGATGTCATAGACGATGAGAGTGGGCCTATTGATTTTTCACAGCCAGCTTGAACACCTCCTATGTCATCGAGGGTCTCTGGTGAGGTCTGGACCGTGTACTCAAGGCAGCCAATGCAGCTGCATCAGCCCATTTCCCCATCGCGTTAAAAATCCTATAAAAATACACTAAACGCTCCAGTAAATAAATAAATACACCGTTAAAAATAAATAAATTAATGCAAACCGACACTTCTTTCAAATGTTTCTTGCCATTGTTTTTTTTTCACACCTGATGACGACCGTTTGTGTTATGGTCGAAACGTCGTGAGAATTTTTATTGTTTTATATATATTTTATTATTTTATTGTTTCCCTTCAACGTGACTTTACCGAAAGAGCTAAGAATATACTACTATACAGTCGGTAGATGCTACCACGAAAGGCCGTAGATATTACTGCAGAGCAGCCGGGGACATCGTGGCTGGGGGCGGGGGGGGGGGGAGTCAGGGGTAGCAGCCCAGCCCCAGCCTGCCAAGGTGCCACCTCGGCCGGCTGGACAATCTAGGCGAGGCCGGAGGTTCTGCATGGGACTAGGCCTCACCACGCCACTTTGTCAGGTGAGTACTTTGTGCTATAGAGTCCATAAATACTTGCTATAGAGTCAGCATGTACTACTGTAGTGATAGCAGGTACCACCACAGCCGGTATGCACTGCTGTAATCATAGCAGGTACCACCACAGTATGCACTGCTGTAATCACAGCAGGTACCACCACAGTATGCACTGCTGTAATCACAGCAGGTACCACCACAGTATGTACTGCTGTCATCATAGCAGGTACCACCACAGTATGCACTGCTGTAATCACAGCAGGTACCACCACAGCATGCACTGCTGTAATCATAGCAGGTACCACCACAGCATGCACTGCTGTAATCACAGCAGGTACCACCACAGTCAGTATGCACTGCTGTAATCACAGCAGGTACCACCGCAGTATGCACTGCTGTAATCATAGCAGGTACCACCGCAGTATGCACTGCTGTAATCATAGCAGGTACCACCACAGCATGCACTGCTGTAATCACAGCAGGTACCACCACAGTCAGTATGCACTGCTGTAATCACAGCAGGTACCACCACAGTATGTACTGCTGTCATCATAGCAGGTACCACCACAGCATGCACTGCTGTAATCACAGCAGGTACCACCGCAGTATGCACTGCTGTAATCATAGCAGGTACCACCACAGAATGCACTGCTGTAATCATAGCAGGTACCACCACAGTATGCACTGCTGTAATCATAGCACCTTAGCTGTTCTGCTTTGGTATTTTTCTGTGTGCCCAGCCGCCGCCCTCCTCCGCTCCGGAGGTGGTGCTGGGTAACATGCTAGTTCACATGTTAACTCCGCCCACACAGCTTAAAAAGACGCGGTCCATGTTTTGGCAGTGCTCACTCAAGCGCTCTCTTCTGGACAGACCTGTTTCTTCACCTGAAGAAGGCTACTTGTGTTGTGGCCAAAACGTCGTGATAATTCTATTTTATTACGTTTTAGTATTATTTTATTTCCATTCTACGTGACTTTACCGAAAGAACCAAGAAGATGATTGTTCACGCTTACGGTGGCTTTCAGACCGCATCCATTATTTTCGTCTCCCCCCCTCCTCTTTTCCGAACATAGATGGACTCGTCCATCTGAATAAACTGCCAAATCGCTCTCCGTGGTGCTAACGTTAAAAAAACGCCACTTTTTTCCAAATTTTCTTGCCGTAGTTTTCACACCTGATGATGATTGCTTGTGTTGCAGTCGAAACGTCGTGAGAATTTTATTGTTTTATATTTGTATTATTTTATTGTTTCCCTTCTACGTGGTGACTTTACCGAAAGAACCAAGAATATGAATCCCTGCAGTCACGAAAGCTTTAAATCAAAATTTTAACCAAGTGAACTTAGAAACACAATGCAATCCAATACAGAGAGTCGGCTAACACAACAGTCAACACCCCAACTGGTTGATTACATTCTTCTAAAGATTGCTAAATTTGAGAGAGAGACAAAACACAGACACGGGGACACACAGACAGACACACAAGCAGAGAGAGAGACAACACAGAGAGAGAGAGACAACACAGAGACACACAACATAGATACACAAAGACCCAACACCTCTGTGCCGAGGCCTTAAATAGAGAGGGGGGATGGGGCCGTAGGCATGAACAAACCGGTTTTCCTTACGTATTAACAAACCGGTTTAGCCGTACATATGCATAACCCGGTTTTGCTGTACGTTGAAAAAACCGGTTTTGCTGTACGTATGAACAAACCGGTTTTGCTGTACGCATGAACAAACTGTTTTTGCCGTACGTATGAACAAACCGGGTTTGCCATGAGCATGAACAACCCGGTTTTTGCCGGACACATGAACAAACCGATTTACTGCACACAACGTGTAAAACATTTGTGCAAACTGATGAAGCGAAAAATCAGCTGCCACAGCTGCCACAGCTGATTTTTAATTCACCTACTAACCTACCCACTCACACACCCATTAAAGCACCTATTTACCTACCCACTCATTCGCCTACCTACTAACTTACCTTTCCCCCTACTCACCGAACTCATTCACGCACCTAACTCACCTACCCCACCCACCCACCCACTCAGGGTCTCCTCCTATTCTCTGTCTCCCTGCCCACCATTCTACCACTCGACTCTACGCACATTCACTTTAAACCATTTCTCAACTCCGTTGAGCACTCACTCATATCAAGGGATTCTCTTTAAACTAGCACTGGATTCGGTTGGGGCGCCCGCGGTGGCAGGCTGTTAGCTTCCTTGATCCCAACCCTGATGCCTGCTGCTGTGTATAAGGATCCATACTCTTTACTCTTTGGTTCTATTCAGTAAAGTCACGTTTTTTTACCGACGAGACTTTACCGAATAGAACCAAAGAGTATGGATCCTTGCAGTCACGAAAGCTTTAAATCTAGGATCCATACTCTTTTGTTCTATTCGGTAAAGTCACGTAAAAAACCAACAAAAAACAAAAAATTCACGACGTTTCGGCCACAACACAAGTGGCCTTCATCAGGTGAAGGGACCAGACTGTCTAGAGGACAGCGCTGGAGTGAACACAGCCAAGCTCACTCCAGCGCTGTCCTCTAGACAGTCTGGTCCCTTCACCTGATGAAGGCCACTTGTGTTGTGGCCGAAACGTCGTGAATTTTTTTATTTTTTGTTGTTTTTTTACGTGACTTTACCGAATAGAACCAAAGAGTATGGATCCTTGCAGTCACGAAAGCTGTAAATCTAGAATGTATATTTGGAGTGTGCGTGTCTCTCTCTCATCATCATCACAGTGGCTAGGAGATGTTGACTACCTCGCCTGGTATACAGGAAGTCGTGAGTTCGATCCCGACCCTGACGCCTGCTGCTGCTGTAGATTTGGAGTTTGTGGTGTCTCTCTCTCATCATCATTACGGTGGCTAGGAGATGTTAACTACATCGCCTGGTGTACAGGAGGTCGTGGGTTCGATCCCGACCCTGACGCCTGCTGCTGCTGTATATTTGGAGTTTGCGTGTCTCTCTCTCTCATCATCATCATCACGGTGACTAGGAGATGTTAACTACCTCGCCTGGTGTACAGGAGGTCGTGGGTTCGATCCCGACCCTGACGCCTGCTGCTGCTGCTGTATATTTGGAGTTTGCGTGTCTCTCTCTCTCATCATCATCATCACGGTGACTAGGAGATGTTAACTCCCTCGCCCAGTATACAGGAGGTCGTGGGTTCGATCCCAACCCTGACGACGCCTGCTGCTGCTGTATATTTGGAGTTTTCGTGTCTCTCTCTCTCTCGACGTGGTCACGTGGATTTCCCCCCCCCCCCCTCTCATCCACATTTAGAATCAACATCACCCCTTCTGAGTATTTGGCTCCTGCTGTAAATTTCCACGTGGCGATGACGACGACAAAGCCACCAACTTCGTTGGGCTATCAATTTGTGGATGACCAGGCTCGCGTCTGACCCACCCACCCACTCACGCAGCCTGGTAACAAACAAATAGAATCAACACGTGGTTTAGTCTTACACATTTTCGTTTTTGACGGCAAGCGAGTACAACCGGGAAGAGTTAACCTCGAAAATTATCCCAACGTTGCATGTCAAGTGGTTCCATTGTTGCCACAGGGGACCTTATCTGTTACTCGCATGCGGGACGGGGATAATTTGCATGTCCGATAAAAGTGAAATCCACAGCCTCCACCCACCCACCCAAAAACAAATCCACGGCTAAGCTGTGCATGCTCACACTCGCTTTGCCAGGAAGGCATCGAGGCTTATTTTTCATGAGGGTCTCGCCGATTTTTTTTGTTTTGCAGAAGTGGTGGTTCATGCTGCTTCTGACTTTAACATTTCATCGACAAAATGACACATTGCCAATATTAACTATGTTACCCTATTTGTATTTTTAAAAAATTTTAGATTGTATCTTATAGCTATTTTATATTCGATATTTATTCAAGTTTATAAACTTTAGCCCCTTGGTGTTAGTTAGACTTTGAACCCTTATTATAGTAAGACTTGTTTATCACTTATTAAAGATTTTAGATTCCTATATGTTGAATGTATGCACCATCCTGCCAAAGTAAATTCCGTGTCTGTGTGAACTTTCATGGCGAATAAAACCCTTTCTGATTCTGATTCTGCTCCTCATCCTCCCAGATGTTTGAACGCAACGGAGATTATTTGCAGCGGAATTCATTGTCCGGCATTGGGATGTTGTTTGGGCAATGTCGGTCGCATTGTTACGAATGGGGGTTGTTGAAGTTGTAGCTTTTGGGTGGAAAAGCCGGAGAACTCGGAGGAAACTCTCTGTAAACCAGGGGGAGATAATACAAACTCCACTAACAAACACTCAATCACTCACTCACTCCCTGAAGAGATCATACAAACTCCACTCACTCACTCTGTAGAACAGGGGGAGATCATACAAACTCCATTAACTCTCACTATGTAGAACAAGGGGAGATCATACAAACTCCACTAACTTACTCTGTAGAACAGGGGGAGATCATACAAACACCATTCACTCACTCTGTAGAACAGGGGGAGATCAGACAAACTCCACTCACTCTGTAGAACAGGGGGAGATCATACAAATTCCATTCACTCTCACTCTGTAGAACAGGGGGAGATCATACAAACTCCACTCACTCACTCTGTAGAACAGGGGGAGATCATACAATCTCCATTCACTCTCACTATGTAGAACAAGGGGAGATCATACAAACTCCACTCACTTACTCTGTAGAACAGGGGCAGATCATACAAACACCACTCACTCACTCTGTAGAACAGGGGGAGATCAGACAAACTCCACTCACTCTGTAGAACAGGGGGAGATCATACAAACTCCATTCACTCTCACTCTGTAGAACAGGGGGAGATCATACAAACTCCACTCACTCTCACTCTGTAGAACAGGGGGAGATCATACAAACTCCACTCACTCACTCTGTAGAACAGGGGGAGATCATACAAACTCCACTCACTCTCACTCTGTAGAACAGGGGGAGATCACACAAACTCCACTCACTCACTCTATAGAACAGGGGGAGATCATACAAACTCCACTCACTCTGTAGAACAGGGGGAGATCATACAAACTCCACTCACTCACTCTGTAGAACAGGGGGAGATCATACAAACTCCACTCACTCCCTCTGTAGAGCAGGGGGAGATCATACAAACTACACTCACTCACTCTGTAGAACAGGGGGAGATCATACAAACTCCATTCACTCTCACTGTAGAACAGGGGGAGATCATACAAACTCCACTCACTCACTCACTCTGTATAACAGGGGGAAATCATACAAGCTCCATTCACTCACACTGTAGAACAGGGGGAGATCATACAAACTCCACTCACTCACTCTGTAGAATAGGGGGAGATCACACAAACTCTAATCACTCACTCTGTAGAGCAGGGGGAGATCATACAAACTCCATTCACTCACTCTGTAGAACAGGGGGAGATCATACAAACTCCACTCACTCACTCTGTAGAACAGGGGGAGATCATACAAACTCCACTCACTCTGCAGAACAGGGGGAGATCATACAAACTCCACTCACTCTGTAGAACAGGGGGAGATAAAAAAAACTCCACTCACACGCTCTGTAGAACAGGGGGAGATCATAAAAACTCAACTCACTCTGTAGAACAGCGGGAGATCATACAAACACCACTCACTCACTCACTCTGTAGAACAGGGGGAGATCATACAAACTTCACTCACTCTGTAGAACAGAGGGAGATCATACAAACTCCACTCACTCACTCTGTAGAATAGGGGGAGATCACACAAACTCCACTCACTCACTCTGTAGAGCAGGGAGAGATCATACAAACGCCACTCACTTACTCTGTAGAACAGGGGGAGATCATACAAACTCCACTCACTCAGTAGAATAGGGGGAGATCACGCAAACTCCACTCACTCCCTCTGTAGAGCAGGGGGAGATCATACAAACTCCACTCACTCTGTAGAATATTGGGGGAGATCATACAAACTCCAATCAGTCTGACTGTAGAACAGGGGGAGAACATACAAACTCCACTCACTCACTCTGTATAACAGGGGGAGATCATACAAGCTCCATTCACTCACTCTGTAGAACAGGGGGAGATCATACAAACTCTACTCACTCACTCTGTAGAGTAGGGAGAGATCATACAAACTCTACTCACTCACTCTGTAGAACAGGGGGAGATCATACAAACTCCACTCACTCTGCAGAACAGGGGGAGATCATACAAACTCCACTCACTCTGTAGAACAGGGGGAGATCACACAAACTCCACTCACTCACTCTGTAGAACAGGGGGAGATCATACAAACTCCACTCACTCACTCACTCTGTAGAATAGGGGGAGATCACAAAAAACTCCACTCACTCCCTCTGTAGAGCAGGGGGAGATCATACAAACTCCACTCACTCTGTAGAACATTGGGGGAGATCATACAAACTCCACTCACTCTCACTGTAGAACAGGGGGAGATCATACAAACTCCACTCACTCACTCACTCTGTATAACAGGGGGAGATCATACAAGCTCCATTCACTCACACTGTAGAACAGGGGGAGATCATACACACTCCACTCACTCACTCTGTAGAACAGGGGGAGATCATACAAACTCCACTCACTCACTCACTCTGCAGAACAGGGGGAGATCATACAAACTTCACTCACTCTGTAGAACAGGGGGAGATCATACAAACTCCACTCACTCACTCTGTAGAATAGGGGGAGATTACACAAACTCCACTCACTCACTCTGTAGAGCAGGGAGAGATCATACAAACTCCACTCACTCTGTAGAACAGGGGGAGATCATACAAACTCCACTCACTCACTCTGTAGAACAGGGGGAGATAATACAAACTCCACTCACTCTGCAGAATGGAGGGAGATCATACAAACCGCACTCACTCTGTAGAACAGGGGGAGATCACACAAACTCCACTCACTCGCTCTGTAGAACAGGGGGAGATCATAAAAACTCACCTCACTCTGTAGAACAGGGGGAGATCATACAAACTCCACTCACTCTGCAGAATAGGGGGAGATCATACAAACTCCACTCACTCTGTAGAACAGGGGGAGATCATACAAACTCCACTCACTCACTCTGTAGAACTGGAGGAGATCATACAAACTCCACTCACTCACTCTGTAGAACAGGGGGAGATCATACAAACTCCACTCACTCACTCTGTAGAACAGGGGGAGATCATACAAACTCCACTCACTCACTCTGTAGAACAGGGGGAGATCATACAAACTCCACTCACTCACTCACTTTGTAGAAAAGGGGGAGATCATACAAACTCCACTCACTCACTCTGTAGAACAAGGGGAGATCATACAAACTCCACTCACTCTGAAGAACAGGGGGAGATCATACAAACTCCACTCACTCTGTAGAACAGTGGGAGATCATACCAACTCCACTCACTCACTCTGTAGAATAGGGGGAGATCACACAAACTCTACTCACTTACTCTGTAGAGTAGGGGGAGATCATACAAACTCCACTCACTCACTCTGTAGGACAGGGGGAGATCATACAAACTCCACTCACTTACTCTGTAGAACAGGGGGAGATCATACAAACTCCACTCACTCACTCACTCTGTAGAATAGGGGGAGATCACGCAAACTCCACTCACTCCCTCTGTAGAGCAGGGGGAGATCATACAAACTCCACTCACTCTGTAGAACATTGGGGGAGATCATACAAACTCCACTCACTCTCACTGTAGAACAGGGGGAGATCATAAAAACTCCACTCACTCACTCTGTATAACAGGGGGAGATCATACAAGCTCGATTCACTCACTCTGTAGAACAGGGGGAGATCATACAAACTCCACTCACTCACTCTGTAGAATAGGGGGAGATCACACAAACTCTACTCACTCTGTAGAGCAGGGGGAGATCATACAAACTCTCCTCACTCACTCTGTAGAACAGGGGGAGATCATACAAACTCCACTCACTCTGTAGAACAGGGGGAGATCACAAAAACTCCACTCACTCACTCTGTAGAACAGGGGGAGATCATACAATCTCCATTCACTCTCACTATGTAGAACAAGGGGAGATCATACAAACTCCACTCACTTACTCTGTAGAACAGGGGCAGATCATACAAACACCACTCACTCACTCTGTAGAACAGGGGGAAATCAGACAAACTCCACTCACTCTGTAGAACAGGGGGAGATCATACAAACTCCATTCACTCTCACTCTGTAGAACAGGGGGAGATCATACAAACTCCACTCACTCTCACTCTGTAGAACAGGGGGAGATCATACAAACTCCACTCACTCACTCTGTAGAACAGGGGGAGATCATACAAACTCCACTCACTCTCACTCTGTAGAACAGGGGGAGATCACACAAACTCCACTCACTCACTCTATAGAACAGGGGGAGATCATACAAACTCCACTCACTCTGTAGAACAGGGGGAGATCATACAAACTCCACTCACTCACTCTGTAGAACAGGGGGAGATCATACAAACTCCACTCACTCCCTCTGTAGAGCAGGGGGAGATCATACAAACTACACTCACTCACTCTGTAGAACAGGGGGAGATCATACAAACTCCATTCACTCTCACTGTAGAACAGGGGGAGATCATACAAACTCCACTCACTCACTCACTCTGTATAACAGGGGGAAATCATACAAGCTCCATTCACTCACACTGTAGAACAGGGGGAGATCATACAAACTCCACTCACTCACTCTGTAGAATAGGGGGAGATCACACAAACTCTAATCACTCACTCTGTAGAGCAGGGGGAGATCATACAAACTCCATTCACTCACTCTGTAGAACAGGGGGAGATCATACAAACTCCACTCACTCACTCTGTAGAACAGGGGGAGATCATACAAACTCCACTCACTCTGCAGAACAGGGGGAGATCATACAAACTCCACTCACTCTGTAGAACAGGGGGAGATCAAAAAAACTCAACTCACTCTGTAGAACAGCGGGAGATCATACAAACACCACTCACTCACTCACTCTGTAGAACAGGGGGAGATCATACAAACTTCACTCACTCTGTAGAACAGAGGGAGATCATACAAACTCCACTCACTCACTCTGTAGAATAGGGGGAGATCACACAAACTCCACTCACTCACTCTGTAGAGCAGGGAGAGATCATACAAACGCCACTCACTTACTCTGTAGAACAGGGGGAGATCATACAAACTCCACTCACTCACTCACTCAGTAGAATAGGGGGAGATCACGCAAACTCCACTCACTCCCTCTGTAGAGCAGGGGGAGATCATACAAACTCCACTCACTCTGTAGAATATTGGGGGAGATCATACAAACTCCAATCAGTCTGACTGTAGAACAGGGGGAGATCATACAAACTCCACTCACTCACTCTGTATAACAGGGGGAGATCATACAAGCTCCATTCACTCACTCTGTAGAACAGGGGGAGATCATACAAACTCCACTCACTCACTCTGTAGAATAGGGGGAGATCACACAAACTCTACTCACTCACTCTGTAGAGTAGGGAGAGATCATACAAACTCTACTCACTCACTCTGTAGAACAGGGGGAGATCATACAAACTCCACTCACTCTGCAGAACAGGGGGAGATCATACAAACTCCACTCACTCTGTAGAACAGGGGGAGATCACACAAACTCCACTCACTCACTCTGTAGAACAGGGGGAGATCATACAAACTCCACTCACTCACTCACTCTGTAGAATAGGGGGAGATCACAAAAAACTCCACTCACTCCCTCTGTAGAGCAGGGGGAGATCATACAAACTCCACTCACTCTGTAGAACATTGGGGGAGATCATACAAACTCCACTCACTCTCACTGTAGAACAGGGGGAGATCATACAAACTCCACTCACTCACTCACTCTGTATAACAGGGGGAGATCATACAAGCTCCATTCACTCACACTGTAGAACAGGGGGAGATCATACACACTCCACTCACTCACTCTGTAGAACAGGGGGAGATCATACAAACTCCACTCACTCACTCACTCTGCAGAACAGGGGGAGATCATACAAACTTCACTCACTCTGTAGAACAGGGGGAGATCATACAAACTCCACTCACTCACTCTGTAGAATAGGGGGAGATTACACAAACTCCACTCACTCACTCTGTAGAGCAGGGAGAGATCATACAAACTCCACTCACTCTGTAGAACAGGGGGAGATCATACAAACTCCACTCACTCACTCTGTAGAACAGGGGGAGATAATACAAACTCCACTCACTCTGCAGAATGGAGGGAGATCATACAAACCGCACTCACTCTGTAGAACAGGGGGAGATCACACAAACTCCACTCACTCGCTCTGTAGAACAGGGGGAGATCATAAAAACTCACCTCACTCTGTAGAACAGGGGGAGATCATACAAACTCCACTCACTCTGCAGAATAGGGGGAGATCATACAAACTCCACTCACTCTGTAGAACAGGGGGAGATCATACAAACTCCATTCACTCACTCTGTAGAACTGGAGGAGATCATACAAACTCCACTCACTCACTCTGTAGAACAGGGGGAGATCATACAAACTCCACTCACTCACTCTGTAGAACAGGGGGAGATCATACAAACTCCACTCACTCACTCTGTAGAACAGGGGGAGATCATACAAACTCCACTCACTCACTCACTTTGTAGAAAAGGGGGAGATCATACAAACTCCACTCACTCACTCTGTAGAACAAGGGGAGATCATACAAACTCCACTCACTCTGAAGAACAGGGGGAGATCATACAAACTCCACTCACTCTGTAGAACAGTGGGAGATCATACCCACTCCACTCACTCACTCTGTAGAATAGGGGGAGATCACACAAACTCTACTCACTTACTCTGTAGAGTAGGGGGAGATCATACAAACTCCACTCACTCACTCTGTAGGACAGGGGGAGATCATACAAACTCCACTCACTTACTCTGTAGAACAGGGGGAGATCATACAAACTCCACTCACTCACTCACTCTGTAGAATAGGGGGAGATCACGCAAACTCCACTCACTCCCTCTGTAGAGCAGGGGGAGATCATACAAACTCCACTCACTCTGTAGAACATTGGGGGAGATCATACAAACTCCACTCACTCTCACTGTAGAACAGGGGGAGATCATAAAAACTCCACTCACTCACTCTGTATAACAGGGGGAGATCATACAAGCTCGATTCACTCACTCTGTAGAACAGGGGGAGATCATACAAACTCCACTCACTCACTCTGTAGAATAGGGGGAGATCACACAAACTCTACTCACTCTGTAGAGCAGGGGGAGATCATACAAACTCTCCTCACTCACTCTGTAGAACAGGGGGAGATCATACAAACTCCACTCACTCTGTAGAACAGGGGGAGATCACAAAAACTCCACTCACTCACTCTGTAGAACAGGGGGAGATCATACAAACTCCACTCACTCACTCACTCTGTATAACAGGGGGAAATCATACAAGCTCCATTAACTCACACTGTAGAACAGGGGGAGATCATACAAACTCCACTCACTCTGTAGAATAGGGGGAGATCACACAAACTCTACTCACTCACTCTGTAGAGCAGGGGGAGATCATACAAACTCCACTCACTCACTCTGTAGAACAGGGAGAGATCATACAAACTCCACTCACTCACTCTGTAGAACAGGGAGAGATCATACACACTCCACTCACTCTGCAGAACAGGGGGAGATCATACAAACTCCACTCACTCTGTAGAACAGGGGGAGATCACAAAAACTCAACTCACTCTGTAGAACAGGGGAAGATCATACAAACTCCACTCACTCACTCACTCTGTAGAACAGGGGGAGATCATACACACCCCACTCACTCACTCACTCTGTAGAGCAGGGGGAGATCATACAAACTCCACTCACTCACTCTGTAGAACAGGGGGAGATTATACAAACTCCACTCACTCTGCAGAACAGAGGGAGATCATACAAACCCCACTCACTCTGTAGAACAGGGGGAGATCACACAAACTCCACTCACTCGCTCTGTAGAACAGGGGGAGATCATAAAAACTCACCTCACTCTGTAGAACAGGGGGAGATCATACAAACTCCACTCACTCTGCAGAATAGGGGGAGATCATACAAACTCCACTCACTCTGTAGAACAGGGGGAGATCATACAAACTCCACTCACTCACTCTGTAGAACTGGAGGAGATCATACAAACTCCACTCACTCTGTAGAACAGGGGGAGATCATACAAACTCCACTCACTCACTCTGTAGAACAGCGGGAGATCATACAAACTCCACTCACTCACTCTGTAGAACAGGGGGAGATCATACAAACTCCACTCACTCACTCACTTTGTAGAAAAGGGGGAGATCATACAAACTCCACTCACTCACTCTCTAGAACAAGGGGAGATCATACAAACTCCACTCCCTCTGAAGAACAGGTGGAGATCATACAAACTCCACTCACTCTGTAGAACAGGGGGAGATCATACAAACTCCACTCACTCACTCTGTAGAATAGGGGGAGATCACACAAACTCTACTCACTCACTCTGTAGAGCAGGGGGAGATCATACAAACTCCACTCACTCACTCTGTAGGACAGGGGGAGATCATACAAACTCCACTCACTTACTCTGTAGAACAGGGGGAGATCATACAAACTCCAGTCACTCACTCACTCTGTAGAATAGGAGGAGATCACGCAAACTCCACTCACTCCCTCTGTAGAGCAGGGGGAGATCATACAAACTCCACTCACTCTGTAGAACATTGGGCGAGATCATACAAACTCCACTCACTCTCACTGTATAACAGGGGGAGATCATACAAGCTCGATTCACTCACTCTGTAGAACAGGGGGAGATCATACAAACTCCACTCACTCACTCTGTAGAATAGGGGGAGATCACACAAACTCTACTCACTCACTCTGTAGAGAAGGGGGAGATCATACAATCTCTCCTCACTCACTCTGTAGAACAGGGGGAGATCATACAAACTCCACTCACTCTGTAGAACAGGAGATCACACAAACTCCACTCACTCACTCTTTAGAACAGGGGGAGATCATACAAACTCCACTCACTCACTCACTCTGTAGAATAGGGGGAGATCACACAAACTCCACTCACTCCCTCTGTAGAGCAGGGGGAGATCATACAAACTCCACTCACTCTGTAGAACATTGGGGGAGATCATACAAACTCCACTCACTCTCACTGTAGAACAGGGAGAGATCATACATACTCCACTCACTCACTCTGTAGAGCAGGGGGAGATCATACAAACTCCACTCACTCACTCTGTAGAACAGGGGGAGATAATACAAACTCCACTCACTCTGCAGAACAGAGGGAGATCATACAAACCCCACTCACTCTGTAGAACAGGGGGAGATCACACAAACTCCACTCACTCGCTCTGTAGAACAGGGGGAGATCATAAAATCTCACCTCACTCTGTAGAACAGGGGGAGATCATACAAACTCCACTCACTCTGCAGAATAGGGGGAGATCATACAAACTCCACTCACTCTGTAGAACAGGGGGAGATCATACAAACTCCACTCACTCACTCTGTAGAACTGGAGGAGATCATACAAACTCCACTCACTCACTCTGTAGAACAGGGGGAGATCATACAAACTCCACTTACTCACTCTGTAGAACAGCGGGAAATCATACAAACTCCACTCACTCACTCTGTAGAACAGGGGGAGATCATACAAACTCCACTCACTCACTCACTTTGTAGAAAAGGGGGAGATCATACAAACTCCACTCACTCACTCTGTAGAACAAGGGGAGATCATACAAACTCCACTCCCTCTGAAGAACAGGGGGAGATCATACAAACTCCACTCACTCTGTAGAACAGGGGGAGATCATACAAACTCCACTCACTCACTCTGTAGAATAGGGGGAGATCACACAAACTCTACTCACTCACTCTGTAGAGCAGGGGGAGATCATACAAACTCCACTCACTCACTCTGTAGGACAGGGGGAGATCATACAAACTCCACCCACTTACTCTGTAGAACAGGGGGAGATCATACAAACTCCAGTCACTCACTCACTCTGTAGAATAGGGGGAGATCACGCAAACTCCACTCACTCCCTCTGTAGAGCAGGGGGAGATCATACAAACTCCACTCACTCTGTAGAACATTGGGGGAGATCATACAAACTCCACTCACTCTCACTGTATAACAGGGGGAGATCATACAAGCTCGATTCACTCACTCTGTAGAACAGGGGGAGATCATACAAACTCCACTCACTCACTCTGTAGAATAGGGGGAGATCACACAAACTCTACTCACTCACTCTGTAGAGCAGGGGGAGATCATACAATCTCTCCTCACTCACTCTGTAGAACAGGGGGAGATCATACAAACTCCACTCACTCTGTAGAACAGGGGGAGATCACACAAACTCCACTCACTCACTCTGTAGAACAGGGGGAGATCATACAAACTCCACTCACTCACTCACTCTGTAGAATAGGGGGAGTTCACACAAACTCCACTCACTCCCTCTGTAGAGCAGGGGGAGATCATACAAACTCCACTCACTCTGTAGAACATTGGGGGAGATCATACAAACTCCACTCACTCTCACTGTAGAACAGGGGGAGATCATACAAACTCCACGCACTCACTCACTCTGTATAACAGGGGGAAATCATACAAGCTCCATTCACTCACACTGTAGAACAGGGGGAGATCATACAAACTCCACTCACTCACTCTGTAGAATAGGGGGAGATCACACAAACTCTACTCACTCACTCTGTAGAGCAGGGGGAGATCATACAAACTCCACTCACTCACTCTGTAGAACAGGGAGAGATCATACAAACTCCACTCACTCACTCTGTAGAACAGGGGGAGATCATACAAACTCCACTCACTCTGCAGAACAGGGGGAGATCATACAAACTCCACTCACTCTGTAGAACAGGGGGAGATCACAAAAACTCAACTCACTCTGTAGAACAGGGGAAGATCATACAAACTCCACTCACTCACTCACTCTGTAGAACAGGGGCAGATCATACACACCCCACTCACTCACTCACTCTGTAGAACAGGGGGAGATCACACAAACTCCACTCACTCGCTCTGTAGAACAGGGGGAGATCATAAAAACTCACCTCACTCTGTAGAACAGTGGGAGATCATACAAACTCCACTAACTCTGCAGAATAGGGGGAGATCATACAAACTCCACTCACTCTGTAGAACAGGGGGAGATCATACAAACTCCACTCACTCACTCTGTAGAACTGGAGGAGATCATACAAACTCCACTCACTCACTCTGTAGAACAGGGGGAGATCATACAAACTCCACTCACTCACTCTGTAGAACAGCGGGAGATCATACAAACTCCACTCACTCACTCTGTAGAACAGGGGGAGATCATACAAACTCCACTCACTCACTCACTTTGTAGAAAAGGGGGAGATCATACAAACTCCACTCACTCACTCTGTAGAACAAGGGGAGATCATACAAACTCCACTCCCTCTGAAGAACAGGGGGAGATCATACAAACTCCACTCACTCTGTAGAACAGGGGGAGATCATACAAACTCCACTCACTCACTCTGTAGAATAGGGGGAGATCACACAAACTCTACTCACTCACTCTGTAGAGCAGGGGGAGATCATACAAACTCCACTCACTCACTCTGTAGGACAGGGGGAGATCATACAAACTCCACTCACTTACTCTGTAGAACAGGGGGAGATCATACAAACTCCAGTCACTCACTCACTCTGTAGAATAGGGGGAGATCACGCAAACTCCACTCACTCCCTCTGTAGAGCAGGGGGAGATCATACAAACTCCACTCACTCTGTAGAACATTGGGGGAGATCATACAAACTCCACTCACTCTCACTGTATAACAGGGGGAGATCATACAAGCTCGATTCACTCACTCTGTAGAACAGGGGGAGATCATACAAACTCCACTCACTCACTCTGTAGAATAGGGGGAGATCACACAAACTCTACTCACTCACTCTGTAGAGCAGGGGGAGATCATACAATCTCTCCTCACTCACTCTGTAGAACAGGGGGAGATCATACAAACTCCACTCACTCACTCTGTAGAATAGGGGGAGATCACACAAACTCTACTCACTCACTCTGTAGAGCAGGGGGAGATCATACAATCTCTCCTCACTCACTCTGTAGAACAGGGGGAGATCATACAAACTCCACTCACTCTGTAGAACAGGGGGAGATCACACAAACTCCACTCACTCACTCTGTAGAACAGGGGGAGATCATACAAACTCCACTCACTCACTCACTCTGTAGAATAGGGGGAGTTCACACAAACTCCACTCACTCCCTCTGTAGAGCAGGGGGAGATCATACAAACTCCACTCACTCTGTAGAACATTGGGGGAGATCATACAAACTCCACTCACTCTCACTGTAGAACAGGGGGAGATCATACAAACTCCACTCACTCACTCACTCTGTATAACAGGGGGAAATCATACAAGCTCCATTCACTCACACTGTAGAACAGGGGGAGATCATACAAACTCCACTCACTCACTCTGTAGAATAGGGGGAGATCACACAAACTCTACTCACTCACTCTGTAGAGCAGGGGGAGATCATACAAACTCCACTCACTCACTCTGTAGAACAGGGAGAGATCATACAAACTCCACTCACTCACTCTGTAGAACAGGGGGAGATCATACAAACTCCACTCACTCTGCAGAACAGGGGGAGATCATACAAACTCCACTCACTCTGTAGAACAGGGGGAGATCACAAAAACTCAACTCACTCTGTAGAACAGGGGAAGATCATACAAACTCCACTCACTCACTCACTCTGTAGAACAGGGGCAGATCATACACACCCCACTCACTCACTCACTCTGTAGAACAGGGGGAGATCACACAAACTCCACTCACTCGCTCTGTAGAACAGGGGGAGATCATAAAAACTCACCTCACTCTGTAGAACAGTGGGAGATCATACAAACTCCACTCACTCTGCAGAATAGGGGGAGATCATACAAACTCCACTCACTCTGTAGAACAGGGGGAGATCATACAAACTCCACTCACTCACTCTGTAGAACTGGAGGAGATCATACAAACTCCACTCACTCACTCTGTAGAACAGGGGGAGATCATACAAACTCCACTCACTCACTCTGTAGAACAGCGGGAGATCATACAAACTCCACTCACTCACTCTGTAGAACAGGGGGAGATCATACAAACTCCACTCACTCACTCACTTTGTAGAAAAGGGGGAGATCATACAAACTCCACTCACTCACTCTGTAGAACAAGGGGAGATCATACAAACTCCACTCCCTCTGAAGAACAGGGGGAGATCATACAAACTCCACTCACTCTGTAGAACAGGGGGAGATCATACAAACTCCACTCACTCACTCTGTAGAATAGGGGGAGTTCACACAAACTCTACTCACTCACTCTGTAGAGCAGGGGGAGATCATACAAACTCCACTCACTCACTCTGTAGGACAGGGGGAGATCATACAAACTCCACTCACTTACTCTGTAGAACAGGGGGAGATCATACAAACTCCAGTCACTCACTCACTCTGTAGAATAGGGGGAGATCACGCAAACTCCACTCACTCCCTCTGTAGAGCACGGGGAGATCATACAAACTCCACTCACTCTGTAGAACATTGGGGGAGATCATACAAACTCCACTCACTCTCACTGTATAACAGGGGGAGATCATACAAGCTCGATTCACTCACTCTGTAGAACAGGGGGAGATCATACAAACTCCACTCACTCACTCTGTAGAATAGGGGGAGATCACACAAACTCTACTCACTCACTCTGTAGAGCAGGGGGAGATCATAAATCTCTCCTCACTCACTCTGTAGAACAGGGGGAGATCATACAAACTCCACTCACTCTGTAGAACAGGGGGAGATCACACAAACTCCACTCACTCACTCTGTAGAACAGGGGGAGATCATACAAACTCCACTCACTCACTCACTCTGTAGAATAGGGGGAGATCACACAAACTCCACTCACTCCCTCTGTAGCGCAGGGGGAGACCATACAAACTCCACTCACTCTGTAGAACATTGGGGGAGATCATACAAACTCCACTCACTCTCACTGTAGAACAGGGGGAGATCATACAAACTCCACTCACTCACTCACTCTGTATAACAGGGGGAAATCATACAAGATCCATTCACTCACACTGTAGAACAGGGGGAGATCATACAAACTCCACTCACTCACTCTGTAGAATAGGGGGAGATCACACAAACTCTACTCACTCACTCTGTAGAGCAGGGGGAGATCATACAAACTCCACTCACTCACTCTGTAGAACAGGGAGAGATCATACAAACTCCACTCACTCACTCTGTAGAACAGGGGGAGATCATACAAACTCCACTCACTCTGCAGAACAGGGGGAGATCATACAAACTCCACTCACTCTGTAGAACAGGGGGAGATCACAAAAACTCAACTCACTCTGTAGAACAGGGGAAGATCATACAAACTCCACTCACTCACTCACTCTGTAGAACAGGGGCAGATCATACACACCCCACTCACTCACTCACTCTGTAGAACAGGGGGAGATCACACAAACTCCACTCACTCGCTCTGTAGAACAGGGGGAGATCATAAAAACTCACCTCACTCTGTAGAACAGTGGGAGATCATACAAACTCCACTCACTCTGCAGAATAGGGGGAGATCATACAAACTCCACTCACTCTGTAGAACAGGGGGAGATCATACAAACTCCACTCACTCTGCAGAATAGGGGGAGATCATACAAACTCCACTCACTCTGTAGAACTGGAGGAGATCATACAAACTCCACTCACTCACTCTGTAGAACAGGGGGAGATCATACAAACTCCACTCACTCACTCTGTAGAACAGGGGGAGATCATACAAACTCCACTCACTCACTCTGTAGAACAGGGGGAGATCATACAAACTCCACTCACTCACTCACTTTGTAGAAAAGGGGGAGATCATACAAACTCCACTCACTCACTCTGTAGAACAAGGGGAGATCATACAAACTCCACTCACTCTGAAGAACAGGGGGAGATCATACAAACTCCACTCACTCTGTAGAACAGTGGGAGATCATACCAACTCCACTCACTCACTCTGTAGAATAGGGGGAGATCACACAAACTCTACTCACTTACTCTGTAGAGTAGGGGGAGATCATACAAACTCCACTCACTCACTCTGTAGGACAGGGGGAGATCATACAAACTCCACTCACTTACTCTGTAGAACAGGGGGAGATCATACAAACTCCACTCACTCACTCACTCTGTAGAATAGGGGGAGATCACGCAAACTCCACTCACTCCCTCTGTAGAGCAGGGGGAGATCATACAAACTCCACTCACTCTGTAGAACATTGGGGGAGATCATACAAACTCCACTCACTCTCACTGTAGAACAGGGGGAGATCATAAAAACTCCACTCACTCACTCTGTATAACAGGGGGAGATCATACAAGCTCGATTCACTCACTCTGTAGAACAGGGGGAGATCATACAAACTCCACTCACTCACTCTGTAGAATAGGGGGAGATCACACAAACTCTACTCACTCTGTAGAGCAGGGGGAGATCATACAAACTCTCCTCACTCACTCTGTAGAACAGGGGGAGATCATACAAACTCCACTCACTCTGTAGAACAGGGGGAGATCACAAAAACTCCACTCACTCACTCTGTAGAACAGGGGGAGATCATACAAACTCCACTCACTCACTCACTCTGTATAACAGGGGGAAATCATACAAGCTCCATTAACTCACACTGTAGAACAGGGGGAGATCATACAAACTCCACTCACTCTGTAGAATAGGGGGAGATCACACAAACTCTACTCACTCACTCTGTAGAGCAGGGGGAGATCATACAAACTCCACTCACTCACTCTGTAGAACAGGGAGAGATCATACAAACTCCACTCACTCACTCTGTAGAACAGGGAGAGATCATACACACTCCACTCACTCTGCAGAACAGGGGGAGATCATACAAACTCCACTCACTCTGTAGAACAGGGGGAGATCACAAAAACTCAACTCACTCTGTAGAACAGGGGAAGATCATACAAACTCCACTCACTCACTCACTCTGTAGAACAGGGGGAGATCATACACACCCCACTCACTCACTCACTCTGTAGAGCAGGGGAAGATCATACAAACTCCACTCACTCACTCTGTAGAACAGGGGGAGATTATACAAACTCCACTCACTCTGCAGAACAGAGGGAGATCATACAAACCCCACTCACTCTGTAGAACAGGGGGAGATCACACAAACTCCACTCACTCGCTCTGTAGAACAGGGGGAGATCATAAAAACTCACCTCACTCTGTAGAACAGGGGGAGATCATACAAACTCCACTCACTCTGCAGAATAGGGGGAGATCATACAAACTCCACTCACTCTGTAGAACAGGGGGAGATCATACAAACTCCACTCACTCACTCTGTAGAACTGGAGGAGATCATACAAACTCTACTCACTCTGTAGAACAGGGGGAGATCATACAAACTCCACTCACTCACTCTGTAGAACAGCGGGAGATCATACAAACTCCACTCACTCACTCTGTAGAACAGGGGGAGATCATACAAACTCCACTCACTCACTCACTTTGTAGAAAAGGGGGAGATCATACAAACTCCACTCACTCACTCTCTAGAACAAGGGGAGATCATACAAACTCCACTCCCTCTGAAGAACAGGGGGAGATCATACAAACTCCACTCACTCTGTAGAACAGGGGGAGATCATACAAACTCCACTCACTCACTCTGTAGAATAGGGGGAGATCACACAAACTCTACTCACTCACTCTGTAGAGCAGGGGGAGATCATACAAACTCCACTCACTCACTCTGTAGGACAGGGGGAGATCATACAAACTCCACTCACTTACTCTGTAGAACAGGGGGAGATCATACAAACTCCAGTCACTCACTCACTCTGTAGAATAGGAGGAGATCACGCAAACTCCACTCACTCCCTCTGTAGAGCAGGGGGAGATCATACAAACTCCACTCACTCTGTAGAACATTGGGCGAGATCATACAAACTCCACTCACTCTCACTGTATAACAGGGGGAGATCATACAAGCTCGATTCACTCACTCTGTAGAACAGGGGGAGATCATACAAACTCCACTCACTCACTCTGTAGAATAGGGGGAGATCATACAAACTCCACTCACTCACTCACTCTGTATAACAGGGGGAAATCATACAAGCTCCATTCACTCACACTGTAGAACAGGGGGAGATCATACAAACTCCACTCACTCACTCTGTAGAATAGGGGGAGATCACACAAACTCTACTCACTCACTCTGTAGAACAAGGGGAGATCATACAAACTCCACTCACTCTGAAGAACAGGGGGAGATCATACAAACTCCACTCACTCTGTAGAACAGTGGGAGATCATACCAACTCCACTCACTCACTCTGTAGAATAGGGGGAGATCACACAAACTCTACTCACTTACTCTGTAGAGTAGGGGGAGATCATACAAACTCCACTCACTCACTCTGTAGGACAGGGGGAGATCATACAAACTCCACTCACTTACTCTGTAGAACAGGGGGAGATCATACAAACTCCACTCACTCACTCACTCTGTAGAATAGGGGGAGATCACGCAAACTCCACTCACTCCCTCTGTAGAGCAGGGGGAGATCATACAAACTCCACTCACTCTGTAGAACATTGGGGGAGATCATACAAACTCCACTCACTCTCACTGTAGAACAGGGGGAGATCATAAAAACTCCACTCACTCACTCTGTATAACAGGGTAGAGATCATACAAGCTCGATTCACTCACTCTGTAGAACAGGGGGAGATCATACAAACTCCACTCACTCACTCTGTAGAATAGGGGGAGATCACACAAACTCTACTCACTCTGTAGAGCAGGGGGAGATCATACAAACTCTCCTCACTCACTCTGTAGAACAGGGGGAGATCATACAAACTCCACTCACTCTGTAGAACAGGGGGAGATCACAAAAACTCCACTCACTCACTCTGTAGAACAGGGGGAGATCATACAAACTCCACTCACTCACTCACTCTGTATAACAGGGGGAAATCATACAAGCTCCATTAACTCACACTGTAGAACAGGGGGAGATCATACAAACTCCACTCACTCTGTAGAATAGGGGGAGATCACACAAACTCTACTCACTCACTCTGTAGAGCAGGGGGAGATCATACAAACTCCACTCACTCACTCTGTAGAACAGGGAGAGATCATACAAACTCCACTCACTCACTCTGTAGAACAGGGAGAGATCATACACACTCCACTCACTCTGCAGAACAGGGGGAGATCATACAAACTCCACTCACTCTGTAGAACAGGGGGAGATCACAAAAACTCAACTCACTCTGTAGAACAGGGGAAGATCATACAAACTCCACTCACTCACTCACTCACTCTGTAGAACAGGGGGAGATCATACACACCCCACTCACTCACTCACTCTGTAGAGCAGGGGAAGATCATACAAACTCCACTCACTCACTCTGTAGAACAGGGGGAGATTATACAAACTCCACTCACTCTGCAGAACAGAGGGAGATCATACAAACCCCACTCACTCTGTAGAACAGGGAGAGATCACACAAACTCCACTCACTCGCTCTGTAGAACAGGGGGAGATCATAAAAACTCACCTCACTCTGTAGAACAGGGGGAGATCATACAAACTCCACTCACTCTGCAGAATAGGGGGAGATCATACAAACTCCACTCACTCTGTAGAACAGGGGGAGATCATACAAACTCCACTCACTCACTCTGTAGAACTGGAGGAGATCATACAAACTCCACTCACTCTGTAGAACAGGGGGAGATCATACAAACTCCACTCACTCACTCTGTAGAACAGCGGGAGATCATACAAACTCCACTCACTCACTCTGTAGAACAGGGGGAGATCATACAAACTCCACTCACTCACTCACTTTGTAGAAAAGGGGGAGATCATACAAACTCCACTCACTCACTCTCTAGAACAAGGGGAGATCATACAAACTCCACTCCCTCTGAAGAACAGGGGGAGATCATACAAACTCCACTCACTCTGTAGAACAGGGGGAGATCATACAAACTCCACTCACTCACTCTGTAGAATAGGGGGAGATCACACAAACTCTACTCACTCACTCTGTAGAGCAGGGGGAGATCATACAAACTCCACTCACTCACTCTGTAGGACAGGGGGAGATCATACAAACTCCACTCACTTACTCTGTAGAACAGGGGGAGATCATACAAACTCCAGTCACTCACTCACTCTGTAGAATAGGAGGAGATCACGCAAACTCCACTCACTCCCTCTGTAGAGCAGGGGGAGATCATACAAACTCCACTCACTCTGTAGAACATTGGGCGAGATCATACAAACTCCACTCACTCTCACTGTATAACAGGGGGAGATCATACAAGCTCGATTCACTCACTCTGTAGAACAGGGGGAGATCATACAAACTCCACTCACTCACTCTGTAGAATAGGGGGAGATCACACAAACTCTACTCACTCACTCTGTAGAGAAGGGGGAGATCATACAATCTCTCCTCACTCACTCTGTAGAACAGGGGGAGATCATACAAACTCCACTCACTCTGTAGAACAGGAGATCACACAAACTCCACTCACTCACTCTGTAGAACAGGGGGAGATCATACAAACTCCACTCACTCACTCACTCTGTAGAATAGGGGGAGATCACACAAACTCCACTCACTCCCTCTGTAGAGCAGGGGGAGATCATACAAACTCCACTCACTCTGTAGAACATTGGGGGAGATCATACAAACTCCACTCACTCTCACTGTAGAACAGGGAGAGATCATACATACTCCACTCACTCACTCTGTAGAGCAGGGGGAGATCATACAAACTCCACTCACTCACTCTGTAGAACAGGGGGAGATAATACAAACTCCACTCACTCTGCAGAACAGAGGGAGATCATACAAACCCCACTCACTCTGTAGAACAGGGGGAGATCACACAAACTCCACTCACTCGCTCTGTAGAACAGGGGGAGATCATAAAATCTCACCTCACTCTGTAGAACAGGGGGAGATCATACAAACTCCACTCACTCTGCAGAATAGGGGGAGATCATACAAACTCCACTCACTCTGTAGAACAGGGGGAGATCATACAAACTCCACTCACTCACTCTGTAGAACTGGAGGAGATCATACAAACTCCACTCACTCTGTAGAACAGGGGGAGATCATACAAACTCCACTCACTCACTCTGTAGAACAGCGGGAGATCATACAAACTCCACTCACTCACTCTGTAGAACAGGGGGAGATCATACAAACTCCACTCACTCACTCACTTTGTAGAAAAGGGGGAGATCATACAAACTCCACTCACTCACTCTCTAGAACAAGGGGAGATCATACAAACTCCACTCCCTCTGAAGAACAGGGGGAGATCATACAAACTCCACTCACTCTGTAGAACAGGGGGAGATCATACAAACTCCACTCACTCACTCTGTAGAATAGGGGGAGATCACACAAACTCTACTCACTCACTCTGTAGAGCAGGGGGAGATCATACAAACTCCACTCACTCACTCTGTAGGACAGGGGGAGATCATACAAACTCCACTCACTTACTCTGTAGAACAGGGGGAGATCATACAAACTCCAGTCACTCACTCACTCTGTAGAATAGGAGGAGATCACGCAAACTCCACTCACTCCCTCTGTAGAGCAGGGGGAGATCATACAAACTCCACTCACTCTGTAGAACATTGGGCGAGATCATACAAACTCCACTCACTCTCACTGTATAACAGGGGGAGATCATACAAGCTCGATTCACTCACTCTGTAGAACAGGGGGAGATCATACAAACTCCACTCACTCACTCTGTAGAATAGGGGGAGATCACACAAACTCTACTCACTCACTCTGTAGAGAAGGGGGAGATCATACAATCTCTCCTCACTCACTCTGTAGAACAGGGGGAGATCATACAAACTCCACTCACTCTGTAGAACAGGAGATCACACAAACTCCACTCACTCACTCTGTAGAACAGGGGGAGATCATACAAACTCCACTAACTCACTCACTCTGTAGAATAGGGGGAGATCACACAAACTCCACTCACTCCCTCTGTAGAGCAGGGGGAGATCATACAAACTCCATTCACTCTGTAGAACATTGGGGGAGATCATACAAACTCCACTCACTCTCACTGTAGAACAGGGAGAGATCATACATACTCCACTCACTCACTCTGTAGAGCAGGGGGAGATCATACAAACTCCACTCACTCACTCTGTAGAACAGGGGGAGATAATACAAACTCCACTCACTCTGCAGAACAGAGGGAGATCATACAAACCCCACTCACTCTGTAGAACAGGGGGAGATCACACAAACTCCACTCACTCGCTCTGTAGAACAGGGGGAGATCATAAAATCTCACCTCACTCTGTAGAACAGGGGGAGATCATACAAACTCCACTCACTCTGCAGAATAGGGGGAGATCATACAAACTCCACTCACTCTGTAGAACAGGGGGAGATCATACAAACTCCACTCACTCACTCTGTAGAACTGGAGGAGATCATACAAACTCCACTCACTCACTCTGTAGAACAGGGGGAGATCATACAAACTCCACTTACTCACTCTGTAGAACAGCGGGAAATCATACAAACTCCACTCACTCACTCTGTAGAACAGGGGGAGATCATACAAACTCCACTCACTCACTCACTTTGTAGAAAAGGGGGAGATCATACAAACTCCACTCACTCACTCTGTAGAACAAGGGGAGATCATACAAACTCCACTCCCTCTGAAGAACAGGGGGAGATCATACAAACTCCACTCACTCTGTAGAACAGGGGGAGATCATACAAACTCCACTCACTCACTCTGTAGAATAGGGGGAGATCACACAAACTCTACTCACTCACTCTGTAGAGCAGGGGGAGATCATACAAACTCCACTCACTCACTCTGTAGGACAGGGGGAGATCATACAAACTCCACCCACTTACTCTGTAGAACAGGGGGAGATCATACAAACTCCAGTCACTCACTCACTCTGTAGAATAGGGGGAGATCACGCAAACTCCACTCACTCCCTCTGTAGAGCAGGGGGAGATCATACAAACTCCACTCACTCTGTAGAACATTGGGGGAGATCATACAAACTCCACTCACTCTCACTGTATAACAGGGGGAGATCATACAAGCTCGATTCACTCACTCTGTAGAACAGGGGGAGATCATACAAACTCCACTCACTCACTCTGTAGAATAGGGGGAGATCACACAAACTCTACTCACTCACTCTGTAGAGCAGGGGGAGATCATACAATCTCTCCTCACTCACTCTGTAGAACAGGGGGAGATCATACAAACTCCACTCACTCTGTAGAACAGGGGGAGATCACACAAACTCCACTCACTCACTCTGTAGAACAGGGGGAGATAATACAAACTCCACTCACTCACTCACTCTGTAGAATAGGGGGAGTTCACACAAACTCCACTCACTCCCTCTGTAGAGCAGGGGGAGATCATACAAACTCCACTCACTCTGTAGAACATTGGGGGAGATCATACAAACTCCACTCACTCTCACTGTAGAACAGGGGGAGATCATACAAACTCCACTCACTCACTCACTCTGTATAACAGGGGGAAATCATACAAGCTCCATTCACTCACACTGTAGAACAGGGGGAGATCATACAAACTCCACTCACTCACTCTGTAGAATAGGGGGAGATCACACAAACTCTACTCACTCACTCTGTAGAGCAGGGGGAGATCATACAAACTCCACTCACTCACTCTGTAGAACAGGGAGAGATCATACAAACTCCACTCACTCACTCTGTAGAACAGGGGGAGATCATACAAACTCCACTCACTCTGCAGAACAGGGGGAGATCATACAAACTCCACTCACTCTGTAGAACAGGGGGAGATCACAAAAACTCAAGTCACTCTGTAGAACAGGGGAAGATCATACAAACTCCACTCACTCACTCACTCTGTAGAACAGGGGCAGATCATACACACCCCACTCACTCACTCACTCTGTAGAACAGGGGGAGATCACACAAACTCCACTCACTCGCTCTGTAGAACAGGGGGAGATCATAAAAACTCACCTCACTCTGTAGAACAGTGGGAGATCATACAAACTCCACTCACTCTGCAGAATAGGGGGAGATCATACAAACTCCACTCACTCTGTAGAACAGGGGGAGATCATACAAACTCCACTCACTCACTCTGTAGAACTGGAGGAGATCATACAAACTCCACTCACTCACTCTGTAGAACAGGGGGAGATCATACAAACTCCACTCACTCACTCTGTAGAACAGCGGGAGATCATACAAACTCCACTCACTCACTCTGTAGAACAGGGGGAGATCATACAAACTCCACTCACTCACTCACTTTGTAGAAAAGGGGGAGATCATACAAACTCCACTCACTCACTCTGTAGAACAAGGGGAGATCATACAAACTCCACTCCCTCTGAAGAACAGGGGGAGATCATACAAACTCCACTCACTCTGTAGAACAGGGGGAGATCATACAAACTCCACTCACTCACTCTGTAGAATAGGGGGAGATCACACAAACTCTACTCACTCACTCTGTAGAGCAGGGGGAGATCATACAAACTCCACTCACTCACTCTGTAGGACAGGGGGAGATCATACAAACTCCACTCACTTACTCTGTAGAACAGGGGGAGATCATACAAACTCCAGTCACTCACTCACTCTGTAGAATAGGGGGAGATCACGCAAACTCCACTCACTCCCTCTGTAGAGCAGGGGGAGATCATACAAACTCCACTCACTAGAACATTGGGGGAGATCATACAAACTCCACTCACTCTCACTGTATAACAGGGGGAGATCATACAAGCTCGATTCACTCACTCTGTAGAACAGGGGGAGATCATACAAACTCCACTCACTCACTCTGTAGAATAGGGGGAGATCACACAAACTCTACTCACTCACTCTGTAGAGCAGGGGGAGATCATACAAACTCCACTCACTCTGTAGAACAGGGGGAGATCACACAAACTCCACTCACTCACTCTGTAGAACAGGGGGAGATCATACAAACTCCACTCCCTCACTCACTCTGTAGAATAGGGGGAGATCACACAAACTCCACTCACTCCCTCTGTAGCGCAGGGGGAGATCATACAAACTCCACTCACTCTGTAGAACATTGGGGGAGATCATACAAACTCCACTCACTCTCACTGTAGAACAGGGGGAGATCATACAAACTCCACTCACTCACTCACTCTGTATAACAGGGGGAAATCATACAAGCTCCATTCACTCACACTGTAGAACAGGGGGAGATCATACAAACTCCACTCACTCACTCTGTAGAATAGGGGGAGATCACACAAACTCTACTCACTCACTCTGTAGAGCAGGGGGAGATCATACAAACTCCACTCACTCACTCTGTAGAACAGGGAGAGATCATACAAACTCCACTCACTCACTCTGTAGAACAGGGGGAGATCATACAAACTCCACTCACTCTGCAGAACAGGGGGAGATCATACAAACTCCACTCACTCTGTAGAACAGGGGGAGATCACAAAAACTCAAGTCACTCTGTAGAACAGGGGAAGATCATACAAACTCCACTCACTCACTCACTCTGTAGAACAGGGGCAGATCATACACACCCCACTCACTCACTCACTCTGTAGAACAGGGGGAGATCACACAAACTCCACTCACTCGCTCTGTAGAACAGGGGGAGATCATAAAAACTCACCTCACTCTGTAGAACAGTGGGAGATCATACAAACTCCACTCACTCTGCAGAATAGGGGGAGATCATACAAACTCCACTCACTCTGTAGAACAGGGGGAGATCATACAAACTCCACTCACTCACTCTGTAGAACTGGAGGAGATCATACAAACTCCACTCACTCACTCTGTAGAACAGGGGGAGATCATACAAACTCCACTCACTCACTCTGTAGAACAGCGGGAGATCATACAAACTCCACTCACTCACTCTGTAGAACAGGGGGAGATCATACAAACTCCACTCACTCACTCACTTTGTAGAAAAGGGGGAGATCATACAAACTCCACTCCCTCTGAAGAACAGGGGGAGATCATACAAACTCCACTCACTCTGTAGAGCAGGGGGAGATCATACAAACTCCACTCACTCTGTAGGACAGGGGGAGATCATACAAACTCCACTCACTTACTCTGTAGAACAGGGGGAGATCATACAAACTCCAGTCACTCACTCACTCTGTAGAATAGGGGGAGATCACGCAAACTCCACTCACTCCCTCTGTAGAGCAGGGGGAGATCATACAAACTCCACTCACTCTGTAGAACATTGGGGGAGATCATACAAACTCCACTCACTCTCACTGTATAACAGGGGGAGATCATACAAGCTCGATTCACTCACTCTGTAGAACAGGGGGAGATCATACAAACTCCACTCACTCACTCTGTAGAATAGGGGGAGATCACACAAACTCTACTCACTCACTCTGTAGAGCAGGGGGAGATCATACAATCTCTCCTCACTCACTCTGTAGAACAGGGGGAGATCATACAAACTCCACTCACTCTGTAGAACAGGGGGAGATCACACAAACTCCACTCACTCACTCTGTAGAACAGGGGGAGATCATATAAACTCCACTCACTCACTCACTCTGTAGAATAGGGGGAGATCACACAAACTCCACTCACTCCCTCTGTAGAGCAGGGGGAGATCATACAAACTCCACTCACTCTGTAGAACATTGGGGGAGATCATACAAACTCCACTCACTCTCACTGTAGAACAGGGGGAGATCATACAAACTCCACTCACTCACTCACTCTGTATAACAGGGGGAAATCATACAAGCTCCATTCACTCACACTGTAGAACAGGGGGAGATCATACAAACTCCACTCACTCACTCTGTAGAATAGGGGGAGATCACACAAACTCTACTCACTCACTCTGTAGAGCAGGGGGAGATCATACAAACTCCACTCACTCACCCTGTAGAACAGGGAGAGATCATACAAACTCCACTCACTCACTCTGTAGAACAGGGGGAGATCATACAAACTCCACTCACTCTGCAGAACAGGGGGAGATAATACAAACTCCACTCACTCTCTAGAACAGGGGGAGATCACAAAAACTCAACTCACTCTGTAGAACAGGGGAAGATCATACAAACTCCACTCACTCACTCACTCTGTAGAACAGGGGGAGATCATACACACCCCACTCACTCACTCACTCTGTAGAGCAGGGGTAGCTCATACAAACTCCACTCACTCACTCTGTAGAACAGGGGGAGATAATACAAACTCCACTCACTCTGCAGAACAGAGGGAGATCATACAAACCCCACTCACTCTGTAGAACAGGGGGAGATCACACAAACTCCACTCACTCGCTCTGTAGAACAGGGGGAGATCATAAAAACTCACCTCACTCTGTAGAACAGGGGGAGATCATACAAACTCCACTCACTCTGCAGAATAGGGGGAGATCATACAAACTCCACTCACTCTGTAGAACAGGGGGAGATCATACAAACTCCACTCACTCACTCTGTAGAACTGGAGGAGATCATACAAACTCCACTCACTCACTGTAGAACAGGGGGAGATCATACAAACTCCACTCACTCACTCTGTAGAACAGGGGGAGATCATACAAACTCCACTCACTCACTCTGTAGAACAGGGGGAGATCATACAAACTCCACTCACTCACTCACTTTGTAGAAAAGGGGGAGATCATACAAACTCCACTCACTCTGTAGAACAAGGGGAGAACATACAAACTCCACTCCCTCTGAAGAACAGGGGGAGATCATACAAACTCCACTCACTCTGTAGAACAGGGGGAGATCATACAAACTCCACTCACTCACTATGTAGAATAGGGGGAGATCACACAAACTCTACTCACTCACTCTGTAGAGCAGGGGGAGATCATACAAACTCCACTCACTCACTCTGTAGGACAGGGGGAGATCATATAAACTCCACTCACTTACTCTGTAGAACAGGGGGAGATCATACAAACTCCATTCACTCACTCACTCTGTAGAATAGGGGGAGATCACGCAAACTCCACTCACTCCCTCTGTAGAGCAGGGGGAGATCATAAAAACTCCACTCACTCTGTAGAACATTGGGGGAGATCATACAAACTCCACCCACTCTCACTGTAGAACAGGGGGAGATCATAAAAACTCCACTCACTCACTCACTCTGTAGAACAGGGAGAGATCATACAAACTCCACTAACTCACTCTGTAGAACAGGGAGATATCATACAAACTCCACTCACTCACTCTGTAGAATAGGGGGAGATCACACAAACTCTACTCACTCACTCTGTAGAGTAGGGGGAGATCATACAATCTCTCCTCACTCACTCTGTAGAACAGGGGGAGATCATACAAACTCCAATCACTCTGTAGAACAGGGGGAGATCACACAAACTCCACTCACTCACTCTGTAGAACAGGGGGAGATCATACAAACTCCACTCACTCACTCACTCTGTAGAATAGGGGGAGATCACACAAACTCCACTCACTCCCTCTGTAGAGCAGGGGGAGATCATACAAACTCCAATCACTCTGTAGAACATTGGGGGAGATCACACAAACTCCACTCACTCTCACTGTAGAACAGGGGGAGATCATACAAACTCCACTCACTCACTCACTCTGCATAACAGGGGGAAATCATACAAGCTCCATTCACTCACACTGTAGAACAGGGGGAGATGATACAAACGCCACTCACTCACTC
Organism: Petromyzon marinus; assembly: GCF_048934315.1. NCBI lineage: Eukaryota > Metazoa > Chordata > Hyperoartia > Petromyzontiformes > Petromyzontidae > Petromyzon > Petromyzon marinus. The sequence continues at coordinate 7,994,185 of NC_133730.1, forward strand.
TGTAGAATAGGGGGAGGTCACACGAACTCCACTCACTCACTCTGTAGAGCAGGGAGAGATCATACAAACTCCACTCACTCTGTAGAACAGGGGGAGATCATACAAACTCCACTCACTCACTCTGTAGAACAGGTGGAGATCATACAAACTCCACTCACTCTGCAGAACAGGGGGAGATCATACAAACTCCACTCACTCTGTAGATCAGGGGGAGATCAAACAAACTCCACTCACTCGCTCTGTAGAACAGGGGGAGATCATAAAAACTCACCTCACTCTGTAGAACAGGGGGAGATCATACAAACTCCACTCACTCTGCAGAATAGGGTGAGATCATACAAGCTCCACTCACACTGTAGAACCGGGGGAGTTCATACAAACTCAACTCACTCACTCTGTAGAACAGGGGGAGATCATAGAAACTCCACTCACTCACTTTGTAGAACAGGGGGAGATCATAGAAACTCCACTCACTCACTCTGTAGAACAGGGGGAGATCATACAAACGCCACTCACTCACTCTGTAGAACAGGGGGAGATCATACAAACTCCACTCACTTACTCACTTTGTAGAAAAGGGGGAGATCATACAAACTCCACTCACTCACTCTGTAGAATAGGGGGAGATTACACAAACTCTACTCACTCACTCTGTAGAGCAGGGGGAGATCATACAAACTCCACTCACTCACTCTGTAGAACAGGGGGAGATCACACAAACTCCACTCACTCTGCAGAACAGGGGGAGATCATACAAACTCCACTCACTCCCTCTGTAGAGCAGGGGGAGATCATACAAACTCCACTCACTCACTCTGTAGAACAGGGGGAGATCATACAAACTCCACTCACTCTCAATGTAGAACAGGGGGAGATCATACAAACTCCACTCACTCACTCACTCTGTATAACAGGGGGAGATCATACAAGCTCCATTCATTCACACTGTAGAACAGGGGGAGATCATACAAACTCCACTCACTCACTCTGTAGAATAGGGGGAGATCACACAAACTCTACTCACTCACTCTGTAGAGCAGGGGGAGATCATACAAACTCCATTCACTCACTCTGTAGAACAGGGGGAGATCATACAAACTCCACTCACTCACTCTGTAGAACAGGGGGAGATCATACAAACTCCACTCACTCACTACCTCTGTAGAATAGGGGGAGATCACACAAACTCCACTCACTCCCTCTGTAGAGCAGGGGGAGATCATACAAACTCCACTCACTCTGTAGAACATTGGGGGAGATCATACAAACTCCACTCACTCTCACGGTAGAACAGGGGGAGATCATACAAACTCCACTCACTCACTCACTCTGTATAACAGGGGGAAATCATACAAGCTCCATTCACTCACACTGTAGAACAGGGGGAGATCATACAAACTCAACTCACTCACTCTGTAGAATAGGGGGAGATCACACAAACTCTACTCACTCACTCTGTAGAGCAGGGGGAGATCATACAAACTCTACTCACTCCCTCTGTAGAGCAGGGGGAGATCATACAAACTCCACTCACTCACTCTGTAGAACAGGGGGAGATCATACAAACTCCACTCACTCTCACTGTAGAACAGGGGGAGATCATACAAACTCCACTCACTCACTCACTCTGTATAACAGGGGGAGATCATACAAGCTCCATTCATTCACACTGTAGAACAGGGGGAGATCATACAAACTCCACTCACTCACTCTGTAGAATAGGGGGAGATCACACAAACTCTACTCACTCACTCTGTAGAGCAGGGGGAGATCATAAAAACTCCATTCACTCACTCTGTAGAACAGGGGGAGATCATACAAACTCCACTCACTCACTCTGTAGAACAGGGGGAGATCATACAAACTCCACTCACTCACTACCTCTGTAGAATAGGGGGAGATCACACAAACTCCACTCACTCCCTCTGTAGAGCAGGGGGAGATCATACAAACTCCACTCACTCTGTAGAACATTGGGGGAGATCATACAAACTCCACTCACTCTCACGGTAGAACAGGGGGAGATCATACAAACTCCACTCACTCTGTAGAACAGGGGGAGATCACACAAACTCCACTCACTCACTCTGTAGAACAGGGGGAGATCATACAAACTCCACTCACTCACTCACTCTGTAGAATAGGGGGAGTTCACACAAACTCCACTCACTCCCTCTGTAGAGCAGGGGGAGATCATACAAACTCCACTCACTCTGTAGAACATTGGGGGAGATCATACAAACTCCACTCACTCTCACTGTAGAACAGGGGGAGATCATACAAACTCCACTCACTCACTCACTCTGTATAACAGGGGGAAATCATACAAGCTCCATTCACTCACACTGTAGAACAGGGGGAGATCATACAAACTCCACTCACTCACTCTGTAGAATAGGGGGAGATCACACAAACTCTACTCACTCACTCTGTAGAGCAGGGGGAGATCATACAAACTCCACTCACTCACTCTGTAGAACAGGGAGAGATCATACAAACTCCACTCACTCACTCTGTAGAACAGGGGGAGATCATACAAACTCCACTCACTCTGCAGAACAGGGGGAGATCATACAAACTCCACTCACTCTGTAGAACAGGGGGAGATCACAAAAACTCAACTCACTCTGTAGAACAGGGGAAGATCATACAAACTCCACTCACTCACTCACTCTGTAGAACAGGGGGAGATCATAAAAACTCACCTCACTCTGTAGAACAGTGGGAGATCATACAAACTCCACTCACTCTGCAGAATAGGGGGAGATCATACAAACTCCACTCACTCTGTAGAACAGGGGGAGATCATACAAACTCCACTCACTCACTCTGTAGAACTGGAGGAGATCATACAAACTCCACTCACTCACTCTGTAGAACAGGGGGAGATCATACAAACTCCACTCACTCACTCTGTAGAACAGCGGGAGATCATACAAACTCCACTCACTCACTCTGTAGAACAGGGGGAGATCATACAAACTCCACTCACTCACTCACTTTGTAGAAAAGGGGGAGATCATACAAACTCCACTCACTCACTCTGTAGAACAAGGGGAGATCATACAAACTCCACTCCCTCTGAAGAACAGGGGGAGATCATACAAACTCCACTCACTCTGTAGAACAGGGGGAGATCATACAAACTCCACTCACTCACTCTGTAGAATAGGGGGAGATCACACAAACTCTACTCACTCACTCTGTAGAGCAGGGGGAGATCATACAAACTCCACTCACTCACTCTGTAGGACAGGGGGAGATCATACAAACTCCACTCACTTACTCTGTAGAACAGGGGGAGATCATACAAACTCCAGTCACTCACTCACTCTGTAGAATAGGGGGAGATCACGCAAACTCCACTCACTCCCTCTGTAGAGCAGGGGGAGATCATACAAACTCCACTCACTCTGTAGAACATTGGGGGAGATCATACAAACTCCACTCACTCTCACTGTATAACAGGGGGAGATCATACAAGCTCGATTCACTCACTCTGTAGAACAGGGGGAGATCATACAAACTCCACTCACTCACTCTGTAGAATAGGGGGAGATCACACAAACTCTACTCACTCACTCTGTAGAGCAGGGGGAGATCATACAATCTCTCCTCACTCACTCTGTAGAACAGGGGGAGATCATACAAACTCCACTCACTCTGTAGAACAGGGGGAGATCACACAAACTCCACTCACTCACTCTGTAGAACAGGGGGAGATCATACAAACTCCACTCACTCACTCACTCTGTAGAATAGGGGGAGATCACACAAACTCCACTCACTCCCTCTGTAGCGCAGGGGGAGATCATACAAACTCCACTCACTCTGTAGAACATTGGGGGAGATCATACAAACTCCACTCACTCTCACTGTAGAACAGGGGGAGATCATACAAACTCCACTCACTCACTCACTCTGTATAACAGGGGGAAATCATACAAGCTCCATTCACTCACACTGTAGAACAGGGGGAGATCATACAAACTCCACTCACTCACTCTGTAGAATAGGGGGAGATCACACAAACTCTACTCACTCACTCTGTAGAGCAGGGGGAGATCATACAAACTCCACTCACTCACTCTGTAGAACAGGGAGAGATCATACAAACTCCACTCACTCACTCTGTAGAACAGGGGGAGATCATACAAACTCCACTCACTCTGCAGAACAGGGGGAGATCATACAAACTCCACTCACTCTGTAGAACAGGGGGAGATCACAAAAACTCAACTCACTCTGTAGAACAGGGGAAGATCATACAAACTCCACTCACTCACTCACTCTGTAGAACAGGGGCAGATCATACACACCCCACTCACTCACTCACTCTGTAGAACAGGGGGAGATCACACAAACTCCACTCACTCGCTCTGTAGAACAGGGGGAGATCATAAAAACTCACCTCACTCTGTAGAACAGTGGGAGATCATACAAACTCCACTCACTCTGCAGAATAGGGGGAGATCATACAAACTCCACTCACTCTGTAGAACAGGGGGAGATCATACAAACTCCACTCACTCACTCTGTAGAACTGGAGGAGATCATACAAACTCCACTCACTCACTCTGTAGAACAGGGGGAGATCATACAAACTCCACTCACTCACTCTGTAGAACAGCGGGAGATCATACAAACTCCACTCACTCACTCTGTAGAACAGGGGGAGATCATACAAACTCCACTCACTCACTCACTTTGTAGAAAAGGGGGAGATCATACAAACTCCACTCACTCACTCTGTAGAACAAGGGGAGATCATACAAACTCCACTCCCTCTGAAGAACAGGGGGAGATCATACAAACTCCACTCACTCTGTAGAACAGGGGGAGATCATACAAACTCCACTCACTCACTCTGTAGAATAGGGGGAGATCACACAAACTCTACTCACTCACTCTGTAGAGCAGGGGGAGATCATACAAACTCCACTCACTCTGTAGGACAGGGGGAGATCATACAAACTCCACTCACTTACTCTGTAGAACAGGGGGAGATCATACAAACTCCAGTCACTCACTCACTCTGTAGAATAGGGGGAGATCACGCAAACTCCACTCACTCCCTCTGTAGAGCAGGGGGAGATCATACAAACTCCACTCACTCTGTAGAACATTGGGGGAGATCATACAAACTCCACTCACTCTCACTGTATAACAGGGGGAGATCATACAAGCTCGATTCACTCACTCTGTAGAACAGGGGGAGATCATACAAACTCCACTCACTCACTCTGTAGAATAGGGGGAGATCACACAAACTCTACTCACTCACTCTGTAGAGCAGGGGGAGATCATACAATCTCTCCTCACTCACTCTGTAGAACAGGGGGAGATCATACAAACTCCACTCACTCTGTAGAACAGGGGGAGATCACACAAACTCCACTCACTCACTCTGTAGAACAGGGGGAGATCATATAAACTCCACTCACTCACTCACTCTGTAGAATAGGGGGAGATCACACAAACTCCACTCACTCCCTCTGTAGAGCAGGGGGAGATCATACAAACTCCACTCACTCTGTAGAACATTGGGGGAGATCATACAAACTCCACTCACTCTCACTGTAGAACAGGGGGAGATCATACAAACTCCACTCACTCACTCACTCTGTATAACAGGGGGAAATCATACAAGCTCCATTCACTCACACTGTAGAACAGGGGGAGATCATACAAACTCCACTCACTCACTCTGTAGAATAGGGGGAGATCACACAAACTCTACTCACTCACTCTGTAGAGCAGGGGGAGATCATACAAACTCCACTCACTCACCCTGTAGAACAGGGAGAGATCATACAAACTCCACTCACTCACTCTGTAGAACAGGGGGAGATCATACAAACTCCACTCACTCTGCAGAACAGGGGGAGATAATACAAACTCCACTCACTCTCTAGAACAGGGGGAGATCACAAAAACTCAACTCACTCTGTAGAACAGGGGAAGATCATACAAACTCCACTCACTCACTCACTCTGTAGAACAGGGGGAGATCATACACACCCCACTCACTCACTCACTCTGTAGAGCAGGGGGAGCTCATACAAACTCCACTCACTCACTCTGTAGAACAGGGGGAGATAATACAAACTCCACTCACTCTGCAGAACAGAGGGAGATCATACAAACCCCACTCACTCTGTAGAACAGGGGGAGATCACACAAACTCCACTCACTCGCTCTGTAGAACAGGGGGAGATCATAAAAACTCACCTCACTCTGTAGAACAGGGGGAGATCATACAAACTCCACTCACTCTGCAGAATAGGGGGAGATCATACAAACTCCACTCACTCTGTAGAACAGGGGGAGATCATACAAACTCCACTCACTCACTCTGTAGAACTGGAGGAGATCATACAAACTCCACTCACTCACTGTAGAACAGGGGGAGATCATACAAACTCCACTCACTCACTCTGTAGAACAGGGGGAGATCATACAAACTCCACTCACTCACTCTGTAGAACAGGGGGAGATCATACAAACTCCACTCACTCACTCACTCACTTTGTAGAAAAGGGGGAGATCATACAAACTCCACTCACTCTGTAGAACAAGGGGAGAACATACAAACTCCACTCCCTCTGAAGAACAGGGGGAGATCATACAAACTCCACTCACTCTGTAGAACAGGGGGAGATCATACAAACTCCACTCACTCACTATGTAGAATAGGGGGAGATCACACAAACTCTACTCACTCACTCTGTAGAGCAGGGGGAGATCATACAAACTCCACTCACTCACTCTGTAGGACAGGGGGAGATCATATAAACTCCACTCACTTTCTCTGTAGAACAGGGGGAGATCATACAAACTCCATTCACTCACTCACTCTGTAGAATAGGGGGAGATCACGCAAACTCCACTCACTCCCTCTGTAGAGCAGGGGGAGATCATAAAAACTCCACTCACTCTGTAGAACATTGGGGGAGATCATACAAACTCCACCCACTCTCACTGTAGAACAGGGGGAGATCATAAAAACTCCACTCACTCACTCACTCTGTAGAACAGGGAGAGATCATACAAACTCCACTAACTCACTCTGTAGAACAGGGAGATATCATACAAACTCCACTCACTCACTCTGTAGAATAGGGGGAGATCACACAAACTCTACTCACTCACTCTGTAGAGCAGGGGGAGATCATACAATCTCTCCTCACTCACTCTGTAGAACAGGGGGAGATCATACAAACTCCAATCACTCTGTAGAACAGGGGGAGATCACACAAACTCCACTCACTCACTCTGTAGAACAGGGGGAGATCATACAAACTCCACTCACTCACTCACTCTGTAGAATAGGGGGGGATCACACAAACTCCACTCACTCCCTCTGTAGAGCAGGGGGAGATCATACAAACTCCAATCACTCTGTAGAACATTGGGGGAGATCACACAAACTCCACTCACTCTCACTGTAGAACAGGGGGAGATCATACAAACTCCACTCACTCACTCACTCTGCATAACAGGGGGAAATCATACAAGCTCCATTCACTCACACTGTAGAACAGGGGGAGATGATACAAACGCCACTCACTCACTCTGTAGAATAGGGGGAGGTCACACGAACTCCACTCACTCACTCTGTAGAGCAGGGAGAGATCATACAAACTCCACTCACTCTGTAGAACAGGGGGAGATCATACAAACTCCACTCACTCACTCTGTAGAACAGGTGGAGATCATATAAACTCCACTCACTCTGCAGAACAGGGGGAGATCATACAAACTCCACTCACTCTGTAGATCAGGGGGAGATCAAACAAACTCCACTCACTCGCTCTGTAGAACAGGGGGAGATCATAAAAACTCACCTCACTCTGTAGAACAGGGGGAGATCATACAAACTCCACTCACTCTGCAGAATAGGGTGAGATCATACAAGCTCCACTCACACTGTAGAACCGGGGGAGTTCATACAAACTCAACTCACTCACTCTGTAGAACAGGGGGAGATCATAGAAACTCCACTCACTCACTTTGTAGAACAGGGGGAGATCATAGAAACTCCACTCACTCACTCTGTAGAACAGGGGGAGATCATACAAACGCCACTCACTCACTCTGTAGAACAGGGGGAGATCATACAAACTCCACTCACTTACTCACTTTGTAGAAAAGGGGGAGATCATACAAACTCCACTCACTCACTCTGTAGAATAGGGGGAGATTACACAAACTCTACTCACTCACTCTGTAGAGCAGGGGGAGATCATACAAACTCCACTCACTCACTCTGTAGAACAGGGGGAGATCACACAAACTCCACTCACTCTGCAGAACAGGGGGAGATCATACAAACTCCACTCACTCCCTCTGTAGAGCAGGGGGAGATCATACAAACTCCACTCACTCACTCTGTAGAACAGGGGGAGATCATACAAACTCCACTCACTCTCACTGTAGAACAGGGGAAGATCATACAAACTCCACTCACTCACTCACTCTGTATAACAGGGGGAGATCATACAAGCTCCATTCATTCACACTGTAGAACAGGGGGAGATCATACAAACTCCACTCACTCACTCTGTAGAGCAGGGGGAGATCATACAAACTCCATTCACTCACTCTGTAGAACAGGGGGAGATCATACAAACTCCACTCACTCACTCTGTAGAACAGGGGGAGATCATACAAACTCCACTCACTCACTACCTCTGTAGAATAGGGGGAGATCACACAAACTCCACTCACTCCCTCTGTAGAGCAGGGGGAGATCATACAAACTCCACTCACTCTGTAGAACATTGGGGGAGATCATACAAACTCCACTCACTCTCACGGTAGAACAGGGGGAGATCATACAAACTCCACTCACTCACTCACTCTGTATAACAGGGGGAAATCATACAAGCTCCATTCACTCACACTGTAGAACAGGGGGAGATCATACAAACTCAACTCACTCACTCTGTAGAATAGGGGGAGATCACACAAACTCTACTCACTCACTCTGTAGAGCAGGGGGAGATCATACAAACTCTACTCACTCCCTCTGTAGAGCAGGGGGAGATCATACAAACTCCACTCACTCACTCTGTAGAACAGGGGGAGATCATACAAACTCCACTCACTCTCACTGTAGAACAGGGGGAGATCATACAAACTCCACTCACTCACTCACTCTGTATAACAGGGGGAGATCATACAAGCTCCATTCATTCACACTGTAGAACAGGGGGAGATCATACAAACTCCACTCACTCACTCTGTAGAATAGGGGGAGATCACACAAACTCTACTCACTCACTCTGTAGAGCAGGGGGAGATCATAAAAACTCCATTCACTCACTCTGTAGAACAGGGGGAGATCATACAAACTCCACTCACTCACTCTGTAGAACAGGGGGAGATCATACAAACTCCACTCACTCACTACCTCTGTAGAATAGGGGGAGATCACACAAACTCCACTCACTCCCTCTGTAGAGCAGGGGGAGATCATACAAACTCCACTCACTCTGTAGAACATTGGGGGAGATCATACAAACTCCACTCACTCTCACGGTAGAACAGGGGGAGATCATACAAACTCCACTCACTCACTCACTCTGTATAACAGGGGGAAATCATACAAGCTCCATTCACTCACACTGTAGAACAGGGGGAGATCATACAAACTCAACTCACTCACTCTGTAGAATAGGGGGAGATCACACAAACTCTACTCACTCACTCTGTAGAGCAGGGGGAGATCATACAAACTCCACTCACTCACTCTGTAGAACAGGGAGAGATCATACAAACTCCACTAACTCACTCTGTAGAACAGGGGGAGATCATACAAACTCCACTCACTCTGCAGAACAGAGGGAGATTATACAAACTCCACTCACTCTGTAGAACAGGGGGAGATCACAAAAACTCAACTCACTCTGTAGAACAGGGGAAGATCATACAAACTCCACTCACTCACTCACTCTGTAGAACAGGGGGAGATCATACACACCCCACTCACTCACTCTGTAGAGCAGGGGGAGATCATACAAACTCCACTCACTCACTCGGTAGAACAGGGGGAGATCATAAAAACTCCACTCACTCTGCAGAACAGAGGGAGATCATACAAACCCCACTCACTCTGTAGAACAGGGGGAGATCACACAAACTCCACTCACTCGCTCTGTAGAACAGGGGGAGTTCATAAAAACTCACCTCACTCTGTAGAACAGGGGGAGATCATGCAAACGCCACTCACTCTGCAGAATAGGGGGAGATCATACAAACTCCACTCACTCTGTAGAACAGGGGGAGATCATACAAACTCCACTCACTCACTCTGTAGAACTGGAGGAGATCATACAAACTCCACTCACTCACTCTGTAGAACAGGGGGAGATCATACAAACTCCACTCACTCACTCTGTAGAACAGGGGGAGATCATACAAACTCCACTCACTCACTCTATAGAACAGGAGGAGATCATACAAACTCCACTCACTCACTCACTTTGTAGAAAAGGGGGAGATCATACAAACTCCACTCACTCACTCACTCTGTATAACAGGGGGAGTTCATACAAGCTCCATTCATTCACACTGTAGAACAGGGGGAGATCATACAAACTCCACTCACTCACTCTGTAGAATAGGGGGAGATCACACAAACTCTACTCACTCACTCTGTAGAGCAGGGGGAGATCATACAAACTCCATTCAATCACTCTGTAGAACAGGGGGAGATCATACAAACTCCACTCACTCACTCTGTACAACAGGGGGAGATCATATAAACTCCACTCACTCACTCACTCTGTAGAATAGGGGGAGATCACACAAACTCCACTCACTCCCTCTGTAGAGCAGGGGGAGATCATACAAACTCCACTCACTCTGTAGAACATTGGGGGAGATCATACAAACTCCACTCACTCTCACTGTAGAACAGGGGGAGATCATACAAACTCCACTCACTCACTCACTCTGTATAACAGGGGAAAATCATACAAGCTCCATTCACTCACACTGTAGAACAGGGGGAGATCATACAAACTCCACTCACTCACTCTGTAGAATAGGGGGAGATCACACAAACTCTACTCACTCACTCTGTAGAGCAGGGGGAGATCATACAAACTCCACTCACTCACTCTGTAGAACAGGGAGAGATCATACAAACTCCACTCACTCACTCTGCAGAACAGGGGGAGATCATACAAACTCCACTCACTCTGTAGAACAGGGGGAGATCACAAAAACTCAACTCACTCTGTAGAACAGGGAAGATCATACAAACTCCACTCACTCACTCACTCTGTAGAACAGGGGGAGATCATACACACCCCACTCACTCACTCTGTAGAGCAGGGGGAGATCATACAAACTTCACTCACTCACTCGGTAGAACAGGGGGAGATAATACAAACTCCACTCACTCTGCAGAACAGAGGGAGATCATACAAACCCCACTCACTCTGTAGAACAGGGGGAGATCACACAAACTCCACTCACTCGCTCTGTAGAACAGGGGGAGATCATAAAAACTCACCTCACTCTGTAGAACAGGGGGAGATCATACAAACTCCACTTACTCTGCAGAATAGGGGGAGATCATACAAACTCCACTCACTCTGTAGAACAGGGGGAGATCATACAAACTCCACTCACTCACTCTGTAGAACTGGAGGAGATCATACAAACTCCACTCACTCACTCTGTAGAACAGGGGGAGATCATACAAACTCCACTCACTCACTCTGTAGAACAGGGGGAGATCATACAAACTCCACTCACTCACTCTGTAGAACAGGGGGAGATCATACAAACTCCACTCACTCATTCACTTTGTAGAAAAGGGGGAGATCATACAAACTCCACTCACTCACTCTGTAGAACAAGGGGAGATCATACAAACTCCACTCCCTCTGAAGAACAGGGGGAGATCATACAAACTCCACTCACTCTGTAGAACAGGGGGAGATCATACAAACTCCACTCACTCACTCTGTAGAATAGGGGGAGATCACACAAACTCTACTCACTCACTCTGTAGAGCAGGGGGAGATCATACAAACTCCACTCACTCACTCTGTAGGACAGGGGGAGATCATACAAACTCCACTCACTTACTCTGTAGAACAGGGGGAGATCATACAAACTCCAGTCACTCACTCACTCTGTAGAATAGGGGGAGATCACGCAAACTCCACTCACTCCCTCTGTAGAGCAGGGGGAGATCATACAAACTCCACTCACTCTGTAGAACATTGGGGGAGATCATACAAACTCCACTCACTCTCACTGTAGAACAGGGGGAGATCATAAAAACTCCACTCACTCACTCACTCTGTATAACAGGGGGAGATCATACAAGCTCGATTCACTCACTCTGTAGAACAGGGGGAGATCATACAAACTCCACTCACTCACTCTGTAGAATAGGGGGAGATCACACAAACTCTACTCACTCACTCTGTAGAGCAGGGGGAGATCATACAATCTCTCCTCACTCACTCTGTAGAACAGGGGGAGATCATACAAACTGCACTCACTCTGTAGAACAGGGGGAGATCACACAAACTCCACTCACTCACTCTATAGAACAGGGGGAGATCATACAAACTCCACTCACTCACTCACTCTGTAGAATAGGGGGAGATCACACAAACTCCACTCACTCCCTCTGTAGAGCAGGGGGAGATCATACAAACTCCACTCACTCTGTAGAACATTGGGGGAGATCACACAAACTCCACTCACTCTCACTGTAGAACAGGGGGAGATCATACAAACTCCACTCACTCACTCACTCTGTATAACAGGGGGAAATCATACAAGCTCCATTCAATCACACTGTAGAACAGGGGGAGATCATACAAACTCCACTCACTCACTCTGTAGAATAGGGGGAGATCACACAAACTCTACTCACTCACTCTGTAGAGCAGGGGGAGATCATACAAACTCCACTCACTCACTCTGTAGAACAGGGAGAGATCATACAAACTCCACTCACTCACTCTGTAGAACAGGGGAGATCATACAAACTCCACTCACTCTGCAGAACAGGGGGAGATCATACAAACTCCACTCACTCTGTAGAACAGGGGGAGATCACAAAAACTCAACTCACTCTGTAGAACAGGGGAAGATCATACAAACTCCACTCACTCACTCACTCTGTAGAACAGGGGGAGATCATACGCACGTTACTCACTCTGTAGAACAGGGGGAAATCATACAAACGCCACTCACTCACTCTGTAGAATAGGGGGAGATCACACGAACTCCACTCACTCACTCTGTAGAGCAGGGAGAGATCATACAAACTCCACTCACTCTGTAGAACAGGGGGAGATCATACAAACTCCACTCACTCACTCTGTAGAACAGGTGGAGATCATACAAACTCCACTCACTCTGCAGAACAGGGGGAGATCATACAAACTCCACTCACTCTGTAGAACAGGGGTAGATCAAACAAACTCCACTCACTCGCTCTGTAGAACAGGGGGAGATCATAAAAACTCACCTCACTCTGTAGAACAGGGGGAGATCATACAAACTCCACTCACTCTGCAGAATAGGGGGAGTTCATACAAACTCCACTCACTCACTCTGTAGAACAGGGGGAGATCATAGAAACTCCACTCACTCACTCTGTAGAACAGGGGGAGATCATAGAAACTCCACTCACTCACTCTGTAGAACAGGGGGAGATCATACAAACTCCACTCACTTACTCACTTTGTAGAAAAGGGGGAGATCATACAAACTCCACTCACTCACTCTGTAGAACAGGGGGAGATCATACAAACGCCACTCACTCACTCTGTAGAACAGGGGGAGATCATACAAACTCCACTCACTTACTCACTTTGTAGAAAAGGGGAAGATCATACAAACTCCACTCACTCACTCTGTAGAATAGGGGGAGATTACACAAACTCTACTCACTCACTCTGTAGAGCAGGGCGAGATCATACAAACTCCACTCACTCACTCTGTAGAACAGGGGGAGATCACACAAACTCCACTCACTCTGCAGAACAGGGGGAGATCATACAAACTCCACTCACTCTGCAGAATAGGGGGAGATCATACAAACTCCACTCACACTGTAGAACAGGGGGAGTTCATGCAAACTCCACTCACTCACTCTGTAGAACAGGGGGAGATCATAGAAACTCCACTCACTCACTCTGTAGAACAGGGGGAGATCATACAAACTCCACTCACTCACTCTGTAGAATAGGGGGAGATCACACAAACTCTACTCACTCACTCTGTAGAGCAGGGGGAGATCATACAAACTCCACTCACTCACTCTGTAGAACAGGGAGAGATCATACAAACTCCACTCACTCACTCTGTAGAACAGGGGGAGATCATACAAACTCCACTCACTCTGCAGAACAGGGGGAGATCATACAAACTCCACTCACTCACTCACTCTGTAGAACAGGGGGAGATCATACAAACTTTACTCACTCTGTAGAACAGGGGGAGATCATACAAACGCCACTCACTCACTCTGTAGAATAGGGGGAGATCACACGAACTCCACTCACTCACTCTGTAGAGCAGGGAGAGATCATACAAACTCCACTCACTCTGTAGAACAGGGGGAGATCATACAAACTCCACTCACTCACTCTGTAGAACAGGTGGAGATCATACAAACTCCACTCACTCTGCAGAACAGGGGGAGATCATACAAACTCCACTCACTCTGTAGAACAGGGGTAGATCAAACAAACTCCACTCACTCGCTCTGTAGAACAGGGGGAGATCATAAAAACTCACCTCACTCTGTAGAACAGGGGGAGATCATACAAACTCCACTCACTCTGCAGAATAGGGGTAGATCATACAAACTCCACTCACACTGTAGAACAGGGGGAGTTCATACAAACTCCACTCACTCACTCTGTAGAACAGGGGGAGATCATAGAAACTCCACTCACTCACTCTGTAGAACAGGGGGAGATCATAGAAACTCCACTCACTCACTCTGTAGAACAGGGGGAGATCATACAAACTCCACTCACTTACTCACTTTGTAGAAAAGGGGGAGATCATACAAACTCCACTCACTCACTCTGTAGAATAGGGGGAGATTACACAAACTCCACTCACTCACTCTGTAGAACAGGGGGAGATCATACAAACTCCACTCACTCACTCTGTAGAACAGGGGGAGATCATACAAACTCCACTCACTCACTCTGTAGAACAGGGGGAGATCATACAAACTCCACTCACTCATTCACTTTGTAGAAAAGGGGGAGATCATACAAACTCCACTCACTCACTCTGTAGAACAAGGGGAGATCATACAAACTCCACTCCCTCTGAAGAACAGGGGGAGATCATACAAACTCCACTCACTCTGTAGAACAGGGGGAGATCATACAAACTCCACTCACTCACTCTGTAGAATAGGGGGAGATCACACAAACTCTACTCACTCACTCTGTAGAGCAGGGGGAGATCATACAAACTCCACTCACTCACTCTGTAGGACAGGGGGAGATCATACAAACTCCACTCACTTACTCTGTAGAACAGGGGGAGATCATACAAACTCCAGTCACTCGCTCACTCTGTAGAATAGGGGGAGATCACGCAAACTCCACTCACTCCCTCTGTAGAGCAGGGGGAGATCATACAAACTCCACTCACTCTGTAGAACATTGGGGGAGATCATACAAACTCCACTCACTCTCACTGTAGAACAGGGGGAGATCATAAAAACTCCACTCACTCACTCACTCTGTATAACAGGGGGAGATCATACAAGCTCGATTCACTCACTCTGTAGAACAGGGGGAGATCATACAAACTCCACTCACTCACTCTGTAGAATAGGGGGAGATCACACAAACTCTACTCACTCACTCTGTAGAGCAGGGGGAGATCATACAATCTCTCCTCACTCACTCTGTAGAACAGGGGGAGATCATACAAACTCCACTCACTCTGTAGAACAGGGGGAGATCACACAAACTCCACTCACTCACTCTATAGAACAGGGGGAGATCATACAAACTCCACTCACTCACTCACTCTGTAGAATAGGGGGAGATCACACAAACTCCACTCACTCCCTCTGTAGAGCAGGGGGAGATCATACAAACTCCACTCACTCTGTAGAACATTGGGGGAGATCACACAAACTCCACTCACTCTCACTGTAGAACAGGGGGAGATCATACAAACTCCACTCACTCACTCACTCTGTATAACAGGGGGAAATCATACAAGCTCCATTCAATCACACTGTAGAACAGGGGGAGATCATACAAACTCCACTCACTCACTCTGTAGAATAGGGGGAGATCACACAAACTCTACTCACTCACTCTGTAGAGCAGGGGGAGATCATACAAACTCCACTCACTCACTCTGTAGAACAGGGAGAGATCATACAAACTCCACTCACTCACTCTGTAGAACAGGGGAGATCATACAAACTCCACTCACTCTGCAGAACAGGGGGAGATCATACAAACTCCACTCACTCTGTAGAACAGGGGGAGATCACAAAAACTCAACTCACTCTGTAGAACAGGGGAAGATCATACAAACTCCACTCACTCACTCACTCTGTAGAACAGGGGGAGATCATACGCACGTTACTCACTCTGTAGAACAGGGGGAAATCATACAAACGCCACTCACTCACTCTGTAGAATAGGGGGAGATCACACGAACTCCACTCACTCACTCTGTAGAGCAGGGAGAGATCATACAAACTCCACTCACTCTGTAGAACAGGGGGAGATCATACAAACTCCACTCACTCACTCTGTAGAACAGGTGGAGATCATACAAACTCCACTCACTCTGCAGAACAGGGGGAGATCATACAAACTCCACTCACTCTGTAGAACAGGGGTAGATCAAACAAACTCCACTCACTCGCTCTGTAGAACAGGGGGAGATCATAAAAACTCACCTCACTCTGTAGAACAGGGGGAGATCATACAAACTCCACTCACTCTGCAGAATAGGGGGAGATCATACAAACTCCACTCACACTGTAGAACAGGGGGAGTTCATACAAACTCCACTCACTCACTCTGTAGAACAGGGGGAGATCATAGAAACTCCACTCACTCACTCTGTAGAACAGGGGGAGATCATAGAAACTCCACTCACTCACTCTGTAGAACAGGGGGAGATCATACAAACTCCACTCACTTACTCACTTTGTAGAAAAGGGGGAGATCATACAAACTCCACTCACTCACTCTGTAGAACAGGGGGAGATCATACAAACGCCACTCACTCACTCTGTAGAACAGGGGGAGATCATACAAACTCCACTCACTTACTCACTTTGTAGAAAAGGGGAAGATCATACAAACTCCACTCACTCACTCTGTAGAATAGGGGGAGATTACACAAACTCTACTCACTCACTCTGTAGAGCAGGGCGAGATCATACAAACTCCACTCACTCACTCTGTAGAACAGGGGGAGATCACACAAACTCCACTCACTCTGCAGAACAGGGGGAGATCATACAAACTCCACTCACTCTGCAGAATAGGGGGAGATCATACAAACTCCACTCACACTGTAGAACAGGGGGAGTTCATGCAAACTCCACTCACTCACTCTGTAGAACAGGGGGAGATCATAGAAACTCCACTCACTCACTCTGTAGAACAGGGGGAGATCATACAAACTCCACTCACTCACTCTGTAGAATAGGGGGAGATCACACAAACTCTACTCACTCACTCTGTAGAGCAGGGGGAGATCATACAAACTCCACTCACTCACTCTGTAGAACAGGGAGAGATCATACAAACTCCACTCACTCACTCTGTAGAACAGGGGGAGATCATACAAACTCCACTCACTCTGCAGAACAGGGGGAGATCATACAAACTCCACTCACTCACTCACTCTGTAGAACAGGGGGAGATCATACAAACTTTACTCACTCTGTAGAACAGGGGGAGATCATACAAACGCCACTCACTCACTCTGTAGAATAGGGGGAGATCACACGAACTCCACTCACTCACTCTGTAGAGCAGGGAGAGATCATACAAACTCCACTCACTCTGTAGAACAGGGGGAGATCATACAAACTCCACTCACTCACTCTGTAGAACAGGTGGAGATCATACAAACTCCACTCACTCTGCAGAACAGGGGGAGATCATACAAACTCCACTCACTCTGTAGAACAGGGGTAGATCAAACAAACTCCACTCACTCGCTCTGTAGAACAGGGGGAGATCATAAAAACTCACCTCACTCTGTAGAACAGGGGGAGATCATACAAACTCCACTCACTCTGCAGAATAGGGGTAGATCATACAAACTCCACTCACACTGTAGAACAGGGGGAGTTCATACAAACTCCACTCACTCACTCTGTAGAACAGGGGGAGATCATAGAAACTCCACTCACTCACTCTGTAGAACAGGGGGAGATCATAGAAACTCCACTCACTCACTCTGTAGAACAGGGGGAGATCATACAAACTCCACTCACTTACTCACTTTGTAGAAAAGGGGGAGATCATACAAACTCCACTCACTCACTCTGTAGAATAGGGGGAGATTACACAAACTCTACTCACTCACTCTGTAGAGCAGGGGGAGATCATACAAACTCCACTCACTCACTCTGTAGAACAGGGAGAGATCACACAAACTCCACTCACTCTGCAGAACAGGGGGAGATCATACAAACTCCAGTCACTCCCTCTGTAGAGCAGGGGGAGATCATACAAACTCCACTCACTCACTCTGTAGAACAGGGGGAGATCATACAAACTCCACTCACTCTCACTGTAAAACAGGGGGAGATCATATAAACTCCACTCACTCACTCACTCTGTATAACAGGGGGAGATCATACAAGCTCCATTCATTCACACTGTAGAACAGGGGGAGATCATACAAACTCCACTCACTCACTCTGTAGAATAGGGGGAGATCACACAAACTCCACTCACTCTGCAGAACAGGGGGAGATCATACAAACTCCATTCACTCACTCTGTAGAACAGGGGGAGATCATACAAACTCCACTCACTCACTCTGTAGAACAGGGGGAGATCACACAAACTCCACTCACTCTGCAGAACAGGGGGAGATCATACAAACTCCACTCACTCCCTCTGTAGATCAGGGGGAGATCATACAAACTCCACTCACTCACTCTGTAGAACAGGGGGAGATCATACAAACTCCACTCACTCTCACTGTAGAACAGGGGGAGATCATACAAACTCCACTCACTCACTCACTCTGTATAACAGGGGGAGATCATACAAGCTCCATTCATTCACACTGTAGAACAGGGGGAGATCATACAAACTCCACTCACTCACTCTGTAGAATAGGGGGAGATCACACAAACTCTACTCACTCACTCTGTAGAGCAGGGGGAGATCATACAAACTCCATTCACTCACTCTGTAGAACAGGGGGAGATCATACAAACTCCACTCACTCACTCTGTAGAACAGGGGGAGATCACACAAACTCCACTCACTCTGCAGAACAGGGGGAGATCATACAAACTCCACTCACTCTAGAACAGGGGGAGATCACAAAAACTCCACTCACTCGCTCTGTAGAACAGGGGGAGATCATAAAAACTCAACTCACTCTGTAGAACAGCGGGAGATCATACAAACACCACTCACTCACTCACTCTGTAGAACAGGGGGAGATCATACAAACTTCACTCACTCTGTAGAACAGAGGGAGATTATACAAACTCCACTCACTCACTCTGTAGAATAGGGGGAGATCACACAAACTCCACTCACTCACTCTGTAGAGCAGGGAGAGATCGCACAAACGCAACTCACTTACTCTGTAGAACAGGGGGAGATCATACAAACTCCACTCACTCACTCAGTAGAATAGGGGGAGATCACGCAAACTCCACTCACTCCCTCTGTAGAGCAGGGGGAGATCATACAAACTCCACTCACTCTGTAGAATATTGGGAAAGATCATACAAACGCCACTCAGTCTCACTGTAGAACAGGGGGAGATCATACAAACTCCACTCACTCACTCTGTATAACAGGGGGAGATCATACAAGCTCCATTCACTCACTCTGTAGAACAGGGGGAGATCATACAAACTCCACTCACTCTGTAGAATAGGGGGAGATCACACAAACTCTACTCACTCACTCTGTAGAGTAGGGGGAGATCATACAAACTCTACTCACTCACTCTGTAGAGCAGGGGGAGATCATACAAACTCCACTCACTCTGCAGAACAGGGGGAGATCATACAAACTCCACTCACTCTGCAGAAGAGGGGGAGATCATACAAACTCCACTCACACTGTAGAACAGGGGGAGTTCATACAAACTCCACTCACTCACTCTGTAGAACAGGAGGAGATCATAGAAACTCCACTCACTCACTCTGTAGAACAGGGGGAGATCATAGAAACTCCACTCACTCACTCTGTAGAACAGGGGGAGATCATACAAACGCCACTCACTCACTCTGTAGAACAGGCGGAGATCATACAAACTCCACTCACTTACTCACTTTGTAGAAAAGGGGGAGATCATACAAACTCCACTCACTCACTCTGTAGAATAGGGGGAGATTACACAAACTCTACTCACTCACTCTGTAGAGCAGGGCGAGATCATACAAACTCCACTCACTCACTCTGTAGAACAGGGGGAGATCACACAAACTCCACTCACTCTGCAGAACAGGGGGAGATCATACAAACTCCAGTCACTCCCTCAGTAGAGCAGGGGGAGATCATACAAACTCCACTCACTCTGCAGAACAGGGGGAGATCATACAAACTCCATTCACTCACTCTGTAGAACAGGGGGAGATCATACAAACTCCACTCACTCACTCTGTAGAACAGGGGGAGATCACACAAACTCCACTCACTCTGCAGAACAGGGGGAGATCATACAAACTCCATTCACTCACTCTGTAGAACAGGGGGAGATCATACAAACTCCACTCACTCACTCTGTAGAACAGGGGGAGATCACACAAACTCCACTCACTCTGCAGAACAGGGGGAGATCATACAAACTCCACTCACTCCCTCTGTAGAGCAGGGGGAGATCATACAAACTCCACTCACTCACTCTGTAGAACAGAGGGAGATCATACAAACTCCACTCACTCTCACTGTAGAACAGGGGGAGATCATACAAACTCCACTCACTCACTCACTCTGTATAACAGGGGGAGATCATACAAGCTCCATTCATTCACACTGTAGAACAGGGGGAGATCATACAAACTCCACTCACTCACTCTGTAGAATAGGGGGAGATCACACAAACTCTACTCACTCACTCTGTAGAGCAGGGGGAGATCATACAAACTCCATTCACTCACTCTGTAGAACAGGGGGAGATCATACAAACTCCACTCACTCACTCTGTAGAACAGGGGGAGATCACACAAACTCCACTCACTCTGCAGAACAGGGGGAGATCATACAAACTCCACTCACTCTAGAACAGGGGGAGATCACAAAAACTCCACTCACCTGCTCTGTAGAACAGGGGGAGATCATAAAAACTCAACTCACTCTGTAGAACAGGGGGAGATCATACAAACACCACTCACTCACTCACTCTGTAGAACAGGGGGAGATCATACAAACTTCACTCACTCTGTAGAACAGAGGGAGATCATACAAACTCCACTCACTCACTCTGTAGAGCAGGGAGAGATCACACAAACGCAACTCACTTACTCTGTAGAACAGGGGGAGATCATACAAACTCCACTCACTCACTCAGTAGAATAGGGGGAGATCATACAAACTTCACTCACTCTGCAGAACAGGGGGAGATCATACAAACTCCACTCACTCCCTCTGTAGAGCAGGGGGAGATCATACAAACTCCACCCACTCTGTAGAATAATGGGGGAGATCATACAAACTCCACTCAGTCTCACTGTAGAACAGGGGGAGATCATACAAACTCCACTCACTCACTCTGTATAACAGGGGGAGATCATACAAGCTCCATTCACTCACTCTGTAGAACAGGGGGAAGTCATACAAACTCCACTCACTCACTCTTTAGAATAGGGGGAGATCACACAAACTCTACTCACTCACTCTGTAGAGTAGGGGGAGATCATACAAACTCTACTCACTCACTCTGTAGAGCAGGGGGAGATCATACAAACTCCACTCACTCTGCAGAACAGGGGGAGATCATACAAACTCCTCTCACTCTGTAGAACAGGGGGAGATCACATAAACTCCACTCACTCACTCTGTAGAACAGGGGGAGATCATACAAACTCCACTCACTCACTCACTCTGTAGAATAGGGGGAGATCACAAAAACTCCACTCACTCCCTCTGTAGAGCAGGGGGAGATCATACAAACTCCACTCACTCTGTAGAACATTGGGGGAGATCATACAAACTCCACTCACTCTCACTGTAGAACAGGGGGAGATCATACAAACTCCACTCACTCACTCACTCTGTATAACAGGGGGAGATCATACAAGCTCCATTCACTCACACTGTAGAACAGGGGGAGATCATACAAACTCCACTCACTCACTCTGTAGAATAGGGGGAGATCACACAAACTCTAATCACTCACTCTGTAGAGCAGGGGGGGATCATACAAACTCCACTCACTCACTCTGTAGAACAGGGGGAGATCATACATACTCCACTCACTCACTCTGTAGAACAGGGGGAGATCATACAAACTCCACTCACTCTGCAGAACAGGGGGAGATCATACAAACTCCACTCACTCTGCGGAACAAGTGGAGATCACAAAAACTCCACTCACTCGCTCTGTAGAACAGGGGGAGATCATAAAAACTCAACTCACTCTGTAGGACAGGGGAAGATCATACAAACTCCACTCACTCACTAACTCTGTAGAACAGGGGGAGATCATACAAACTCCACTCACTCACTCACTCTGCAGAACAGGGGGAGATCATATAAACTTCACTCACTCTGTAGAACAGGGGGAGATCATACAAACTCCACTCACTCACTCTGTAGAATAGGGGGAGATTACACAAACTCCACTCACTCACTCTGTAGAGCAGGGAGAGATCATACAAACTCCACTCACTCTGTAGAACAGGGGGACATCATACAAACTCCACTCACTCACTCTGTAGAACAGGGGGAGAGATCATACAAACTCCACTCACTCTGCAGAACAGAGGGAGATCATACAAACCCCACTCACTCTGTAGAACAGGGGGAGATCACACAAACTCCACTCACTCGCTCTGTAGAACAGGGGGAGATCATAAAAACTCACCTCACTCTGTAGAATAGGGGGAGATCATACAAACTCCACTCACTCTGCAGAATAGGGGAGATCATACAAACTCCACTCACTCTGTAGAACAGGGGGAGATCATACAAACTCCACTCACTCACTCTGTAGAACTGGAGGAGATCATACAAACTCCACTCACTCACTCTGTAGAACAGGGGGAGATCATACAAACTCCACTCACTCACTCTGTAGAATAGGGGGAGATCATACAAACTCCACTCACTCACTCTGTAGAACAGGGGGAGATCATACAAACTCCACTCACTCACTCACTTTGTAGAAAAGGGGGAGATCATACAAACTCCACTCACTCACTCTGTAGAACAAGGGAAGATCATACAAACTCTACTCCCTCTGAAGAACAGGGGGAGATCATACAAACTCCACTCACTAGGTAGAACAGGGGGAGATCATACAAACTCCATTCACTCTCACTCTGTAGAACAAGGGGAGATCATACAAACTCCACTCACTTACTCTGTAGAACAGGGGGAGATCATACAAACACCACTCACTCACTCTGTAGAACAGGGGGAGATCAGACAAACTCCACTCACTCTGTAGAACAGGGGGAGATCATACAAACTGTATTCACTCTCACTCTGTAGAACAGGGGGAGATCATACAAACTCCACTCACTCTCACTCTGTAGAACAGGGGGAGATCATACAAACTCCACTCACTCACTCTGTAGAACAGGGGGAGATCATACAAACTCCACTCACTCTCACTCTGTAGAACAGGGGGAGATCACACAAACTCCACTCACTCACTCTATAGAACAGGGGGAGATCATACAAACTCCACTTACTCTGTAGAAAAGGGGGAGATCATACAAACTCCACTCACTCACTCTGTAGAACAGGGGGAGATCATACAAACTCCACTCACTCTCACTGTAGAACAGGGGGAGATCATACAAACTCCACTCACTCACTCACTCTGTATAACAGGGGGAGATCATACAAGCTCCATTCATTCACACTGTAGAACAGGGGGAGATCATACAAACTCCACTCACTCACTCTGTAGAATAGGGGGAGATCACACAAACTCTACTCACTCACTCTGTAGAGCAGGAGGAGATCATACAAACTCCATTCACTCACTCTGTAGAACAGGGGGAGATCATACAAACTCCACTCACTCACTCTGTAGAACAGGGGGAGATCACACAAACTCCACTCACTCTGCAGAACAGGGGGAGATCATACAAACTCCACTCACTCTAGAAGAGGGGGAGATCACAAAAACTCCACTCACTCGCTCTGTAGAACAGGGGGAGATCATACAAGCTCCATTCACTCACTCTGTAGAACAGGGGGAGATCATACAAACTCCACTCACTCACTCTGAAGAATAGGGGGAGATCACACAAACTCTACTCACTCACTCTGTAGAGTAGGGGGAGATCATACAAACTCTACTCACTCACTCTGTAGAGCAGGGGGAGATCATACAAACTCCACTCACTCTGCAGAACAGGGGGAGATCATACAAACTCCACTCACTCTGTAGAACCGGGGGAGATCACACAAACTCCACTCACTCACTCTGTAGAACAGGGGGAGATCATACAAACTCCACTCACTCACTCATTCTGTAGAATAGGGGGAGATCACAAAAACTCCACTCACTCCCTCTGTAGAGCAGGGGGAGATCATACAAACTCCACTCACTCTGTAGAACATTGGGGGAGATCATACAAACTCCACTCACTCTCACTGTAGAACAGGGGGAGATCATACAAACTCCACTCAATCACTCACTCTGTATAACAGGGGGAGATCATACAAGCTCCATTCACTCACACTGTAGAACAGGGGGAGATCATACAAACTCCACTCACTCACTCTGTAGAATAGGGGGAGATCACACAAACTCTACTCACTCACTCTGTAGAGCAGGGGGAGATCATACAAACTCCACTCACTCACTCTGTAGAACAGGGGGAGATCATACATACTCCACTCACTCACTCTGTAGAACAGGGGGAGATCATACAAACTCCACTCACTCTGCAGAAAAGGGGGAGATCATACAAACTCCACTCACTCTGCAGAACAGGGGGAGATCACAAAAACTCCACTCACTCGCTCTGTTGAACAGGGGGAGATCATTAAAACTCAACTCACTCTGTAGAACAGGGGAAGATCATACAAACTCCACTCACTCACTCACTCTGTAGAACAGGGGGAGATCATACAAACTCCACTCACTCACTCACTCTGCAGAACAGAGGGAGATCATACAAACTTCACTCACTCTGTAGAACAGGGGGAGATCATACAAACTCCACTCACTCACTCTGTAGAATAGGGGGAGATTACACAAACTCCACTCACTCACTCTGCAGAGCAGGGAGAGATCAAACAAACTCCACTCACTCGCTCTGTAGAACAGGGGGAGATCATAAAAACTCACCTCACTCTGTAGAACAGGGGGAGATCATACAAACTCCACTCACTCACTCTGTAGAACAGGGGGAGAGATCATACAAACTCCACTCACTCTGCAGAACAGAGGGAGATCATACAAACCCCACTCACTCTGTAGAACAGGGGGAGATCACACAAACTCCACTCACTCGCTCTGTAGAACAGGGGGAGATCATAAAAACTCACCTCACTCTGTAGAACAGGGGGAGATCATACAAACTCCACTCACTCTGCAGAATAGGGGGAGATCATACAAACTCCACTCACTCTGTAGAACAGGGGGAGATCATACAAACTCCACTCACTCACTCTGTAGAACTGGAGGAGATCATACAAACTCCACTCACTCACTCTGTAGAACAGGGGGAGATCATACAAACTCCACTCACTCACTCTGTAGAACAGGGGGAGATCATACAAACTCCACTCACTCACTCTGTAGAACAGGGGGAGATCATACAAACTCCACTCACTCACTCACTTTGTAGAAAAGGGGGAGATCATACAAACTCCACTCACTCACTCTGTAGAACAAGGGGAGATCATACAAACTCCACTCCCTCTGAAGAACAGGGGGAGATCATACGAACTCCACTCACTCTGTAGAAAAGGGGGAGATCATACAAACTCCACTCACTCTGTAGAACAGGGGGAGATCATACAAACTGTATTCACTCTCACTCTGTAGAACAGGGGGAGATCATACAAACTCCACTCACTCTCACTCTGGAGAACAGGGGGAGATCATACAAACTCCACTCACTCTGCAGAACAGAGGGAGATCATACAAACCCCACTCACTCTGTAGAACAGGGGGAGATCACACAAACTCCACTCACTCGCTCTGTAGAACAGGGGGAGATCATAAAAACTCATCTCACTCTGTAGAACAGGGGGAGATCATACAAACTCCACTCACTCTGCAGAATAGGGGGAGATCATACAAACTCCACTCACTCTGTAGAACAGGGGGAGATCATACAAACTCCACTCACTCACTCTGTAGAACTGGAGGAGATCATACAAACTCCACTCACTCACTCTGTAGAACAGGGGGAGATCATACAAACTCCACTCACTCACTCTGTAGAACAGGGGGAGATCATACAAACTCCACTCACTCACTCTGTAGAACAGGGGGAGATCATACAAACTCCACTCACTCACTCACTTTGTAGAAAAGGGGGAGATCATACAAACTCCACTCACTCACTCTGTAGAACAAGGGGAGATCATACAAAATCCACTCCCTCGGAAGAACAGGGGGAGATCATACGAACTCCACTCACTCTGTAGAAAAGGGGGAGATCATACAAACTCCACTCACTCTGTAGAACAGGGGGAGATCATACAAACTGTATTCACTCTCACTCTGTAGAACAGGGGGAGATCATACAAACTCCACTCACTCTCACTCTGGAGAACAGGGGGAGATCATACAAACTCCACTCACTCTGCAGAACAGAGGGAGATCATACAAACCCCACTCACTCTGTAGAACAGGGGGAGATCACACAAACTCCACTCACTCGCTCTGTAGAACAGGGGGAGATCATAAAAACTCACCTCACTCTGTAGAACAGGGGGAGATCATACAAACTCCACTCGCTCTGCAGAATAGGGGGAGATCATACAAACTCCACTCACTCTGTAGAACAGGGGGAGATCATACAAACTCCACTCACTCACTCTGTAGAACTGGAGGAGATCATACAAACTCCACTCACTCTGTAGAACAGGGGGAGATCATACAAACTCCACTCACTCACTCTGTAGAACAGGGGGAGATCATACAAACTCCACTCACTCACTCTGTAGAACAGGGGGAGATCATACAAACTCCACTCGCTCTGCAGAATAGGGGGAGATCATACAAACTCCACTCACTCTGTAGAACAGGGGGAGATCATACAAACTCCACTCACTCACTCTGTAGAACAAGGGGAGATCATACAAACTCCACTCCCTCTGAAGAACAGGGGGAGATCATACGAACTCCACTCACTCTGTAGAAAAGGGGGAGATCATACAAACTCCACTCACTCTGTAGAACAGGGGGAGATCATACAAACTGTATTCACTCTCACTCTGTAGAACAGGGGGAGATCATACAAACTCCACTCACTCTCACTCTGGAGAACAGGGGGAGATCATACAAACTCCACTCACTCACTCTGTAGAACAGGGGGAGATCATACAAACTCCACTCACTCTCACTCTGTAGAACAGGGGGAGATCACACAAACTCCACTCACTCACTCTATAGAACAGGGGGAGATCATACAAACTCCACTCACTCACTCTGTAGAACAGGGGGAGATCATACAAACTCCACTCACTCACTCTGTAGAACAGGGGGAGAGCATACAAACTCCACTCACTCACTCTGTAGAACAGGGGGAGATCATACAAACTCCACTCACTCACTCACTTTGTAGAAAAGGGGGAGATCATACAAACTCCACTCACTCACTCTGTAGAACAAGGGGAGATCATACAAACTCCACTCCCTCTGAAGAACAGGGGGAGATCATACGAACTCCACTCACTCTGTAGAAAAGGGGGAGATCATACAAACTCCACTCACTCTGTAGAACAGGGGGACATCATACAAACTGTATTCACTCTCACTCTGGAGAACAGGGGGAGATCATACAAACTCCACTCACTCACTCTGTAGAACAGGGGGAGATCATACAAACTCCACTCACTCTCACTCTGTAGAACAGGGGGAGATCACACAAACTCCACTCACTCACTCTATAGAACAGGGGGAGATCATACAAACTCCACTCACTCTGTAGAAAAGGGGGAGATCATATAAACTCCACTCACTCACTCTGTAGAACAGGGGGAGATCATACAAACTCCACTCACTCCCTCTGTAGAGCAGGGGGAGATCATACAAACTCCACTCACTCACTCTGTAGAACAGGGGGAGATCATACAAACTCCACTCACTCTCACTGTAGAACAGGGGGAGATCATACAAACTCCACTCACTCACTCACTTTGTAGAAAAGGGGGAGATCATACAAACTCCACTCACTCACTCTGTAGAACAAGGGGAGATCATACAAACTCCACTCCCTCTGAAGAACAGGGGGAGATCATACGAACTCCACTCACTCTGTAGAAAAGGGGGAGATCATACAAACTCCACTCACTCTGTAGAACAGGGGGAGATCATACAAACTGTATTCACTCTCACTCTGTAGAACAGGGGGAGATCATACAAACTCCACTCACTCTCACTCTGGAGAACAGGGGGAGATCATACAAACTCCACTCACTCTGCAGAACAGAGGGAGATCATACAAACCCCACTCACTCTGTAGAACAGGGGGAGATCACACAAACTCCACTCACTCGCTCTGTAGAACAGGGGGAGATCATAAAAACTCACCTCACTCTGTAGAACAGGGGGAGATCATACAAACTCCACTCACTCTGCAGAATAGGGGGAGATCATACAAACTCCACTCACTCTGTAGAACAGGGGGAGATCATACAAACTCCACTCACTCACTCTGTAGAACTGGAGGAGATCATACAAACTCCACTCACTCACTCTGTAGAACAGGGGGAGATCATACAAACTCCACTCACTCACTCTGTAGAACAGGGGGAGATCATACAAACTCCACTCACTCACTCTGTAGAACAGGGGGAGATCATACAAACTCCACTCACTCACTCACTTTGTAGAAAAGGGGGAGATCATACAAACTCCACTCACTCACTCTGTAGAACAAGGGGAGATCATACAAACTCCACTCCCTCTGAAGAACAGGGGGAGATCATACGAACTCCACTCACTCTGTAGAAAAGGGGGAGATCATACAAACTCCACTCACTCTGTAGAACAGGGGGAGATCATACAAACTGTATTCACTCTCACTCTGTAGAACAGGGGGAGATCATACAAACTCCACTCACTCTCACTCTGGAGAACAGGGGGAGATCATACAAACTCCACTCACTCACTCTGTAGAACAGGGGGAGATCATACAAACTCCACTCACTCTCACTCTGTAGAACAGGGGGAGATCACACAAACTCCACTCACTCACTCTATAGAACAGGGGGAGATCATACAAACTCCACTCACTCACTCTGTAGAACAGGGGGAGATCATACAAACTCCACTCACTCACTCTGTAGAACAGGGGGAGAGCATACAAACTCCACTCACTCACTCTGTAGAACAGGGGGAGATCATACAAACTCCACTCACTCACTCACTTTGTAGAAAAGGGGGAGATCATACAAACTCCACTCACTCACTCTGTAGAACAAGGGGAGATCATACAAACTCCACTCCCTCTGAAGAACAGGGGGAGATCATACGAACTCCACTCACTCTGTAGAAAAAGCGGAGATCATACAAACTCCACTCACTCTGTAGAACAGGGGGACATCATACAAACTGTATTCACTCTCACTCTGGAGAACAGGGGGAGATCATACAAACTCCACTCACTCACTCTGTAGAACAGGGGGAGATCATACAAACTCCACTCACTCTCACTCTGTAGAACAGGGGGAGATCACACAAACTCCACTCACTCACTCTATAGAACAGGGGGAGATCATACAAACTCCACTCACTCTGTAGAAAAGGGGGAGATCATATAAACTCCACTCACTCACTCTGTAGAACAGGGGGAGATCATACAAACTCCACTCACTCCCTCTGTAGAGCAGGGGGAGATCATACAAACTCCACTCACTCACTCTGTAGAACAGGGGGAGATCATACAAACTCCACTCACTCTCACTGTAGAACAGGGGGAGATCATACAAACTCCACTCACTCACTCACTCTGTATAACAGGGGGAGATCATACAAGCTCCATTCATTCACACTGTAGAACAGGGGGAGATCATACAAACTCCACTCACTCACTCTGTAGAATAGGGGGAGATCACACAAACTCTACTCACTCACTCTGTAGAGCAGGGGGAGATCATACAAACTCCATTCACTCACGCTGTAGAACAGGGGGAGAGATCATACAAACTCCACTCACTCTGCAGAACAGAGGGAGATCATACAAACCCCACTCACTCTGTAGAACAGGGGGAGATCACACAAACTCCACTCACTCGCTCTGTAGAACAGGGGGAGATCATAAAAACTCACCTCACTCTGTAGAACAGGGGGAGATCATACAAACTCCACTCACTCTGCAGAATAGGGGGAGATCATACAAACTCCACTCACTCTGTAGAACAGGGGGAGATCATACAAACTCCACTCACTCACTCTGTAGAACTGGAGGAGATCATACAAACTCCACTCACTCACTCTGTAGAACAGGGGGAGATCATACAAACTCCACTCAGTCACTCTGTAGAACAGGGGGAGATCATACAAACTCCACTCACTCACTCTGTAGAACAGGGGGAGATCATACAAACTCCACTCACTCACTCACTTTGTAGAAAAGGGGGAGATCATACAAACTCCACTCACTCACTCTGTAGAACAAGGGGAGATCATACAAACTCCACTCCCTCTGAAGAACAGGGGGAGATCATACGAACTCCACTCACTCTGTAGAAAAGGGGGAGATCATACAAACTCCACTCACTCTGTAGAACAGGGGGAGATCATACAAACTGTATTCACTCTCACTCTGTAGAACAGGGGGAGATCATACAAACTCCACTCACTCTCACTCTGGAGAACAGGGGGAGATCATACAAACTCCACTCACTCTGCAGAACAGAGGGAGATCATACAAACCCCACTCACTCTGTAGAACAGGGGGAGATCACACAAACTCCACTCACTCGCTCTGTAGAACAGGGGGAGATCATAAAAACTCACCTCACTCTGTAGAACAGGGGGAGATCATACAAACTCCACTCACTCTGCAGAACATGGGGAGATCATACAAACTCCACTCACCCACTCTGTAGAACAGGGGGAGATCATACAAACTCCACTCACTCACTCTGTAGAACAGGGTGAGATCATACAAACTCCACTCACTCACTCTGTAGAACAGGGGGAGATCATACAAACTCCACTCACTCACTCTGTAGAACTGGAGGAGATCATACAAACTCCACTCACTCACTCTGTAGAACAGGGGGAGATCATACAAACTCCACTCACTCACTCTGTAGAACAGGGTGAGATCATACAAACTCCACTCACTCACTCTGTAGAACAGGGGGAGATCATACAAACTCCACTCACTCACTCACTTTGTAGAAAAGGGGGAGATCATACAAACTCCACTCACTCACTCTGTAGAACAAGGGGAGATCATACAAACTCCACTCCCTCTGAAGAACAGGGGGAGATCATACGAACTCCACTCACTCTGTAGAAAAGGGGGAGATCATACAAACTCCACTCACTCTGTAGAACAGGGGGAGATCATACAAACTGTATTCACTCTCACTCTGTAGAACAGGGGGAGATCATACAAACTCCACTCACTCTCACTCTGGAGAACAGGGGGAGATCATACAAACTCCACTCACTCACTCTGTAGAACAGGGGGAGATCATACAAACTCCACTCACTCTCACTCTGTAGAACAGGGGGAGATCACACAAACTCCACTCACTCACTCTATAGAACAGGGGGAGATCATACAAACTCCACTCACTCTGTAGAAAAGGGGGAGATCATATAAACTCCACTCACTCACTCTGTAGAACAGGGGGAGATCATACAAACTCCACTCACTCCCTCTGTAGAGCAGGGGGAGATCATACAAACTCCACTCACTCACTCTGTAGAACAGGGGAAGATCATACAAACTCCACTCACTCTCACTGTAGAACAGGGGGAGAGCATACAAACTCCACTCACTCACTCACTCTGTATAACAGGGGGAGATCATACAAGCTCCATTCATTCACACTGTAGAACAGGGGGAGATCATACAAACTCCACTCACTCACTCTGTAGAATAGAGGGAGATCACACAAACTCTACTCACTCACTCTGTAGAGCAGGGGGAGATCATACAAACTCCATTCACTCACTCTGTAGAACAGGGGGAGATCATACAAACTCCACTCACTCACTCTGTAGAACAGGGGGAGATCACACAAACTCCACTCACTCTGCAGAACAGGGGGAGATCATACAAACTCCACTCACTCTAGAACAGGGGGAGATCACAAAAACTCCACTCACTCGCTCTGTAGAACAGGGGGAGATCATAAAAACTCAACTCACTCTGTAGAACAGCGGGAGATCATACAAACACCACTCACTCACTCACTCTGTAGAACAGGGGGAGATCATACAAACTTCACTCACTCTGTAGAACAGAGGGAGATCATACAAACTCCACTCACTCACTCTGTAGAATAGGGGGAGATCACACAAACTCCACTCACTCACTTTGTAGAGCAGGGAGAGATCATACAAACGCAACTCACTTGCTCTGTAGAACAGGGGGAGATCATACAAACTCCACTCACTCACTCAGTGGAATAGGGGGAGATCACGCAAACTCCACTCACTCCCCCGTGAGAGCAGGGGGAGATCATACAAACTCCACTCACTCTGTAGAATATTGGGGGAGATCATACAAACTCCACTCAGTCTCACTGTAGAACAGGGAAAGATCATACAAACTCCACTCACTCACTCTGTATAACAGGGGGAGATCATACAAGCTCCATTCACTCACTCTGTAGAACAGGGGGAGATCATACAAACTCCACTCACTCACTCTGTAGAGTAGGGGGAGATCATACAAACTCTACTCACTCACTCTGTAGAGCAGGGGGAGATCACACAAACTCCACTCACTCTTCAGAACAGGGGGAGATCATACAAACTCCACTCACTCTGTAGAACAGGGGGAGATCACACAAACTCCACTCACTCACTCTGTAGAACAGGGGGAGATCATACAAGCTCCACTCACTCACTCTGTAGAATAGGGGGAGA
Source organism: Petromyzon marinus (assembly GCF_048934315.1). NCBI lineage: Eukaryota > Metazoa > Chordata > Hyperoartia > Petromyzontiformes > Petromyzontidae > Petromyzon > Petromyzon marinus. Next base: position 8,027,854 of record NC_133730.1, read on the forward strand.
TCACAAAAAACTCCACTCACTCCCTCTGTAGAGCAGGGGGAGATCATACAACTCAACTCACTCTGTAGAACATTGGGGGAGATCATACAAACTCCACTCACTCTCACTGTAGAACAGGGGGAGATCATCAAACTCCACTCACTCACTCACTCTGTATAACAGGGGGAGATCATACAAGCTCCATTCACTCACACTGTAGAACAGGGGGAGATCATACAAACTCCACTCACTCACTCTGTAGAATAGGGGGAGATCACACAAACTCTACTCACTCACTCTGTAGAGCAGGGGGAGATCATACAAACTCCACTCACTCACTCTGTAGAACAGGGGGAGATCATACATACTCCACTCACTCACTCTGTAGAACAGGGGGAGATCATACAAACTCCACTCACTCTGCAGAACAGGGGGAGATCATACAAACTCCACTCACTCTGCAGAACAGGGGGAGATCACAAAAACTCCACTCACTCGCTCTGTTGAACAGGGGGAGATCATAAAAACTCAACTTACTCTGTAGAACAGGGGGAGATCATACAAACTCCACTCACTCACTCACTCTGTAGAACAGGGGGAGATCATACAAACTCCACTCACTCACTCTGTAGAATAGGGGGAGATTACACAAACTCCACTCACTCACTCTGCAGAGCAGGGAGAGATCATACAAACTCCACTCACTCTGTAGAACAAGGGGACATCATACAAACTCCACTCACTCACTCTGTAGAACAGGGGGAGAGATCATACAAACTCCACTCACTCTGCAGAACAGAGGGAGATCATACAAACTCCACTCACTCACTCACTCTGTATAACAGGGGGAAATCATACAAGCTCCATTCACTCACACTGTAGAACAGGGGGAGATCATACAAACTCCACTCACTCACTCTGTAGAATAGGGTGAGATCACACAAACTCTACTCACTCACTCTGTAGAGCAGGGGGAGATCATACAAACTCCACTCACTCACTCTGTAGAAGAGGGAGAGATCATACAAACTCCACTCACTCACTCTGTAGAACAGGGGGAGATCATACAAACTCCACTCACTCTGCAGAACAGGGGGCGATCATACAAACTCCACTCACTCTGTAGAACAGGGGAGATCACAAAAACTCAACTCACTCTGTAGAACAGGGGAAGATCATACAAACTCCACTCACTCACTCACTCTGTAGAACAGGGGGAGATCATACACACCCTACTCACTCACTCACTCTGTAGAACAGGGGGAGATCATACAAACGCCACTCACTCACTCTGTAGAATAGGGGGAGATCACACGAACTCCACTCACTCACTCTGTAGAGCAGGCAGAGATCATACAAACTCCACTCACTCTGTAGAACAGGGGGAGATCATACAAACTCCACTCACTCACTCTGTAGAACAGGTGGAGATCATACAAACTCCACTCACTCTGCAGAACAGGGGGAGATCATACAAACTCCACTCACTCTGTAGAACAGGGGGAGATCAAACAAACTCCACTCACTCGCTCTGTAGAACAGGGGGAGATCATAAAAACTCACCTCACTCTGTAGAACAGGGGGAGATCATACAAACTCCACTCACTCTGCAGAATAGGGGGAGATCATACAAACTCGACTCACACTGTAGAACAGGGGGAGTTCATGCAAACTCCACTCACTCACTCTGTAGAACAGGGGGAGATCATAGAAACTCCACTCACTCACTCTGTAGAACAGGGGGAGATCATAGAAACTCCACTCACTCACTCTGTAGAACAGGGGGAGATCATACAAACGCCACTCACTCACTCTGTAGAACAGGGGGAGATCATACAAATTCCACTCACTTACTCACTTTGTAGAAAAGGGGGAGATCATACAAACTCCACTCACTCACTCTGTAGAACAAGGGGAGATCATACAAACTCCACTCCCTCTGAAGAACAGGGGGAGATCATACAAACTCCACTCACTCTGTAGAACAGGGGGAGATCATACAAACTCCACTCAATCACTCTGTAGAATAGGGGGAGATCACACAAACTCTACTCACTCACTCTGTAGAGCAGGGGGAGATCATACAAACTCCACTCACTCACTCTGTAGAACAGGGGGAGATCATACAAACTCCACTCACTCTGCAGAACAGGGGGAGATCATACAAACTCCACTCACTCTGTAGAACAGGGGGAGATCACACAAACTCCACTCACTCACTCTGTAGAACAGGGGGAGATCATACAAACTCCACTCACTCACTCACTCTGTAGAATAGGGGGAGATCACAAAAAACTCCACTCACTCCCTCTGTAGAGCAGGGGGAGATCATACAAACTCCACTCACTCTGTAGAACATTGGGGGAGATCATACAAACTCCACTCACTCTCACTGTAGAACAGGGGGAGATCATCAAACTCCACTCACTCACTCACTCTGTATAACAGGGGGAGATCATACAAGCTCCATTCACTCACACTGTAGAACAGGGGGAGATCATACAAACTCCACTCACTCACTCTGTAGAATAGGGGGAGATCACACAAACTCTACTCACTCACTCTGTAGAGCAGGGGGAGATCATACAAACTCCACTCACTCACTCTGTAGAATAGGGGGAGATCACACGAACTCCACTCACTCACTCTGTAGAGCAGGCAGAGATCATACAAACTCCACTCACTCTGTAGAACAGGGGGAGATCATACAAACTCCACTCACTCACTCTGTAGAACAGGTGGAGATCATACAAACTCCACTCACTCTGCAGAACAGGGGGAGATCATACAAACTCCACTCCCTCTGAAGAACAGGGGGAGATCAAACAAACTCCACTCACTCGCTCTGTAGAACAGGGGGAGATCATAAAAACTCACCTCACTCTGTAGAACAGGGGGAGATCATACAAACTCCACTCACTCTGCAGAATAGGGGGAGATCATACAAACTCGACTCACACTGTAGAACAGGGGGAGTTCATGCAAACTCCACTCACTCACTCTGTAGAACAGGGGGAGATCATAGAAACTCCACTCACTCACTCTGTAGAACAGGGGGAGATCATAGAAACTCCACTCACTCACTCTGTAGAACAGGGGGAGATCATACAAACGCCACTCACTCACTCTGTAGAACAGGGGGAGATCATACAAACTCCACTCACTTACTCACTTTGTAGAAAAGGGGGAGATCATACAAACTCCACTCACTCACTCTGTAGAACAAGGGGAGATCATACAAACTCCACTCCCTCTGAAGAACAGGGGGAGATCATACAAACTCCACTCACTCTGTAGAACAGGGGGAGATCATACAAACTCCACTCAATCACTCTGTAGAATAGGGGGAGATCACACAAACTCTACTCACTCACTCTGTAGAGCAGGGGGAGATCATACAAACTCCACTCACTCACTCTGTAGAACAGGGGGAGATCATACAAACTCCACTTACTCTGCAGAACAGGGGGAGATCATACAAACTCCACTCACTCTGTAGAACAGGGGGAGATCACACAAACTCCACTCACTCACTCTGTAGAACAGGGGGAGATCATACAAACTCCACCCACTCACTCACTCTGTAGAATAGGGGGAGATCACAAAAAACTCCACTCACTCCCTCTGTAGAGCAGGGGGAGATCATACAAACTCCACTCACTCTGTAGAACATTGGGGGAGATCATACAAACTCCACTCACTCTCACTGTAGAACAGGGGGAGATCATCAAACTCCACTCACTCACTCACTCTGTATAACAGGGGGAGATCATACAAGCTCCATTCACTCACACTGTAGAACAGGGGGAGATCATACAAACTCCACTCACTCACTCTGTAGAATAGGGGGAGATCACACAAACTCTACTCACTCACTCTGTAGAGCAGGGGGAGATCATACAAACTCCACTCACTCACTCTGTAGAACAGGGGGAGATCATACAAACTCCACTCACTCACTCTGTAGAACAGGGGGAGATCATACAAACTCCACTCACTCTGCAGAACAGGGGGAGATCATACAAACTCCACTCACTCTGCAGAACAGCGGGAGATCACAAAAACTCCACGCACTCGCTCTGTAGAACAGGGAGAGATCATACAAACTCCACTCACTCACTCACTCTGCAGAACAGGGGGAGATCATACAAACTTCACTCACTCTGTAGAACAGGGGGAGATCACACAAACTCCACTCACTCACTCTGTAGAACAGGGGGAGATCATAGAAACTCCACTCACTCACTCTGTAGAACAGGGGGAGATCATACAAACGCCACTCACTCACTCTGTAGAACAGGGGGAGATCATACAAACTCCACTCACTTACTCACTTTGTAGAAAAGGGGGAGATCATACAAACTCCACTCACTCACTCTGTAGAACAAGGGGAGATCATACAAACTCCACTCCCTCTGAAGAACAGGGGGAGATCATACAAACTCCACTCACTCTGTAGAACAGGGGGAGATCATACAAACTCCACTCAATCACTCTGTAGAATAGGGGGAGATCACACAAACTCTACTCACTCACTCTGTAGAGCAGGGGGAGATCATACAAACTCCACTCACTCACTCTGTAGAACAGGGGGAGATCATACAAACTCCACTCACTCTGCAGAACAGGGGGAGATCATACAAACTCCACTCACTCTGTAGAACAGGGGGAGATCACACAAACTCCACTCACTCACTCTGTAGAACAGGGGGAGATCATACAAACTCCACTCACTCACTCACTCTGTAGAATAGGGGGAGATCACAAAAAACTCCACTCACTCCCTCTGTAGAGCAGGGGGAGATCATACAAACTCCACTCACTCTGTAGAACATTGGGGGAGATCATACAAACTCCACTCACTCTCACTGTAGAACAGGGGGAGATCATCAAACTCCACTCACTCACTCACTCTGTATAACAGGGGGAGATCATACAAGCTCCATTCACTCACTCTGTAGAGCAGGGGGAGATCATACAAACTCCACTCACTCACTCTGTAGAATAGGGGGAGATCACACGAACTCCACTCACTCACTCTGTAGAGCAGGCAGAGATCATACAAACTCCACTCACTCTGTAGAACAGGGGGAGATCATACAAACTCCACTCACTCACTCTGTAGAACAGGTGGAGATCATACAAACTCCACTCACTCTGCAGAACAGGGGGAGATCATACAAACTCCACTCACTCTGTAGAACAGGGGGAGATCAAACAAACTCCACTCACTCGCTCTGTAGAACAGGGGGAGATCATAAAAACTCACCTCACTCTGTAGAACAGGGGGAGATCATACAAACTCCACTCACTCTGTAGAACAGGGGGAGATCAAACAAACTCCACTCACTCGCTCTGTAGAACAGGGGGAGATCATAAAAACTCACCTCACACTGTAGAACAGGGGGAGTTCATGCAAACTCCACTCACTCACTCTGTAGAACAGGGGGAGATCATAGAAACTCCACTCACTCACTCTGTAGAACAGGGGGAGATCATAGAAACTCCACTCACTCACTCTGTAGAACAGGGGGAGATCATACAAACGCCACTCACTCACTCTGTAGAACAGGGGGAGATCATACAAACTCCACTCACTTACTCACTTTGTAGAAAAGGGGGAGATCATACAAACTCCACTCACTCACTCTGTAGAACAAGGGGAGATCATACAAACTCCACTCCCTCTGAAGAACAGGGGGAGATCATACAAACTCCACTCACTCTGTAGAACAGGGGGAGATCATACAAACTCCACTCAATCACTCTGTAGAATAGGGGGAGATCACACAAACTCTACTCACTCACTCTGTAGAGCAGGGGGAGATCATACAAACTCCACTCACTCACTCTGTAGAACAGGGGGAGATCATACAAACTCCACTCACTCTGCAGAACAGGGGGAGATCATACAAACTCCACTCACTCTGTAGAACAGGGGGAGATCACACAAACTCCACTCACTCACTCTGTAGAACAGGGGGAGATCATACAAACTCCACCCACTCACTCACTCTGTAGAATAGGGGGAGATCACAAAAAACTCCACTCACTCCCTCTGTAGAGCAGGGGGAGATCATACAAACTCCACTCACTCTGTAGAACATTGGGGGAGATCATACAAACTCCACTCACTCTCACTGTAGAACAGGGGGAGATCATCAAACTCCACTCACTCACTCACTCTGTATAACAGGGGGAGATCATACAAGCTCCATTCACTCACACTGTAGAACAGGTGGAGATCATACAAACTCCACTCACTCTGCAGAACAGGGGGAGATCATACAAACTCCACTCACTCTGTAGAACAGGGGGAGATCAAACAAACTCCACTCACTCGCTCTGTAGAACAGGGGGAGATCATAAAAACTCACCTCACTCTGTAGAACAGGGGGAGATCATACAAACTCCACTCACTCTGTAGAACAGGGGGAGATCAAACAAACTCCACTCACTCGCTCTGTAGAACAGGGGGAGATCATAAAAACTCACCTCACACTGTAGAACAGGGGGAGTTCATGCAAACTCCACTCACTCACTCTGTAGAACAGGGGGAGATCATAGAAACTCCACTCACTCACTCTGTAGAACAGGGGGAGATCATAGAAACTCCACTCACTCACTCTGTAGAACAGGGGGAGATCATACAAACGCCACTCACTCACTCTGTAGAACAGGGGGAGATCATTCAAACTCCACTCACTTACTCACTTTGTAGAAAAGGGGGAGATCATACAAACTCCACTCACTCACTCTGTAGAACAAGGGGAGATCATACAAACTCCACTCCCTCTGAAGAACAGGGGGAGATCATACAAACTCCACTCACTCTGTAGAACAGGGGGAGATCATACAAACTCCACTCAATCACTCTGTAGAATAGGGGGAGATCACACAAACTCTACTCACTCACTCTGTAGAGCAGGGGGAGATCATACAAACTCCACTCACTCACTCTGTAGAACAGGGGGAGATCATACAAACTCCACTCACTCTGCAGAACAGGGGGAGATCATACAAACTCCACTCACTCTGTAGAACAGGGGGAGATCACACAAACTCCACTCACTCACTCTGTAGAACAGGGGGAGATCATACAAACTCCACCCACTCACTCACTCTGTAGAATAGGGGGAGATCACAAAAAACTCCACTCACTCCCTCTGTAGAGCAGGGGGAGATCATACAAACTCCACTCACTCTGTAGAACATTGGGGGAGATCATACAAACTCCACTCACTCTCACTGTAGAACAGGGGGAGATCATCAAACTCCACTCACTCACTCACTCTGTATAACAGGGGGAGATCATACAAGCTCCATTCACTCACACTGTAGAACAGGGGGAGATCATACAAACTCCACTCACTCACTCTGTAGAATAGGGGGAGATCACACAAACTCTACTCACTCACTCTGTAGAGCAGGGGGAGATCATACAAACTCCACTCACTCACTCTGTAGAACAGGGGGAGATCATACAAACTCCACTCACTCACTCTGTAGAACAGGGGGAGATCATACAAACTCCACTCACTCTGCAGAACAGGGGGAGATCATACAAACTCCACTCACTCTGCAGAACAGCGGGAGATCACAAAAACTCCACGCACTCGCTCTGTAGAACAGGGAGAGATCATACAAACTCCACTCACTCACTCACTCTGCAGAACAGGGGGAGATCATACAAACTTCACTCACTCTGTAGAACAGGGGGAGATCACACAAACTCCACTCACTCACTCTGTAGAGCAGGGAGAGATCATACAAACTCCACTCACTCTGTAGAACAGGGGGACATCATACAAACTCCACTCACTCTGTAGAACAGGGGGAGATCATACAAACTCCACTCACTCACTCTGCAGAACAGGTTGAGATCATACAAACTCCTCTCACTCACTCTGTAGAGCAGGTGGAGATCACACAAACTCCTCTCACTCACTCTGCAGAACAAGGGGAGATCATACAAACTCCACTCACTCACTCACTCTGTAGAACAGGGGGAGATCACACAAACTCCACTCACTCACTCTGTAGAACAGGGGGAGATCACACAAACTCCACACAGAAAGATGCTCGAGTCGGGAATCGAACCCAGGTCCCTCCTGCTGTGATGAGCAAAGCGTTAACGGACTGCGCTGCAGCCACCACCATGCCGGCCGCATGCAGCCCTTGCTCAATCCACTGCTGGATGAAGGGTCTCAACCACGCCGTGTCGGTTACGCGGAGGCCCGTTGACCGTACTCCACCGCGCTGGTCAGCGTGGTGTCAGCCAAGTTGGGCGATTTGGAAGGCATGGGGATGGATTAGCTCAACCAAAGTGGCTGGCCAGTTGAAAGGGTAAAACCTATTCCTATATCTTGTTACTGACAAAGGAGGTCTCATACTGGATGGAGGCTGTTGGACCTTTGTGCAGCCCCGGGGCTTGGACCCACCAGCACGCTGTTCCGGGAAAAGGAAGCATTCATAATAAAGTTTTTTTTGGGTTAGATCGCGTTATTTATAAATGTGTCGTAACCCTCCACCACCCGACACGGCCAATCAGCAAAAAAAGTGTCACGATGACAAAGGACAAATAATTCACTACTCTAGCCCACCGGTGTGTTGAAGAGTGAATCCGACACGGCCAATCAGCAAAAAAAAGTGTCACGTTGACAAAAAACAAATAATTCACTACTTTAGCCCACCGGTGTGTTGAAGAGTGAATCCAAATGTGTCGTAACCCTCCACCACCCGACACGGCCAATCAGCAAAAAAGTGTCACGTTGACAAAAGACAAATAATTCACTACTTTAGCCCACCGGTGTGTTGAAGAGTGAATCCACAACATTTGGATTCACTCTTCAACACACCGGTGGGCTAAAGCAGTTAATTATTTGTCTTTTGTCAACGTGACCATTTTTTTGCTGATTGGCCGTGTCGGGTGGTGGAGGGTTACGACACATTCATAAATAACGCGATCTAACCCAAACACCTTTATTATGAATAATATTGGTCGCGAAAGCCTACGTGTTAAAAGGAAGCATCCACACAACGTTTTTGGATGCGCGCCGGGTCCAGATAACGAAGGTCCTGGAGTACAATGAACATCTGCTGGACAAGACGTTCCCACTACTGGAGCCGTGCTAGCACTACAAGGCAGAGATGAAAGTGGAACGAACAAGTCGCAATACAGACTCTGGTTATATCTGCATGGCATTAAAGAGCGATGGCTTGCGATCATTGGGCGAAGTCAGCTTCTGCCTCGTGGTCAACTCGTGACCTCCTCCACTCATCCTCGTCGGGTGGCACAGCTCCGCTGTCCAGTGACCTCGCGCACCTAGCCTGGCACATGCAATCGACCCATGGCACCGCCTGGGGTCTGTCCCGTGACCGCCTCCTGCACCTAGCCTGGCACAGCAGTCAACCCGTGGCACCAGCTGGGGTCTGTCCAGTGACCGCCTCCTGCACCTAGCCTGGCACAGCAGTCAACCCGTGGCACCAGCTGGGTCTGTCCCGTGACCTCCTCCTGCACCTAGCCTGGCACAGCAGTCAACCCATTCCACCACCTGGGCCTGTCCCGTGACCTCCTGCACCTAGCCTGGCACAGCAGTCAACCCATGGCACCACCTGGGCCTGTCCCGTGACCTCCTGCTGCACCTAGCCTGGCACAGCAGTCAACCCATGGCGCCACCTGGGGTCTGTCCCGTGACCTCCTGCACCTAGCCTGGCACAGCAGTCAACCCATGGCACCACCACCTGGGTCTGTCCCGCGACCTCCTGCACCTAGCCTGGCACAGCAGTCAACCCATGGCACCACCTGGGGCCTGTCCCGTAGCCTCCTGCACCTAGCCTGGCACAACAGTCAACCCATGGCACCACCACCTGGGCCTGTCCCGTGACCTCCTGCACCTAGCCTGGCACAGCAGTCAACCCATGGCACCACCTGGGGTCTGTCCCGTAGCCTCCTGCTGGAGAGCTTTCGACACTTTCAAGTGGCCTCAAACTGCACCTAGCCTGGCACTGTTGACACGTGACCAGGCATACAATGTATACTGCCTGTACTTCAGTATAAATACTGTATTGAATCCGTCTATGTGTCTGTGTAAGTATCGAGTCTGTCTAAGTATTGAGTGTGCCTGTATAAGTGTACGTGTCTGTCTGTGTGTACGTGTCTGTGTGTGTACGTGTCTATGTGTGCTGTACGTGTCTGTGTGTGTACGTGTCTGTGTGTGTACGTGTCTGTGTGTGTACTTGTCTGTATGTGTGTACGTGTCTATGCGTGTACGTGTCTGTGTGTGTACGTGTCTGTGTGTGTACGTGTCTGTATGTGTACGTGTCTGTGTGTGTACGTGTCTGTGTGTGTACGTGTCTATGTGTGTACGTGTCTGTGTGTTGTACGTGTCGGTGTGTGTACGTGTCTATGTGTGCTGTACGTGTCTGTGTGTACGTGTCTGTGTGTGTACGTGTCTGTGTGTGCACGTGTCTGTGTGTGTACGTGTCTGTATGTGTGCATGTCTATGTGTGTACGTGTCTGTGTGTAAGTGTCTGTGTGTACGTGTCTGTGTGTACGTGTCTGTATGTGTACGTGTCAGTGTGTGTACATATCTATGTGTGCACGTGTCTGTGTGTGCACGTGTCTGTGTGTGCACGTGTCTGTGTGTGTACGTGTCTGTGTGTGCTGTACGTGTCTGTGTGTGCACGTGTCTGCGTGCTATACGTGTCTCTTCTTACCTGTCACTTCCAAAGCATGGCAGATATATCCGTGCACCATTCCCCACTCCGCTGTCTGCCCCCGCTACAATCGCCACGGTCATATCATGAATTCTGATGCCACGAATACGATCACTCAATTACTCTCGCCTACTGTGTTCCACCACCATTCACGACTTACACATCCATCACCACCACCACCCAGTGGCAACTTAAACATTCACCACCGACAACAACAGCAAACGCACGCGCGCGACACGACACTGCCACCACCACCACAACAACAACAAACAGCACGCGCCACGACACCACCACGCACACACTCCGACACGATGGAGATTTGTCATGCGGGGAGGCAGGGAGGCAGGGAGGAGGGTTCAGGGCGAGCCAAGTTCCGCATTTCCAGAAGATGACCGCCGAGTTCCTTGAATAACGCGCGCGTGAGTCACCGTGCGTGAACGTGTAAGACTACGCAGGTGTAGCACTTGCCCCAACAGTCTGTTGAGGCTATACGGGGGATCTTTGTCGTTTGTGTGTATCTGTAGGTGTGTGTCACGGTGTGTATTTGACCTGTGTGTGTCACGGTGTGTATGTGTAACCTGTGTGTCACGGTGTGTATTTATTGTGTGTCACAGTGTGTATGTATTGTGTGTCACAGTGTGTATGTATAATCTGTGTGTGTCACGGTGTGTATGTGTAACCTGTGTGTCACGGTGTGTATTTGACCTGTGTGTCACGGTGTGTATGTATAACCTGTGTGTGTTACGGTGTGTATGTATTGTGTGTCACGGTGTGTATATATAACCTGTGTGTGTCACGGTGTGTATGTATAACCTGTGTGTCACGGTGTGTATTTAATCTGTGTGTGTCACGGTGTGTATGTATTGTGTCACGGTGTGTATGTATAACCTGTGTGTGTCACGGTGTGTATTTGACCTGTGTGTCACGGTGTGTATTTAATCTGTGTGTCACGGTGTGTATTTATTGTGTCACGGTGTGTATTTATAACCTGTGTGTGTCACGGTGTGTATGTATAACCTGTGTGTGTCACGGTGTGTATGTATAACCTGTGTGTGTCACGGTGTGTATTTAATCTGTGTGTGTCACGGTGTGTATGTATTGTGTCACGGTGTGTATGTATTGTGTCACGGTGTGTATGTATAACCTGTGTGTGTCACAGTGTGTATGTATAACCTGTGTGTGTCACGGTGTGTATTTGACCTGTGTGTCACGGTGTGTATTTAATCTGTGTCACGGTGTGTATGTATTGTGTGTCACGGTGTGTATGTATTGTGTGTCACGGTGTGTATATATAACCTGTATGTGTCACGGTGTGTATGTATAACCTGTGTGTGTCAAGGTGTGTATGTATAACCTGATTCGGAGTGAGACCTCTGCTGTTAAACTGACCGGCTCCAGTTTAACAGCAGAGGTCTCACTCCGAATCAGTCGAGCGGCAATATATTTTAATCGGTTGTGTAACGCTGTGTGGAAGCTACCTGGTCTGTCGCTCCGCACTAAGCTTCAGGTCTTCTCGGCCACGGTCATTCCCTCCCTTCTCTACGCTTGCGAAACGTGGACCCCCCTAATGGAACATCTTCGCCGGTTAGAAACATTTAGGCTGGCCTGCCTACGATCCATCCTGGGTTTAACCAGGCTGGATTGTGTGAGGAGCTCCCAAATCCTTGAAAGATCTGGGCAAGGTCCCATCGGGGAGCTCCTCCGGCAGGCAAGGCTGCGTTGGCTGGGTCATGTAGCCCGCATGCCCAGCCACCGCATGCCGAAACAGCTTTTGTTCGGCCGGATCGAGGGGGCTAAACGGGCGCGGCACGGGCTAGAGAAGAGATGGAGTGATGTGGTACAGGAGGACGTGGAGCTGAGTGGACTTGCCGATGACTGGTACCAGCGGTGTCAAGATCGGCCTCTGTGGAGGAGGCTCGTGAAGGACGCTACTGGGCAGTTGGAGGCAGTCGCCCTCCAACAACAACGGAGGGCGGAGGAGCGACGCTCACAACAACGAGCGGAGCGCCGGGTGGCTAAAGCACAGCAGGTTGGCACAGTAGGGGGCACAGGTGGTGCATCAGCCAGTCATCTCAGTCAGTCAACCCGTGGCACCTGGGTCTGCCCCGTGACCTCCTGCCAGCGGGCGTTCGACACTTCACGTGGCCTCAAGGTGCACATGGCCTGGCACAAGCGTCGTGGTGACGTCACCGCCACTTAGTGGCGAATGACGGTTGTTGTTGTATAACCTGTGTGTGTCACGGTGTGTATTTAATGTGTGTGTGTGTCACAGTGTAGCACTTGACCCCAACAGTCTGTTGAGGCTATACGGGAGATCTTTGTCTTTGTGTCACGTGGAGTGTGTGGGTGGGGAGCGGTGGTGTAGCGGTTAGCGCGCTGCGCTGTGAACCCGGCCACCCCGAGTTTGATTTCCGCTCACGTGCCACCAACAGCTTCAAATCTCGTCAGCGGTCCTGGGCCTCCTCTAGGTGGATTCAGTCCCAAATTAGTTACCTGGTGCGGTTTGTAGACATCAGTACTGGAGAGACAAAGGCGGCCGGGGGTGGTGCTGGCCACCCACACCCCCTCGTGTGCCGTGCCGGCCTTCACAGGTGCTACTCCCTAACAGCACTTGCCCCAACAGTCTGTCAAGGCTATACGGGGTGGGAGATCTTTTATCTTTTGTGCTTGTTCATTTGTGGGTTTTTTTTGCATTGTCAGTGCTAGCTTGCGTACTGATATCCAGGTTGCTAATCAATAACCGATTGACCGTCGTTCAGAATCGATAACCGCTTCCGAACATCACGAACCGGTAACCAAATTTCCTTGCTCTGGTTTTCACGCCTGACGATGATTTGCTTGTGCGTTGCAGTCCAAACGTCGTGAGAATTTTATTGCTTTATAAATTTTTTTTTATTATTTTATTGTTTCCCTTCTACGTGGTGGTGACTTTACCGAAAGAACCAAGAATATGAATCCCTGCAGTCACGACAGCTTTAAATCAGCAACAAAAATACCACTACGTGTTCAACTGTGGTGTAAACCCACCGCTTGGCACTGCCTCAGCAGCTGCCGTGCCGGGCGATCGAATCGGTGACGTCTGGTTCGTGAACTGTTACACTCAACCAACAAATGGAAGAGACAATGCTATGCATTGTCAGAGACGTCGTACGTATAAAATTTACCCACCCCCCTCCCCTCCTGCAAAACGAGATGCGTTGTACACGCGCACACCACCACCACCACATTGGCTGCTTGGGATTTTTCCAGGTCACGTTATTTATCTTTTTTATTATTTTATCTACATATAGAAAATGGAAATTTGTGAATGCGTGTGTCTGTTCGAAATGATTAGCGTACTTCCCGACATGCAACGAACTTTAAATTTGCATTGCGGGTACTTTCCAGACTGTACACCATGGAAAAATGATCAAAATAGACTTTTGGATATTTTTTTTGGGGGGGGGGGGGCGGGCGGGGCACGGCAAGTGAGCGGTGACGTCACATCTGTGATGTCACCCGCATTACGGCAGCGTCACGCAGTGTGCCTGCTGACGTCACGCAGTGTGCCTGTGACGTCCCGCAGTGTGCCTGCTGACGTCACGCATCCCACCCCCAACCCTCCACGTAGGCAGAGTATTCATCCAAGGCAAGAATCCAAGTCCCGGGCGTGTGTGGGTTTTATCATGCGGTTAACGGTTACCGGTAAATGTAAAACAGCGGTTTCAACGACCCGCATGTGTGTGTGTTGTGTGACGTGTAAAGGTGTGCACGTGGTGTGTGTTGTGTCACGTGTAAAGGTGTGCACGTGGTGTGTGTTGTGTGACGTGTAAAGGTGTGCACGTGGTGTGTGTTGTGTGACGTGTAAAGTTGTGCACGTGGTGTGTGTTGTGTGACGTGTAAAGGTGTGCACGTGGGGGGTGTTGTGTCACGTGGTGTGTGTTGTGTGACGTGTAAAGGTGTGCACGTGGGGGGTGTTGTGTGACGTGTAAAGTTGTGCACGTGGTGTGTGTTGTGTGACGTGTAAAGTTGTGCACGTGGTGTGTGTTGTGTGACGTGTAAAGTTGTGCACGTGGTTTGTGTTGTGTGACGTGTAAAGGTGTGCACGTGGTGTGTGTTGTGTGACGTGTAAAGTTGTGCACGTGGTGTGTGTTGTGTGACGTGTAAAGGTGTGCACGTGGGGGGTGTTGTGTCACGTGGTGTGTGTTGTGTGACGTGTAAAGGTGTGCACGTGGGGGGTGTTGTGTCACGTGGTGTGTGTTGTGTCACGTGTAAAGTTGTGCACGTGGTTTGTGTTGTGTGACGTGTAAAGTTGTGCACGTGGTGTGTGTTGTGTGACGTGTAAAGGTGTGCACGTGGTGTGTGTTGTGTCACGTGTAAAGGTGTGCACGTGGTGTGTGTTGTGTGACGTGTAAAGGTGTGCACGTGGTGTGTGTTGTGTGACGTGTAAAGGTATGCACGTGGTGTGTGTTGTGTGACGTGTAAAGGTGTGCACGTGGTGTGTGTTGTGTGACGTGTAAAGGTGTGCACGTGGGGGGTGTTGTGTCACGTGTAAAGGTGTGCACGTTGTGTGTGTTGTGTGACGTGTAAAGGTGTGCACGTGGTGTGTGTTGTGTGACGTGTAAAGGTGTGCACGTGGTGTGTGTTGTGTGACGTGTAAAGGTGTGCACGTGGTGTGTGTTGTGTGACGTGTAAAGGTGTGCACGTGGTGTGTGTTGTGTGACGTGTAAAGGTGTGCACGTGGTGTGTGTTGTGTGACGTGTAAAGGTGTGCACGTGGTGTGTGTTGTGTGACGTGAAAAGGTGTGCACGTGGTGTGTGTTGTGTCACGTGTAAAGGTGTGCACGTGGTGTGTGTTGTGTGACGTGTAAAGGTGTGCACGTGGTGTGTGTTGTGTGACGTGTAAAGGTGTGCACGTGGTGTGTGTTGTGTGACGTGTAAAGGTGTGCACGTGGTGTGTGTTGTGTGACGTGTAAAGGTGTGCACGTGGTGTGTGTTGTGTGACGTGTAAAGGTGTGCACGTGGTGTGTGTTGTGTGACGTGTAAAGGTGTGCACGTGGTGTGTGTTGTGTGACGTGAAAAGGTGTGCACGTGGTGTGTGTTGTGTCACGTGTAAAGGTGTGCACGTGGTGTGTGTTGTGTAAAGGTGTGCACGTGGTGTGTGTTGTGTGACGTGTAAAGGTGTGCACGTGGTGTGTGTTGTGTGACGTGTAAAGGTGTGCACGTGGTGTGTGTTGTGTGACGTGTAAAGGTGTGCACGTGGTGTGTGTTGTGTGACGTGTAAAGGTATGCACGTGGTGTGTGTTGTGTGACGTGTAAAGGTGTGCACGTGGTGTGTGTTGTGTAAAGGTGTGCACGTGGTGTGTGTTGTGTGACGTGTAAAGGTGTGCACGTGGTGTGTGTTGTGTGACGTGTAAAGGTGTGCACGTGGTGTGTGTTGTGTGACGTGTAAAGGTGTGCACGTGGTGTGTGTTGTGTGACGTGTAAAGGTATGCACGTGGTGTGTGTTGTGTGACGTGTAAAGGTGTGCACGTGGTGTGTGTTGTGTGACGTGTAAAGGTGTGCACGTGGTGTGTGACGTGTAAAGGTGTGCACGTGGTGTGTGTTGTGTCACGTGTAAAGGTGTGCACGTGTTCAGGCGTGGTGCTGGCCACCCATCCCCTCGTGTACCGTTCCGGCCTTCACAGGTGCTCGCTAACAGCACTTGCCCCTACAGTCTGTTGAGGCTGCACGGGGAATCTTTGTATTATTTATACAGTACAGTACGTGTCTTTGTACAGTACATGGGTGTATATGTCTGTTTGGTCATGTTTATTAATGTGTGTATGTGTCTAGATATCTGAGTATTAATAGAGTCATTGTGCTGTAATATATATACAGCACGTATGGGTTTATTTATAACTAGCTTGTGTGCCTTAGACGGAAGCTGTCATATTTACGAGTGTAATTGTACCTTGGTGACCGTCCATAAATGACGTCACGCACCTAAGGGGTGGGGGTCACTCAGACATCAGAGCGCAGCGCCACGTCATTAAATACGCACTACAATGGCAATAGGTTAAAGCGATTTGAAGCGTGTTTTTTTGGGGGGGGGGGCAGAGCTTTGTGACGTCATATTTCTGGGAGGGGGGGGTCTGACTTTTTGTGACGTCGTGTGACGAAGGGGGGGGGGGGGTGAGGTAAAAAATCGTCCAAAATCGCGTGACGTCATTTATGGACGGCCCCTAATGTATATATTTAATGGCAGTGAATCTTGCACAAAAGTAAGTCATCAAACACCTCACTGCATGTCACTGTAGCACTGTATAATAAGTGACCTTCAATTTGTTCAAATTCACTGCTCTGATACTTTATCATTTTCTGCTGTCGGTCGCTGGGGTTGAAATAAATTGGAATTCGAGATAAATATCTGGAAAATCACCGAGATTTGTCTATTTTATCCGTAATGTAGAGGCATAAATTAGACTTGCCTTTTGCAGAAGAAATAAATAAAGAATTTGCGAAAAAAAATTTATTCCCACTCGACCTTCTTCTGCGTGAGTGTAAAAATCCACCCGCTCATGAAAATTAATGACAGGGGGGGGGGCATGTGGGGTGACGTCACACGCTCATGAATATTAATGAGGGGGCATGTGGGATGACGTCGCCCGCTCATGAATATTAATGAAGGGGGGCATGTGGGGTGACGTCACGCGCTCATTAATATTAATGACGTGGGCATGTGGGGTGACGTCACGCGCTCATGAACATTAATGACGTGGGGCATGTGGGGTGACGATCAACCGCTCATGCATAGTAATATAGTCGCATGTGGGGTGACGTCACCCGCTCATGAATATTAATGACGGGGGGCATGTGGGGTGACGTCCACCACTCATGAATATTAATGACGAGGGGGGTTGCAGCATGTGGAGTGACATCACGTGCGTTACACACAAACATACATTCTTGGCTCATTATAGTCGTCATTATAGTCGTCATAGTCATTATAGTCGTCATGTCATCACCATAGTCGTCATTATAGTCGTCATTATAGTCGTCATCATAGTCGTCATAGTCGTCATCATAGTCATCATCATAGTCATTATATTCGTCATCATAGTCGTCATTATAGTCGTCATAGTCGTCATCATAGTCGTCATCATAGTCGTCATTATAGTCGTCATAGTCGTCATCATAGTCGTCATTATAGTCGTCATAGTCATCATAATCGTCATTATAGTCGTCATCATAGTCCTTATAGTCATAGTCGTCATCATAGTCATTATAGTCGTCATCATAGTCGTCATAGTCGTCATAGTCGTCATCATAGTCGTCATTACAGTCGTCATCATAGTCGTCATTATAGTCGTCATCATAGTCGTCATCATAGTGATCATCATAGTCATCATCATAGTCGTCATCATAGTCGTCATTATAGTCGTCATAGTCGTCATCATAGTCGTCGTCATAGTCGTCATCATAGTTGTCATTATAGTCATCATAGTCGTGATTATAGTCGTCATCATAGTCATTATAGTCGTCATTATAGTCATCATAGTCGTCATCATAGTCGTCATCATAGTCGTCATTATAGTCGTCATAGTCGTCATTATAGTCGTCATCATAGTCGTCATCATAGTCGTTATCAGTGATCATCATAGTCGTCATCATAGTCGTCATCATAGTCGTCATTATAGTCGTCATAGTCGTCATCATAGTCGTCATCATAGTCGTCATCATAGTCATCATCATAGTCGTCATTATAGTCGTAATCATAGTCGTCATTATAGTCGTCATCTTAGTCGTCATCATAGTCGTCATCATAGTCGTCATCATAGTCGTCATCATAGTCGTCATCATAGTCGTCATTATAGTCGTCATTATAGTTGTCATCATAGTCGTCATCATAGTCGTCATTATAGTCGTCATCATAGTCGTCATTATAGTCGTCATCATAGTCGTCATTATAGTCGTCATCATAGTCGTCATCATAGTCGTCATTATAGTCGTCATCATAGTCGTCATTATAGTCGTCATCATAGTCGTCATTATAGTCGTCATCATAGTCGTCATCATAGTCGTCATGTGTGCATTACTGTTTGTAGATGTTAATAAAACCATACAGTAGGCATGTCTACGTGTATGTTAATGGCGGTGTTTATATATCCATGTGTACTGTATACGAAGGTTTATGTATTCATCTCGTGTATATTTGTGCGTTATAAGTATTTGTGAATATTAATAAATACAGCATGTACATTCTAGATTTGAAGCTTTCGTGACTGCAAGGATTCATACTCTTTGGTTTTTTCGGTAAAGTCACGTTAGGTAAAAATAAAATAAATGAAAACAACTAAATTAAATCACAACGTTTAGGAGGCAACACAAGCTTCCGTCTTCAGGTGGAACAGTCACAGCAAAATAGCTGTATCAAGTGAGGAGCTCTGAGACACCCGAGCTTATATACAGGTTAAGGGGGGGGAGGAGCCAGGAAGTGACGTGGGTGGGAGGGCTAAGTTAAGGGGGGGGAGGAGCCAGGAAGGGACGTGGGTGGGGGAGGGCTGAGTTAAGGGGGGGGAGGAGCCAGGAAGGAACGTGGGTGGGGGGGGGCTGAGTCAAGGGGGGGGGGGGGAGGAGCCAGGAAGGGACGTGGGTGGGGGAGGGCTAAGTTAAGGAGGGTGGAACCAGGAAGAGACGTGGGTGGGAGGGCTAAGTTAAGCGGGGGGGAGGAGCCAGGAAGGGACGTGGGTGGGGGGGAGGGCTGAGTTAAGGGGGGGGGAGGAGCCAAGAAGTTACGTAGGTGGGGGGAGGGCTAAGTAAAAGGGGGGGGGCCCGGAAGTGACGTTGTGGGGGGAGGGCTGAGTTAAGGGGGGGAGGAGCCAGGAAGTGACGTGGGTGGGGAGGGGGAGGGGCTAAGTTAAGCCGCCTTTTGTTATGCTGCAGGGGGTTCTGGGGTAGCGGTGGTGCACTGCACGGGAGCGAGTACTGTACAACCCACTGGCAGAAATGGAAATGGCCGTTCAATTATAAGGCAGCTAAAGTTTTGACTTGGTTGATGACATTTTTCCAGTGGTTGCTTAATTTAAAGCCATCCTCTCGGTTGAAGTTGCGTCTATGTTTGTGTATCTGGATGGCTTCATGGACAAATCTTTGGTAATAACCGAGAGGTTTGCATAGTGCCTTGGTATCGGAGAAAACAATGTCATGAGAACCTGCTGTGTTGAGACAATGATCAGCCACGGCCGAATAATTCATTCTGCCGTGTTTCAAATCTGATTTGTGCTCGCGAATTCGGTCAGAAATATGTCGTTTCGTCTCCCCGATATAGCAGTCACCGCAGGTACAACTCAATTTGTAAACACCGGGGTAGTGTAAGTCAGGAATGACATCCTTTACGGATGGGATCAGATCACGGATTTTGTGTACTGTATTGAACCGAACCTGGAACTTGTGTTTGTTTAGAATTTTGGAAATCTTTTTGGTAACGCCTGCTATGTATGGCAGTGTGATGATTTTGATCGGAGTAGCAGGTGGTTGTTACTGTATGGTGGGAGACACAGCTTGGCGGATAGTACGGTCAGAGTATCCGTTCATCTTGAGGGCCAGATGTACATGTTTTAATTCACTGGCCAGGTGGTGTTGGTCAGAAATGCAATGAGCCCTATGGTATATTGTTTTGATGAGAGAATTATTTTGAGCTGGGTGGTGGTGGGAATCAGGCTTCAAGTAGCAATGTATGTGGGTGGACTTCCTGTAAACAGAATGTCCCAAAGAGCCATCAGTCCTCCTCTCAAACAGAACAACCAAGAATGGCCGCTTGCCATCTTTCTCCACTTCCATGGTGAATTTGATGGATGGGTGTCTGGAATTGATGTGGTCTAGGAAATGGATCAAAGCTGGGAGGCCATGTGGCCAAATGATGAAAGTGTCATCCACATATCTCTTCCACAGGGAAGGA
The DNA here is from genome assembly GCF_048934315.1 of Petromyzon marinus. NCBI lineage: Eukaryota > Metazoa > Chordata > Hyperoartia > Petromyzontiformes > Petromyzontidae > Petromyzon > Petromyzon marinus. The sequence continues at coordinate 8,048,470 of NC_133730.1, forward strand.
TGAAGGGTGGATGTCTGGATGGCGTCTGATTCAATTTTCTCCATGAAAACATTGGCTATCACTGGTGACAAGGGGGAACACATAGGGGTACCCTCATTTTGTTTGTAGAAGGTACCATTCCAGGTAAAGTAAGTGTTGGTGAGGCAGTGCCTAACCAGCGCAAGGACATCAGGGTTCAGTCCATGTTGGACCGAATCTTCAATTATTGTTATGGTGTCAGGCACTGGGACCTTGGTGAACAGAGAGACCACATCAAAGCTGACGAGGATATCGTCAGGAGACAGTACAATCTCCTTGACCATAGAAACCAATTGGGTTGATTTAAGTACTGTTGAGGTGGTCTTGCCAGTAAAGGGAAGCAGAGGATCTGATTAAAAAAACGGGGTAGCTTGTAGGCAGGGGAGTTGATCGTGGACACGATGGGTCGTAGTGGGGTACCTTCTTTCTGGATCTTAGGAAGACCATAGAATCTAGGAGGTCTTGCAGCCGAGGGTTTTAGGGAGGGACGTTTGGTTGATTCGATTAGGGAAGTCGAACTAGTGATGATCTTGTTGATTTTTATTGTTAGGCTGTTAGTAGGATCATAGTGTAACTACCATCATTGAGTTGGTCCTGGCTTTTGTTGTTGTTGTTGTATGAGTTTTTATCCATAATGACAGTGGCATTGCCCTTGTCAGCCGAGAGGATGACTATATCATCCCTCTTTTTTTGGCACAGTAGGGGGCACAGGTGGTGCATCAGCCAGTCATCTCAGTCAGTCGACCCGTGGCACCTGGGTCTGCCACGTGACCTCCTGCCAGCAGGTGTTCGACAACTTCCCGTGGCCTCAAGGTGCACATGGCCTGGCACAAGCGTCGTGGTGACATCACTGCCACTTAGTGGCGAATGGTGGTTGTTGTGTGTGTGTGTACGTGTGTGTGTACACGTGTGTGTGTACACGTGTGTGTGTGTACGTGTGTGTGTGTACGTGTGTGTGTACACGTGTGTGTGTATGTGTGTGTGTGTACACGTGTGTGTACACGTGTGTGTGTGTGTACACGTGTGTGTGTACACGTGTGTGTGTGTGTACACGTGTGTATGTACACGTGTGTGTGTGTACACGTGTGTGTGTGTACACGTGTGTGTACACGTGTGTGTACACGTGTGTGTGTACACGTCTGTGTGTGTACACGTGTGTGTGTGTACACGTGTGTACACGTGTGTGTGTGTGTGTACACGTGTGTGTGTGTACATGTCTGTGTGTACACGTCTGTGTGTGTGTACATGTCTGTGTGTGTGTACACGTGTGTGTGTGTACACGTGTGTGTGTGTACACGTGTGTGTGTGCACGTGTGTGTGTGTACACGTGTGTGTGTGTACACGTGTGTGTGTGTGTGTGTACACGTGTGTGTGTGTGTACACGTGTGTGTGTGTGTGTGCGCGTTGCCACAGCGACCTGAGCGTGACGCACGCTTTGGCCGGACCGGTTTTCTTCCACCTGGGAAATCACCTGGGGGTTGTTTCCCATACAGCTGGGGCCCCCGCCTCCACCCTCCCTCCCTCCCTCTCTCTCTCTCTCACCTGTGCGGGGAGTTCACCTTTATCCACCACCACCATCATCATCATCGTCATCGCCGTCGTCATCATCAACAATGAGTGGCCACGCTCTATCCCAGTTGTGTTTCTCAACCAAATTAAAATTTTGGCCCAAGTGTTTACTCGGCTCAGTTTAACACGTCCATGCTAGAGGGGTTTTATTTTGGGGGGGGGGGGGGGGGGGTGGGGTTGTTAGATCGCGTAAATATATGAGCGCAAAAGCGTGGTCACCACATCTATGCCTCTATGTAAGGAAGGAAACAAGAGGACTTCTCCACAAGTCTGGCTGTCGCCTCATGAAGCTTGTTGTAATTACCGGCGAAACGTCGTACTCAGGTTGTAAATGTTGTGGCTTGGCTCTCCAACACACAACCGGTGTGCTGTACAAGTATACTACACTATACACTACACTATACACTACACTATACACTACACTATACACTACACTATACACTACACTATACACTACACTATACACTACACTACTATACACTACTATACACTACACTATACACTACACTATACACTACACTATACACTACTATACACTACACTATACACTACACTATTATACACTACACTACTATACACTACACTACTATACACTACACTATACACTACTATACACTACACTATAAACTACACTATACACTACACTATACACTACTATACACTATACTATACACTACACTATACACTACTATACACTACACTATACACTACACTATACACTACTATACACTACACTATACACTACTATACACTACACTATACACTACACTATACACTACTATACACTACACTATACACTACTATACACTACACTATACACTACACTGTACACTACACTATACATTACACTTTACACTACACTATACACTACACTACTATACACTACACTATACACTACACTATACACTACACTACTATACACTACACTATACACTACACTATACACTACTATACACTACACTATACACTACACTATACACTACTATACACTACACTATACACTACTATAAACTACACTATTTCACTACACTATACACTACACTATACATTACACTGTACACTACACTATACACTACTATACACTACACTATACACTACACTATACACTACACTATACACTACTATACCACTACACTATACACTACACTATACACTACACTATACACTACACTATACACTACACTACTACACACTACACACTACACTACTATACACTACACTATACACTACACTATACACTACACTATACCCTACTATACCACTACACTATACACTACACTATACACTACTATACCACTACACTACTATACACTACACTATACACTACTATACACTACACTATACACGACCATACACTACACTACTATGCACTACACTATACACTACCATACACTACACTACTATACACTACACTATACACTACACTAATATACACTACACTATACACTACTCTACACTAGTATACATTACACTATACACTACTATACACTATACTATACACTACTATACACTACACTAGTATACACTACACTATACACTACTATACACTATACTATACACTACTATACACTACACTATACACCACACTATACAATACACTACACACTAGTGCTGTACTAGTGAAAAATTGCCACGTTCTGTTTACGTGACAACCCTTACTAGTTGGCCGTGTCGGGTGGTGGCAGGTTTAACGACACATTAATTTATTAACGCGATGTAACCCCACAAATAAAACCCTCTATTACGGATTTACGAACCTCGTTAATTTTTACTTTCAACTGAAGTTCTGTAGCTGACATCAGCAACGTGGTAATGAGAAAATAAATTTGTGAATTAATGAACGTCAATATTTTGAGCGACTCCCCATTATATTCTTGGTTCTTTCGGTAAAGTCACGGAGAAGGGAAACAATAAAATAGTAAAAATATAAAACAATACAATTATCACGACGTTTCGACTGTAACACAAGCAATCATCATCAGGCGTGCTGTGGTTTTCACGCCTGATGATGATTGCTTGTGTTGCAGTCGAAACGTCGTGAGAATTTAATTGTTTTATTATTTTCATTATTTTATTGTTTCCCTTCTACGTGGTGGTGACTTTACCGAAAGAACCAAGAATATGAATCCCTGCAGTCACGAAAGCTTTAAATCAAAATTCGATTCCCCATTGTTTAGTTGGGGCCGTCCATAAATGACGTCACGCGATTTTTGACTCTCCCCCCTTCGTCACACGGCGTCACAAAAAGTCAGACCCCCCCCCTCAAATATGACGTCACAAAGCTCTGCCCCCCCAAATTCATAAAACATGCTTCAAATCGCTTTAAACTATTGTCATTGTAGTTGCGTGTTTAATGTGGCGCTGCACTCTGATGTTGTAGGAGAAAACATTTATTAAAAAAGTCTATTTAATTAAGTAGAACGTGTTGTCTATATTTATTTAAAGTTGCGCGTTTTGATGTGACGTCACATCTCTCAAACCCCGCCCACCCTCGTCACACATCGTCACAAATGTCTGACCTCCCCCCCCACCCCAGGTGCGTGACGTCATTTATGGACGACCCCCCACCCACGGAACTGCCTGCTGGGTCTGTCCCGTGACCTCCGCCTGCCAGCAGTGAGCCTTCCACCACTCCCACGTGGCAGCCTCAAAGTGCACCTAGCCTGGCACGCGCGCCCGTGGTGACGTCGCCGTCACTTAGTGGCGGCTGGCGAGGGCATTGGGAGTGGGTGAGTGAAAGAGTGTGAGAGTGTGTGAGTGTGTGAGAGAGTGTGAGAGTGTGTGTGAGAGTGTGTGAGTGTGAGAGTGTGTGTGAGAGTGTGTGTGTGAGAGTGTGTGTGTGAGAGTGTGAGAGAGTGTGAGAGTGTGAGAGAGTGTGAGTGTGAGAGGGTGAGAGAGTGTGTGAGTGTGAGAGTGTGTGTGAGAGAGTGTGAGAGTGAGAGTGTGAGAGAGAGTGTGAGAGTGTGAGAGAGTGTGAGTGTGAGAGGGTGAGAGAGAGTGTGTGTGTGAGAGAGAGTGTGAGAGTGTGAGAGGGTGAGAGAGAGTGTGAGAGTGAGAGAGAGAGAGTGTGAGAGTATGAGAGAGTGTGAGGGAGAGAGAGTGTGAGTGGGTGAGAGAGTGTGAGAGAGTGTGAGAGAGTGTGTCAGAGTGTGTGAGTGAGGGTGAGAGTGTGACAGTGGGTGACAGAGAGAGAGTGTGAGAGTGTGTGTGAGAGTGTGAGAGAGAGTGTGAGAGTGTGAGAGAGTGTGAGTGTGAGAGGGTGAGAGAGTGTGTGAGTGTGAGAGAGAGTGTGAGAGTGTGAGAGAGTGTGAGTGTGAGAGGGTGAGAGAGAGTGTGAGAGTGAGAGTGTGAGAGAGAGTGTGAGAGTATGAGAGAGTGTGAGGGAGAGAGAGTGTGAGAGAGTGAGAGAGTGTGAGAGTGAGAGTGTGAGAGAGTGAGAGAGTGAGAGTGTGAGAGTGAGAGAGTGTGAGAGTGTGAGAGTGAGTGTGTGTGAGAGTGTGTGAGTGTGTGAGAGAGTGTGAGAGTGTGAGTGGGTGAGAGAGAAAGAGTCTGTGTGTCAGAGTGTGTGAGTGAGGGTGAGAGTGTGAGAGTGAGGGTGAGAGTGTGAGAGAGTGTGAGAGAGTGTGTGAGTGTTAGAGTGTGTGTGAGAGTGTGTGTGTGAGAGTGTGTGTGTGAGAGTGTGAGAGAGAGTGTGAGAGTGTGAGAGAGTGTGAGTGTGAGAGGGTGAGAGAGTGTGTGAGTGTGAGAGTGTGTGTGAGAGAGTGTGAGAGTGAGAGTGTGAGAGAGAGTGTGAGAGTGTGAGAGAGTGTGAGTGTGAGAGGGTGAGAGAGAGTGTGTGTGTGAGAGAGAGTGTGAGAGTGTGAGAGGGTGAGAGAGAGTGTGAGAGTGAGAGAGAGAGAGAGAGTGTGAGAGTATGAGAGAGTGTGAGGGAGAGAGAGTGTGAGTGGGTGAGAGAGTGTGAGAGAGTGTGAGAGAGTGTGTCAGAGTGTGTGAGTGAGGGTGAGAGTGTGACAGTGGGTGACAGAGAGAGAGTGTGAGAGTGTGTGTGAGAGTGTGAGAGAGAGTGTGAGAGTGTGAGAGAGTGTGAGTGTGAGAGGGTGAGAGAGTGTGTGAGTGTGAGAGAGAGTGTGAGAGTGTGAGAGAGTGTGAGTGTGAGAGGGTGAGAGAGAGTGTGAGAGTGAGAGTGTGAGAGAGAGTGTGAGAGTATGAGAGAGTGTGAGGGAGAGAGAGTGTGAGAGAGTGTGAGAGTGTGAGAGAGTGAGAGAGTGAGAGTGTGAGAGTGAGAGAGTGTGAGAGTGTGAGAGTGAGTGTGTGTGAGAGTGTGTGAGTGTGTGAGAGAGTGTGAGAGTGTGAGTGGGTGAGAGAGAAAGAGTCTGTGTGTCAGAGTGTGTGAGTGAGGGTGAGAGTGTGAGAGTGAGGGTGAGAGTGTGAGAGAGTGTGAGAGAGAGTGTGAGAGTGTGAGGGTGAGAGTGTGAGGGTGTGAGAGTGAGTGTGAGAGTGTGAGGGTGAGTGAGAGTGAGTGAGAGTGTGTGAGAGTGAGAGTGTGTGAGTGAGTGTGAGGGTGAGTAAGAGTGTGTGAGAGTGAGAGTGTGTGAGAGTGAGAGTGTGTGAGAGTGTGTGAGAGTGTGTGAGAGTGTGAGAGTGTGTGAGAGGGTGTGAGAGAGTGAGAGTGTGTGAGTGTGTGAGAGTGAGTGTGAGAGTGTGTGAGTGAGAGTGTGAGTGAGTGTGTGAGAGTGTGAGTGAGTGTGTGAAAGTGTGAGAGTGAGAGTGTGAGTGAGTGTGAGTGAGTGTGAGAGTGTGTGAGAGTGTGAGAGTGTGTGAGTGAGAGTGTGAGTGAGTGTGTGAGTGTGTGAGAGAGTGTGAATCAAACGAAATGTCCACGTTGCTTACAATCAATGACTTCATGGAGGTATTATTTTTACATCGGTGTGAGTTACCGTACCGATATAAATGTTATCGTAATTTTATTTTTTAATCGTGCGACGTCAATACTCGACAAGGACTCTCACACGTGATAGATGACCTCACCTCGTTTATAATTCACCTCGTTTATAATTCACTCGTTTATAATTCACCTCGTTCATAATTCACCTCGTTTATGATTCACCTCGTTTATGATTCACCTCGTTTATGATTCACCTCGTTTATAATTCACCTCGTTTATAATTCACCTCGTTTATGATTCACCTCGTTTATAATTCACCTCGTTTATAATTCACCTAGTTTATGATTCACCTCGTTTATAATTCACTTCACTCGTTTATAATTCACCTCGTTCATAATTCACCTCGTTTATAATTCACCTCGTTTATGATTCACTTCGTTTATAATTCACCTCGTTTATAATTCACCTCGTTTATAATTCAACTCGTTTATAATTCACCTCGTTCATAATTCACTTCACTCGTTCATAATTCACCTCGTTTATAATTCACCTCGTTTATAATTCACCTCGTTTATGATTCACCTCGTTTATAATTCACCTCGTTTATGATTCACCTCGTTTATAATTCACCTCACCTCGTTTATAATTCACCTCGTTTATGATTCACTTCACTCGTTTATAATTCACCTCGTTTATGATTCACATCGTTTATGATTCACCTCGTTTGTGATTCACCTCGTTTATAATTCACCTCGTTTATAATTCACCTCGTTTATGATTCACCTCGTTTGTGATTCACTTCGTTTATAATTCACCTCACCTCGTTTATAATTCACCTCAACTCACCTTCCATAACCACACCGCGTCCACCACCCACACGGGTGACTATGCCGAGGTTTCATAGCCACACCGCGTCCACCACCCACACGGGTGACTATGCCGAGTTCCATAGCCACACCGCGTCCACCCACACGGGTGACTATGCCGAGTTCCATAGCCACACCGCGTCCACCCACACAGGTGACTATGCCGAGCTCCATAGCCACACCGCGTCCACCCACACCCACACACGGGTGACTATGCCGAGTTCCATAGCCACACCGCGTCCACCACCCACACGGGTGACTATGCCGAGTTCCATAACCACACCGCGTCCACCACCCACACGGGTGACTATGCCGAGTTCCATAACCACACCGCGTCCACCACCCACACGGCCTGCCCAGGATTCTTGTACAGGGGACATTGAGTTTTCAGGTTCAGACGGCGCAAATCCGTTTCAATACAGGCAACAACAACAACAACAATGTTGTTGTTGTCTATTTGTTTGTGTTTCTCCCTTGTGATGGGACTTTGTAGGACGAACTTTGAGATTTCTAAGGGCCACGGGGTGAATGATAATGTCGGAATTGGTCTGTAATAAGGTAGGGCACCGATAAGAGTTTGACAGGTTTGCGTAACATCTGGGTCTGTCCCGTCACCTCCTGACACACTTTCACGTGATGGCCTCAAGGTGCACCTAGCCTGGCACAAGCGTCCCGGATACGTCACCGCCACGCGGGATAGAATCGGCGGCTTGCGTTGTGAACGTACGGCGGATCGAACGTCCTCGTTTGACCGGGACAGTCCCCGTGGTTTTGCAGAAGTCAGTCACGGATTCCTGCCCACCACCCACCCCCATTGATATTTCGTCAAGATCTGGATTGTGGAGCCGCTTTAACATAGTCTGGTCTCGAGCTGTAACTCCTTATATGGGCATAAGCGGAGCCACCTGAGTGGTGGGTGGAGTCACCAGAGCAGTGGGTGGAGTCACCAGAGCAGTGGGTGGGGCCACCAGAGCAGTGGGTGGAGCCACCTTGGCAGTGGGTGGCGCCACCTCAGTGGGTGAAGCTACCTTAGTGGGTGGAGCCACATGATCAGTGGGCGGAGCCACCTGAGCAGTGGGTGGAGCCACGTAGGTAGTGGGTGGAGCACTTGATTAGTGGGCGGAGTCACCTGAGCAGTGGGTGGGGCCACGTAGGTAGTGGGTGGAGCCACTTGAGCAGTGGGTGGAGCCACATGAGTAGGGGGCAAGGCTCCCTTAGTGGGCGGGGATACCCTAAAAGTGGGAGGAACTAGTTCACAATCGGAATCTGTATTTAGACTGCTCTTGACTTAAAGCTATGACTGCAGGAATTAATATTCTTTGGGTCTTTCGGTAAAGTCACGTAGCGATCGCTTGTGTTGTGATCGAAACGTCTTAGTTTTTTTGTTTATTTTATTTGTATTCATTTGAACCTATATACGTGACTTTACCGAAAGACCCAAAGATAATGAATCCCTGCAGTCACGAATTATTTAAGTCAAGAGCAGTCTAAATACTCGAAACAACGTGAGCGGTTGGCGGGGCACGTGGTCGGGTGTGGAACTGTAACATTGATGGCGGTCTGCCGGCTGTCCACTCTGTCGCCGGTCGAGCGTCCGGTGCCGGATGAAGTTAGTGTGGGGCCTGTAGCATGATGATGTTACGAGAGGGGGGTGGGTGACAGCAGCTACGCCCGGCCGTCTTTGTCTCCCCAGTGGCGATATTCACACACCACAGCAGTTACTCGTTTGAAGCTGAGTCGACCTAGGGGAGGCCCGGGAGCGGTTGAAATAATCGTCACCGGTGGTGGCCGTGAGCGGGAATCGAACTCGGGTCGCGCTAACCACTACACTACAATGCGTTACGCTTCCACACAGACACAGACACACACACATACACACACAGATACACACACACACACATACACACACACAGCACGCTAACCACTACACTACAATGCGTTACGCTTCCACACACACACACAGACACACACACAGACATACACACAGACACAGATTACACACACACAACACGCTAACCACTACACTACAATGCGTTACGCTTCCACACACACACACAGACACACAGACACATACACACAGATTACACACACACACAGATTACACACACACACACACAGATTACACACACACACAGCACGCTAACCACTACACTACAATGCGTTACGCTTCCACACACACACAGACACACACACAGACATACACACAGACACAGACAGACACACACACACAGACACACACAGACAGACACACACACAGCACGCTAACCACTACACTACAATGCGTTACGCTTCCACGTGCGCGGGTCACGTGACAGATTTGACGTCACAGCTCACTTGCCGTGCAAAAAATCTATGCATTATTGAGCTCCCCCCCCAAAACAAAAGTGTATTTTTATAATTGTTGCATGGTGTACAGTCTGGAAAGTACCCACATGGCAAATTTCAAGTTTGTTGCATGTCGGGAAGTACGCTAAACATTTTGAACAGACACAAAATCACAGCTCACTTGCCGTGCAAAAAATCTATGCATTATTGAGCTCCCCCCCCAAAACAAAAGTGTATTTTTATAATTGTTGCATGGTGTACAGTCTGGAAAGTACCCACATGGCAAATTTCAAGTTTGTTGCATGTCGGGAAGTACGCTAAACATTTTGAACAGACACAAAATCACAACTTTGCCTTTTATATATATGGAGATGAAGGGGTCCTAAATAAATAAAAAACACAAATATTAAAATACAATTTTTTTACTTGCACAGTAAAGTATTGTTTCATTTGCTATACAGCCAGATAATACTTGAAATCGCTAACCTTAAACACCCAGTCGTTCATAAAAGTTGAAGGCAGTATAGTACTATAGTAATAGAGCAAGTGCAGAGTCACTGAACCGGAATTGATAGCTTGAAAGCGTTTAGCACAGGGCCCTTGAAAGTATGTAGCTAATACATGCATATACTTTCAGCTACTACATATGTAGCTACTTTTGCTACGAGGATAATAATCCGGCACTGCGAGCCTCCAGAAATGCCATGGACCCCAAGTCGACAGACCACTCACCCAACACACGAGCGTGCGTGCAAACGGATGCTCAGCACGTAAAACCAAGGCCTTCGATTGGTGCGCAGGGAGGCCTCAAGAGTGATTGGTGGGCAGGGAGGCCTCAAGTGTGATTGGTTGGCAGGGAGGCCTCAAGAGTGATTGGTGGACAGGGAGGCCTTAAGTGTGATTGGTGGGCAGGGAGGCCTCAAGAGTGATTGGTGGGCAGGGAGGCCTCAAGAGTGATTGGTGGGCAGGGAGGCCTCAAGTGTGATTGGTTGGCAGGGAGGCCTCAAGAGTGATTGGTGGACAGGGAGGCCTCAAGTGTGATTGGTGGGCAGAGAGGCCTCGAGTGTGATTGGTGGGCAGGGAGACCTCAAGAGTGATTGGTGGACAGGGAGGCCTCAAGAGTGATTGGTGGGCAGGGAGGCCTCAAGTGTGATTGGTGGGCAGGGAGGCCTCAAGTGTGATTGGTTGGCAGGGAGGCCTCAAGTGTGATTGGTGGGCAGGGAGGCCTCAAGTGTGATTGGTTGGCAGGGAGGCCTCAAGAGTGATTGGTGGACAGGGAGGCCTCAAGTGTGATTGGTGGGCAGGGAGGCCTCGAGTGTGATTGGTGGGCAGGGAGACCTCAAGAGTGATTGGTGGACAGGGAGGCCTCAAGAGTGATTGGTGGGCAGGGAGGCCTCAAGTGTGATTGGTGGGCAGGGAGGCCTCAAGTGTGATTGGTGGGCAGAGAGGCCTCAAGTGTGATTGGTGGGCAGGGAGGCCTCAAGAGTGATTGGTTGGCAGGGAGGCCTCAAGTGTGATTGGTGGACAGGGAGGCCTCAAGCGTGATTGGTGGGCAGGGAGGCCTCAAGTGTGATTGGTGGACAGGGAGGCCTCAAGCGTGATTGGTGGGCAGGGAGGCCTCAAGAGTGATTGGTGGACAGGGAGGCCTCAAGTGTGATTGGTGGACAGGGAGGCCTCAAGTGTGATTGGTGGGCAGGGAGGCCTCAAAGGTGATTGGTGCGTAGAGAGGGCGAAGTTAAACGTGATTGGAGGAGAGATTTAAAAACGCGAAAAAAAAGGGCGCGGGAAGCGAGGGTGGACTGCAGGGAGGACTGTTTGACAACCGCTGGAGGAGGAGGAGGTCAAGGATTGGATGAAGGGAGTGGGGCGAGAGAAGCTTCCAGAGAAGTGGGGGGGGGGGCGTGGGGGGGGGCTCTGAAGGTACGAGGGGAGGGTTGCGTTGGGAGACAGTGGGGAGTTCCACGCATCAAGGACGTAGCCCGGGGAGTAGAGTTCGCGTTGCGTCTCGAAGGCCCACGAGTGTCCGCTCAGTTCGATTCCCATCCGCGGCTAGCGTCTGTGGTGAGTGCCAATCGGAACTGATCACGGGGTTCCCCTGAGCCGAGATGGCTCTTGCCGGTGGGGTGCGAGACACGGCGAGATTTTTTTGTTAAGAAGGTAAATCATCGAAAACTACAAGTTAAGCCACTGGGCATCGTAAAGTTACAACTTACTTTGTTTCATTTTTGATGATGACTGCTTGTGTTGCAGTCGAAACGTCGTGAGAATTTTTATTGTTTTATATATATTTTATTATTTTATTGTTTCCCTTCAACGTGACTTTACCGAAAGAACCAAGCACATGAATCACTTTGTTTCATTAAGCCCTCTGTGGTTATTTTCATAATTTGTTTTTATCGTGAATGCGAACCAAAGTGGTTTCAAGGCCGCAGTGAAGGCGATGGAGCCACTGCCCCAAGCCCACCAGGAGAATCAATGCACACAGAAGAAGACTGAAATTCCCTCACCCCATCGGTGTTCCTGCAGAAAAATCACCACGGCCGGCCGCGTGGAACGTCCAAACAGCTGGGTGGGTGATGGAGAGGCTGCCATTCCCTTGTCAGGAGCTGGACTACTGCCATCTGTCTCTGTGGAATACAGGAAGTCCACGCTGGACTGATGAGAGAGAGGGAGAGAGAGGGAGGGACACGTCAACTTGAAATATACAACAGGCGTCAAAGGGGTCGGGATCGAACCCACGACCTCCTGTGCACCGGGTGAGATAGTTAACATCTCGCCAAGAGGGCTTGAGAGTCCTTCACCCGGGGACAGAATAACATCGAACAGCAAAGCAGATTAAGCAGCTCTTCTGCTGCATAGCATTACCATGCATGCGTGCTGAACTTCCTGCACAACGCACGTAAGCCAACCGTGCTAATCGGAGGTGCGAACGGAGCGTGGGAGCGTGGGAATGATGGTGGTGGCGGCGGCGGCGACGACTTACTCCCCCCCTCCACCGAAGATGAAAGTCAGTGGAGGGATGCGGGCAAGGCTGTTGAGTCAGATGCCTTCTATGACCTCCTTCCTGTCCCAGGTGCTGGCTGAAGTGGCCCCTCGGGATTGAGTCATCCTGTGAGGGTGACTGCCATGTCCGAACGGGTCCTGACGCAGGCACATGGGCTGGAGTGATTTGAAGGCGTGGGATCTGAGCAGCTGAACAATAACAGCTGGAACATCTGCTGGATCCATAGCCATTGACGCCAGGAGCCAGCGGGCTGGTCTGATCCACCGCCCGTCGGGCTCGCTCTCGCTAAGTTGTCCCGACCTGAAGAAGGACGCTTGTGTTGCGCCCGAAACGTTGTGATTTAAAAAAAAATGTAACCTACGTGACTTTACCGAAAAAAACAAAGATTATGCATCCTTGCAGTCACAAAAAACTTCAAATCCTAGAATTAGCCTCCTGTTTGTTTTCATTGTGCCGGTGTCACTCCCCACTCATCGCCACCATCAGATTGGACTGGTGTCTTCCCCCCTTCAGGAGGAAGCGGGCGAGGTGTGTGGCTGTGGTTCAAGCAGCTGCGAGATGCTGTTGTTTGCGCAGGGTAGCCAAGACCACATCTGCAAAAATAAACCGCAGCTGACGCAGGCAGCATCTTGCCTCAATGAGAGACAGACGCACCCATATTTAACTGGATTCGCGGTGTCTATTAAACTTATGGATTTCCAGCCTACACTGCGTTTCTGTTATGATGGGGGTATTTGACATTTAAGGATGTGATTGGGGCTGGAGTGGAGACCTGGGACTGGAGTGGAGTCCTGGAACTGGAGTGATGACCTGGAACTGGAGTCAAGACCTGGAGTGAAGACCTGGGACTGGAGTAAAGACCTGGAACTGGAGTAGAGACTTGGAAGTGGAGTAAAGACCTGGAACTGGAGTGAAGACCTGGGACTGGAGTGGAGACCTGGAAGTGCAGTGGATACCTGGAACTGGAGTGAAGACCTGGAATTGGAGTAAACACCTGGAACTAGAGTGGAGATCTGAAGCTGGAGTGAAGACCTGGAACTGGAGTGAAGACCTGGGACTGGAGTGGAGACCTGGAACTGGAGTGGAGACCTGGGACTGTAGTGAAGACTTGGGACTGGAGTGAAGACCTGGAACTGGAGTGGAGACCTGGAACTGGAGTGGAGACCTGGAACTGGAGTGGAGACCTGGAACTGGAGTGAAGACCTGGGACTGGAGTGAAGACCTGGAACTGGAGTGGAGACCTGGGACTGGAGTGAAGACCTGGAGCTGGAGTGAAGACCTGGAGCTGGAGACCTGGAGCTGGAGTAGAGACCTGGAACTGGAGTGGAGACCTGGAGCTGGAGTGAAGACCTGGAACTGGAGTGGAGACCTGGGACTGGAGTGGAGACCTGGAACTGGAGTGAAGACCTGGAAGTGGAGTGGAGACCTGGGACTGGAGTGGAGACCTGGAACTGGAGTGGAGACATGGGACTGGAGTGGAGACCTGGGACTGGAGTGAAGACCTGGGACTGGAGTGGAGACCTGGAGCTGCAGTGAAGACCTGGAGCTGGAGTTAAGACTTGGAGCTGGCGTGAAGACCTGGAGCTGGAGCTGGAGACCTGGCCCTCTGGAATGTGGCTCCGATGTGGTGAGGGCTCCGGGTTGTGGTCAACACGAGCGGCCGTGTGAAACTTCCTCCTTTGTACCTCCCACCGCCGCTTTCATGGAGGCAGCGAGTTCCCGATGAGACTCTCGGTTTCTCGGGGGCCCTCCCCCCACCGCCCACCCTCATTCCGTTCCGTCATCGTGAACACGAGCGTTGGTTTCTAGGCGGCGTGCGGTGGCCAGGAGATGTTGACTACCTCGCCTGGTGTGCAGGAGGTCGTGGGTTCGATCCCGACCCTGACACCTGCTGCTGTATATTTGGAGTGTGCGTGTCTCTCTCTCATCATCATCACGGTGGCTATGAGATGTTGACTACCTCGCCTGGCACGAAGGAGGTCGTGGGTTCGATCCCGACCCTGGCCGATGCCTGCTGCTGCTGTATATTTGGAGTTTGCGTGTCTCTCTCTCTCATCATCATCATCACGGTGGCTATGAGATGTTAACTACCTCGCCTGGTGTGCAGGAGGTCGTGGGTTCGATCCCGACCCTGACTCCTGCTGTATATTTGGAGTCTGCGTGTCTCTCTCTCATCATCATCACGGTGGCTATGAGATGTTAACTACCTCGCCTGGTGTACAGGAGGTCGTGGGTTTGATTCCGAAGCTGACGCCTGCTGCTGCTGTATATTTGGAGTTTGCGTGTCTCTCTCTCTTGCCTCGTGGTCGCGTGGATTTTTCTCCAGGTCTTCCTGTTTTCCCGTCCACATTTAGAATCAACATCACCACGCGTTTGGAGTGTTTGGCTGCTGCTAGACATTTCCACGACGACGACGATGATGATGATGATGAGCCCACTTCGTTGAGCTATCGTCTGTGATGGGGCAGGGTCGCTTCTGAAATAAAAGAGTTACGTCAGCTCAGTGTGGGGCCTTACACCTGGTAAAATAGAAACTAGTTTAGTTTGAGTAAACATTTCTTGAGAACTGCCTGTTGCGTTGTTGTTGTTGTTTAGTGTTGTTGTCCTTCCCCCGCACAACCGATTAGCGCGGTTGGCTACGTACGGCGCGAAAGAAGTTCAACGCAGGGCAGGAGTATTCACCCGCTGGAGGAGCGAAAACCCCAGAAAGTCGAAAATAAATAGAAATTGTCCGAGACGAGGCTGAGTGAGTCGGGGATTATATCATGGGGCGTTAGGCCAAGGGTCAACAAAACCGCATTGACCAGAGTGGTGAAGTATAGTCAAAACGACCAGCATGACAAGTCGATTCCAAATTGTTCGTTGATTAATCGACTGAATCGGTCCCAGCCCGAGCCCCACAAAGACAAAGATCCCCCGTGTAGCCTTAACAGACTGTAGGGGCAAGTGGTGTTAGCGAGCACTTATAAAGGCCGGCACGGCACACGAGGAGGTGGGTGGCCAGCACCACGCCCGGCCGCCTTTGTCTCCCCAGTGGCGATGCTTACCATACACCGGACCAGGTACTGCATTTGAGGCTGAGTCGACCTAGAGGAGGCCCCAAGCCCGGTGCAGATAATCGTCACCGGTGCTGGTGGGGGCCGTGAGCGGGAATTGAACCCGGGGATCGCCGGAGTTCCAAGTACAGCGCGCTAACCACAGCGCCACCGCTCCCTCTAACACGTACACACAGTTCATCTAACTCTATGAATCTCTATGAAACTCTACGCATCTCTATGTAACTCTGTGAGTCTCTGTGTAACCCTCTGATTCTCTATGCAACTCTATGAATCTCTATGTAACTCTGTAGAGCTTTGTGTAGCTCTATGGATCTCTGTGTAACTCTATGGATCTCTGTGTAACTCTATGGATCTCTATGTAACTCTATAGATCTCTGTGTAACTCTATGGATCTCTATGTAACTCTATGGATCTCTGTGTAACTCTATGGATCTCTGTGTGACTCTATGGATCTCTATGCAACTCTATGGATCTCTGTGTGACTCTATGGATCTCTGTGTGACTCTATGGATCTCTATGCAACTCTATGGATCTCTGTGTAACTCTATGGATCTCTGTGTAACTCTATAATCTCTGTGTAACTCTATGGATCTCTATGTAACTCTATGGATCTCTATGTGACTCTATGGATCTCTGTGTGACTCTATGGATCTCTGTGTAACGCTATGGATCTCTATGTGACTCTATGGATCTCTATGCAACTCTATGGATCTCTGTGTAACTCTATGGATCTCTATGTAACTCTATGGATCTCTGTGTAACTCTATGAGTCTCTGTGTAACTCTATGGATCTCTGTGTAGCTCTATGGATCTATGTGTAACTCTATGGATCTCTATGCAACTCTATGGATCTCTGTGTAACTCTATGGATCTCTGTGTAACTCTATGGATCTCTATGTAACTCTATAGATCTCTGTGTAACTCTATGGATCTCTATGTAACTCTATGGATCTCTGTGTAACTCTATGGATCTCTGTGTGACTCTATGGATCTCTATGCAACTCTATGGATCTCTGTGTGACTCTATGGATCTCTGTGTGACTCTATGGATCTCTATGCAACTCTATGGATCTCTGTGTAACTCTATGGATCTCTGTGTAACTCTATAATCTCTGTGTAACTCTATGGATCTCTATGTAACTCTATGGATCTCTATGTGACTCTATGGATCTCTGTGTGACTCTATGGATCTCTGTGTAACGCTATGGATCTCTATGTGACTCTATGGATCTCTATGCAACTCTATGGATCTCTGTGTAACTCTATGGATCTCTATGTAACTCTATGGATCTCTGTGTAACTCTATGAGTCTCTGTGTAACTCTATGGATCTCTGTGTAGCTCTATGGATCTATGTGTAACTCTATGGATCTCTATGCAACTCTATGGATCTCTGTGTAACTCTATGGATCTCTATGTAACTCTATGGATCTCTATGGAACTCTGTGAATCTCTATGTAACTCTATGGATCTCTGTGTAACTCTATGGATCTCTATGTAACTCTATGTATATCTGTGTAACTCTATGGGTCTCTATGTAACTCTATGGATCTCTATGTTACTCTGTGGATCTCTGTGTAACTCTATGGATCTCTATGTAACTCTATGGATATCTATGTAACTCTATGGATCTCTATGTAACTCTATGGATCTCTGTGTAACTCTATGGGTCTCTGTGTAACTCTATGGATCTCTGTGTAACTCTATGGATCTCTATGTAACTCTATGGATCTCTATGCAACTTTATGGATCTCTATGTAACTCTATGTATCAGTGTGTAACTCTATGGATCTCTGTGTAACTCTATGGATCTCTGTGTGACTCTATGGATCTGTGTGTAACTCTATGGATCTCTGTGTGACTCTATGGATCTCTATGCAACTCTATGGATCTCTGTGTAACTCTATGGATCTCTATGTAACTCTATGGATCTCTGTGTAGCTCTATGTGTCCCTGTGTAACTCTATGGATCTCTGTGTAGCTCTATGGATCTCTGTGTAACTCTATGGATCTCTATGTAACTCTATGGATCTCTATGTAACTCTATGGATCTCTGTGTGACTCTATGAGCCTCTGTGTAACTCTATGGATCTCTGTGTGACTCTATGGATCTCTATGCAACTCTATGGATCTCTGTGTAACTCTATGGATCTCTATGTAAATCATGGATCTATGTGTAACTCTATGGATCTCTATGTAACTCTATGGATCTCTGTGTAACTCTATAGATCTCCATGTAACTCTATGGATCTTTATGGAACTCTGTGAATCTCTATGTAACTCTATGGATCTCTGTGTAACTCTATGGATCTCTGTGTAACTCTATGTATCTCTGTGTAACTCTATGGGTCTCTATGTAACTCTATGGATCTCTATGTAACTCTGTGGATCTCTGTGTAACTCTATGGATCTCTATGTAACTCTATGGATCTCTATGGAACTCTATGGATCTCTATGTAACTCTATGAATCTCTGTGTAACTCTATGGATCTCTATGTAACTCTATGAATCTCTATGTAACTCTATGGATCTCTATGTAACTCTGTAGAGCTTTGTGTAGCTCTATGGATCTCTGTGTAACTCTATGGATCTCTATGGAACTCTATGGATCTCTGTGTAACTCTATGGATCTCTATGTAACTCTATGGATCTCTATGTAACTCTGTAGAGCTTTGTGTAGCTCTATGGATCTCTGTGTAACTCTATGGATCTCTGTGTAACTCTATGGATCTCTGTGTAACTCCATTGATCTCTGTGTAACTCTATGGATCTTTATGTAACTCTATGGGTCTCTATGTAACTCTATGGATCTCTATGCAACTCTAAGGATCTCTATCTAACTCTATGGATCTCTATGCAACTCTATGGATCTCTATGTAACTCTATGGATCTCTGTGTAACTCTATGGATCTCTGTGTAACTCTATGGATCTCTATGCAACTCTATGGATCTCTGTGTAACTCTATGGATCTCTATACAACTCTATGGATATCTGTGTAACTCTATGGATCTCTGTGTAACTCTATGGATCTCTGTGTAACTCTATGGATCTCTATGCAACTCTATGGATCTCTGTGTAACTTTATGGGTCTCTATGTAACTCTATGGATCTCTGTGGAACTCTGTGGATCTTTGTGTAGCTCTATGGATCTCTGTGTAACTCTATGGATCTCTATGTAACTCTATGGATCTCTATGGAACTCTGTGGATCTTTGTGTAACTCTATGGATCTCTGTGTAACTCTATGGATCTCTGTGTAACTCTATGGATCTCTGTGTAACTCTATGGATCTTGTAACGCAGAGCTGCGTTACAAGCCGACAGTCTTTAAGTGCGAGTTAACAGAATCCATGAAGTGAGCATGATTTTTTAAAAGTCTCGTTTTACGAAACGTCAGATGCAAGCCCTCGCACACAACACACCCACACAACCCACACCACATACACACAACACACCCACACAACCCACACCACATACACACAACCCACACCACATACACACACCACATACACACAACCCACACCACATACACACACCCCACCCACACAACCCACACCACATACACACAACACACCCACACAACATACACACAACCCACACCACATACACAACCCACACCACATACACACAACACACCCACACAACCCACACCACATACACACAACACACCCACACAACCCACACCACATACACACAACACACCCACACAACCCACACCACATACACACACCACACCCACACAACCCACACCACATACACACAACACACCCACACAACCCACACCACATACACACAACACACCCACACAACCCACACCACATACACACACCACACCCACACAACCCACACCACATACACACACCACACCCACACAACCCACACCACACACACACACCACACACACACAACCCACACCACATACACACCACACCCACACAACCCACACCACATACACACAACACACACCACATACACACAACACACACACACAACCCACACCACATACACACACCACACCCACACAACCCACACCACATACACACAACACACCCACACAACCCACACCACATACACACAACACATACACACAACACACACCACATACACACACCACACCCACACAACCCACACCACATACACACAACACACCCACACCACATACACACCCCACACCCACACAACCCACACCACATACACACACCACACCCACACAACCCACACCACATACACACACCACACCCACACAACTCACACCACATACACACAACACACCCACACCACATACACACACCACACCCACACAACCCACACCACATACACACACCACACCCACACAACCCACACCACATACACACACCACACCCACACAACCCACACCACATACACACACCACACCCACACAACCCACACCACATACACACAACACACCCACACCACATACACACACCACACCCACACAACATACACCACATACACACAAATCCCACAGTGGTCACCATTGTTCCCTTCGTGGCGCGTGGTGGTCGGATGAGGGAGGGGGGGGGGTGGTGCACGTGGTGATTTGGAGCGGTAGTTGTAGCGGTTCGCGCTACGCTGTGCTATGAATCCGGCGACCCGGGTTCGATTCCCGCTCACGGCCAACACCAGTGACGATTATCTGAACCGGTCCTGGGCCTCCCCTAGGTTGACTCAGCCTCAAATTAGTACCTGGTGCGGTGTATAAACATCGCCACTGGGGAGACAAAGGCGGGCGGGCGTGGTGCTGGCCGCCCACCCCCTCCGTCGTGTACCGTTCCGGCCTTCATAGGTGGTGCTCGCGACGAACAGCACTTGCCCCTACAGTCTGTTAAGGCTATATGGGGGATCTTTGTATGTATTTTTGGTGCTGATGGGTGGTGGTGCTGATGGTGGTGGGGGTGTTGGTGCCGGACGGTAACGCAGTGGTGAGAAGTGCCAATTCCGAGTGGCCATTCTCCTTATGGCGTTAGTAGTCACCACAGCGGCCAAATGGGGGCTCTGGACGGGTGTGAGAGGCTGGTAACCCCTCCACCTTCAATTAATTACCACTAAACCACTTAATAAATTGCCAACTAAGCATGTGCCAGAGGCCCCGGGGGGACAGGCGTCTATGACGTCTCCTGGCCAAACCCCATTTGGCGGAGCCAAGGAGACTGAATCCTTACCCTCGGGGTTCCTCCAGAAACAACGAAAAGCCACTACGGATGGCCACGTGGAATGTTCGAGCACTCACTGCCGAGGAGAGGCTGCCACTCCTCTGTCGGGAGCTGGACCGGTACGGCCTGGATCTCTGTGGTATTCAGGAGGTTTGGTGGACTGGCTCTGTCTCCTGCCACCATGAGGGGTGGACAGTCCTCTACTCGGGGCAGGAGACTGCCAAACAACAGGGAGTGGCTCTTCTTACGAACAAAATAATGAAGGGTATGTGGGAGTGTGGCGGTGAGGTGTGGTGATGCTGTAAGCCCCAAGCTACTTTGGGCTCGTCTTCCCATCAAGCAGAGGCAAGGAGTGGTGGTCGTGATTAGTTATGCCCCCACCGAAGATGAACATCCGTGGAGGGATGCAGGCAAGGCCGATGAGTCAGATGCCTTCTATGACCTCCTGTCACAGGTGCTAGATAAAGTGGCCCCTTGGGATAGAATCATGCTGTTCGGTGATTTTAATGCCCGAGTCGGTCATGATTATGGCTCCTGGTCTGGAGTGATTGGAAGGCATAGGCCAGATCAGTTCAATACCAAAGGTAGGAGGCTGCTAGACTTTGGTGCAGACCATGGGCTTGTAATTACCAATACGCTGTTCCGGCATCGGCGCATCTACACAACATCATGGATGCATGCTGGGTCCTAGAAAGAACATCTGCTAGACTACACAGTTACGGAACAGCAGATGCGGGCCTGTGTCTGTGGCACCAGGACCTACCGTGGAGCTGATCTGCCCACTGATCATCTGTAAGATGCTCCTGCCATTCTTCCAATTCTTCCACTCCGGTGGTGGGTGTACACCCAGGACCCCATTCAAACCGGCAGTGGCATCGTCTCAGCTAGCTGATGAAAGTTGCAAGCGATAATTTCGTCATCGCTTGCAGCTGGAGTTGGCATCGTCCCCCACTCCTGATGCCGAGGGGAAATGGGCGAGGTTTAGGACTGTGGTTCATGAAGCTGCAATGGCTACGTTGGGTACACGGTCCAGACCTCCCTAGAGACCTTCGCTGACAGAGGAGGTGTTCTGGGTGGCTTAGAAAAAGCGACAGGCCCACTCTCACCGTCGACCGCATCCCACGTCAGAGAATGAGGAGGCTTACCACAGCCTTCGCTCGGAGGTTCAGAGAGCCATGAGGCGCTGCAAGGATGGGTGGTGGTCTCCGGTTGCTGAGGAGATGAAATGTGTTTCAGTGGCCCACGATCGAAAATCACTCTTTAATTCCATAAAAAAGTAACTTGCAGCACCACACCTATTACCATCATTAGGAGAAGAACGTTGATCCAATCTCCAACCGCCAGGAACAGTTTTTCAGATTTGTGGAGTATTTCTGTGAGACCCTGGGGGAGTGGAAAACGTGGGACAAAGTTGGGATGACCCTGCTGAGGCTGCGCTGCCTCAAATATTGGAAGAAGTCTCCCCCTGTGAGTGGCTGGCTGACGTGCCATCTGTTGAGGAAGAACTTGAGGCGATCCAGAGTTTGAGACCAGCAAAGGCACCAGGCAGAGATGATCTCCCAAGCGAAATACTGAGGGAGGGTGGCATTTGTGCACAGACTGCCCTACATGACATCATAGCAACAGTCTGGACCACTGGACGATTTCTGCAGGATCGGACGGATGCCCTGGTGGTACTCCGCTTTAAGAAGGGGGACTGCACAGACTATAACAACTACAGGGGCATCTCATTCCTCAGTGTGCTGGGAAAGGTCTTGGCAATTATTATTCAACATCACCTTACCAGGCACGCTGAGGAGAGGCTTGCGGAGCCCCAATGCGGTTTCAGGAGAGGGCGGTCCTGCACAGATGTCATATTTTCCGTCCGTATGCTACAGCAGAGGTCTAGAGAATTCCAACAAGACCTACATCTCTGCTTATTGACCTGGTCAAGGCCTATGACACCATCACTAGGCCTGGGCTCTGGGTTGTTCTTCGTGCTTTCGGAGTCCCTGACTCTCTGCTCACAATCATTAAGGACCTTTACGATGGTGAAACTACGTGGCTGAGAGTCGCAGCCATTCCCTGTTCACCTTGGAGTGAGACAGGGATATTCTCTGGCTCCAACATTATTTAACATCTATTTCGACCACGTAGTTCGTGAAGCCTTCGATGGCTGTACCGGAGGAATTTAAATCTGGTATAGATACAATGAGAGGCTGATCGATGCCCGGGTGTGGTCAAGGGATGGCTCCCAATTGGTCAACCATGTTATGTATGCCGATCTGGTAATTGCTGCTCACTCAGAGGAGTTGGAGACGCTGCTGCTGAGACTGGAGCGTGCCACTAAGAGATGGGGCCTTACCATCAGCTCCACCAAAACTAAGCACATGCCTGGGTATTTTATACCACTCCACTGCCACAACTCCCAATTGGTGATGGGGCAGTTGTGGAGAGAGTGGAGAGTTTCCCATACCTGGGCAGTGTGCTTATGACTGGCTCCAGTTTAACAGCAGAGGTCTCACTCCGAATCAGTCGAGCGGCAATATCTTTTCATCGTTTGTGTAACGCTGTGTGGAAGCTACCTGGTCTGTCGCTCCACACGAAGCTTCAGGTCTTCTCGGCCACGGTCATTCCCTCCTTTCTTTACGCTAGCGAAACGTGGACCCCCCCTAATGGAACATCTTCGCCGGGTAGAAACATTTAGGCTGGCCTGTCTACGATCCATCCTGGGTTTAACCAGTCTGGATTGTGTGAGTAGCTCAGAAATCCTTGAAAGATGTGGACAAAGTCCTATCGGTGAGCTCCTCCGGCAGGTAAGGCTGCGTTGGCTGGGCCATGTAGCCCGCATGCCCAGTCACCGCATACCTAAACAGCTTTTGTTCGGCCAGATAGAGGGGGCTAAACGGGCGCGGCACTGGCTAGAGAAGAGATGGAGTGATGTGGTACAGGAGGATGTGGAGCTGAGTGGACTTGCCGATGACTGGTACCAGCGGTGTCAAGATCGGCCTCTGTGGAGGAGGCTCGTGAAGGACGCTGCTACTGGGCAGTTGGAGGCAGTCGCCCTCCAACAACAACGGAGGGCGGAGGAGCGACGCTCACAACAACGAGCGGAGCGCCGGGTGGCTAAAGCACAGCAGGTTGGCACAGTAGGGGGCACAGGTGGTGCATCAGCCAGTCATCTCAGTCAGTCGACCCGTGGCACCTGCTGGGTCTGCCCCGTAACCTCCTGCCAGCGGGCGTTCGACAATTCACGTGGCCTTAAGGTGCACATAGCCTGGCACAAGCGTCGTGGTGACGTCACCACCACTTGGTGGCGAATGGCGGTTGTTGTTGGTGGAGCTGCTGCTGGTGGTGGATGGAGCAAAGTAAAAAAAAGCGCTGCCGCCTTTATTTAATAAAACAAATAACTAATTATTAATTATTAATCAATTAAATGCCCCCCACTCCTCCCTTCCAACTTGTGCGCTTGGGCAAAAGCCGGAGGAGGCCCACGGCGACTTGTCGAGAGCGGTCAGAGGATCATCGGAACGGACTTGGCAGCAAGAGGGCGGACGGGACACAAAGACGGGACACAAAGACGGGACACAAAGACGGGACACAAAGACGGGACACAAAGACGGGACACAAAGACGGGACACAAAGACGGGACACAAAGACGGGACACAAAGACGGGACACAAAGACGGGACACGGACGGACATGGACACGCGCTCAGGCCCTGAATATCTCCGCTGGCGTGTGCGGAGTGTGGAGGAGGAGGAGGGGGGGGGGGGGGTGGAGGGGCGTTTGTCCGACGTTTCGCTGCCACCGCCGCCGCAACGCACGTGCCGCGAGCTTCCAAGGAATCAGTTCAGTTTTAGTTTGCATCTTCGGCCAAGTGAATCACCTTGAGAGGGAGGGAGAGGCCGCTGGGGATCCCGGGCAAGGTGACCATGGGACGTCGGCGTTCGGCAAGCGCCGCGACAAGACGCACGCGCGCCGTGTCGCCGCCGCCGCCGCCGCTGCGGGTGCCAGGGCCTACCAGGTCCAGAAGTCGCCGTGCGCCAAGTGCGGACACCCGTACAAGAGGAAGAGAAGCCACAACTGGAGTGTGAACACCGCTGGAGTTGGCCGCACGAGGCACCTGAAGGTGGTCTTCCGCAGGCTCAGGAATGGGCACCACCGTTGCTGCTCAGACAACACCTTCGTAAACGTGGCCTGTTGGTAACGCCTGCTGCTGTGATAGCGGGAAGTAAAGCATTGTGATGTACACAACAAAAAAAGAGAGAGGAGAGGGAGAGGGGAGAAGCATGAGAGAGAAGTGGAGACGGTGGCGCACCAATACGTGGAGTGCAAGAGCCTGGACTCGCTGTTCAAGGTCCTGAGAAACATCCTCCTAAGGTTCAGCCTCCACTTCTCCCCGACGGTCCTCATCTTCGGATACCCGAAGGGCGACGGACCCCAACATCTTCAGGGGTCGGTCAACGTGCTCTTCGGCTATGCCAAGCTCGCCGTACACAGGGCGAGGAAGGTGGCCCTGGAGGGGAAACGTCCGGCCAGCAGCCTGGGCATCTTCCGCGCTCTGGTCGGAGCCAGGGAGTGTGGGCCGGAGTTCCGCCACGCGCGGCTGACCCCACGCCGTGCCGGCCTTCAAGGAGCAGTGGGCGCTGGAGGAGGCCGTGTGCTCGGTGGCAGATGACGGTAGAGAGCTCTGTGTGGAGTTGAGAGCTACCCGTCGGAGGACGTAGGACTGTGGGAAGGGCTGGGTGCAGATGCAGCACTTGTAAAAAAATAAATACAAATTATATTACAAAGATTACATAAAAAACATAGGGGGAACATAGACATGGAGTAGGGAGAGAGGGGGTAGAGAGGGAGAGGGGGGTAGAGAGAGGGGGTAGAGAGAGAGAGGGGGGTAGAGAGAGGCGGTAGAGAGAGATAGAGGGGGTAGAGAGAGAGAGGGGGGTAGAGAGAGGAGGTAAGAGAGAGGGGGTAGAGAGGGGGGTAGAGAGAGGGGGTAGAGAGAGATAGAGGGGGTAGAGAAGAGAGAGGGGGGGTAAGAGAGAGGGGGTAGATAGAGGGGGGGGTAGAGAGAGGGGGTAGAGATAGAGGGAAGGGGTAAGGAGAGCAGAGCGTGAAATCTGTGAAATATTTCATTAAAAAGGGGGGGGGGGGGTTACGTAAAGCAAAGCATTAACAAAAACGAAATGACGAACGAAGCAAAGTGCCGACTACACCGAGCATCTTCCTGTTTTCCTCTGATCGTACAGAGAGAGAGAGGAGAGGGAGAGAGGATAGGGATACCGCGAGTACGTCCGAGGGGTGAGGAATAGCGCGAGGGGTTGGACAGAGAGACAGGTGGGACATTGCTTGCTGGGTGTTTTGCTCCGGGTCACGCAGGGTTTTCCTTCGGGCGAGCCAGTAATAAACTTTATCACAGAGCAAAACAAAGAGGAGAGGGAGAGGAGAGAGGGAGAGGGGGGTAGAGAGAGAGGGTCGAGAGAAAGGGGGGAGAGAGAGAGGGGGGGAGAGAGAGAGAGGGGGGTAGAGAGAGAGGGTCGAGAGAAAGGGGGGGGAGAGAGAGGGGGAGACGGTGGCGCACCAATACGTGGAGTAGCAAGAGCCTGGACTCGCTGTCCAAGGTCCTGAGAAACATCCTCCTAAGGTTCAGCCTCCACTTCTCCCCGACGGTCCTCATCTTCGGACACCCGAAGGGCGACGGACCCCAACATCTTCAGGGGCCGGTCAACGTGCTCTTCGGCTACGCCAAGCTCGCCGTACACAGGGCCGGTGGCCCTGGAGGGGCAACGTCCGGCCAGCAGCCTGGGCATCTTCCGCGCTCTGGTCGGAGCCAGGGAGTGTGGGCCGGAGTTCCGCCGTGCGCGGCTGACCCACGCCGTGCCGGCCTTCAAGGAGCAGTGGGCGCTGGAGGAGGCTGCGTGCTCGGTGGCGGAAGATGCGAGAGGGCTCCGCGTGGAGTTGAGCTACCCGTCGGAGGAGTACTGGGTGCAGATTGCAGCACTTGTCGTAGTTTAAAAAAATGTACATAGAAGACATGGGGGGGGGGGGGGTGGCATATATATAGAGAAAGTAGGGAGAGAGGGGGTAGAGAGAGAGGGGGTAGAGAGAGAGAGAGAGGGGGTAGAGAGAGAGGGGGTAGAGAGAGAGGGGGTAGAGAGAGAGGGGGTAGAGAGAGAGGGGGTAGAGAGAGAGGGGGTAGAGAGAGAGGGGGTAGAGAGAGAGAGGGGGTAGAGAGAGAGAGGGGGTAGAGAGAGAGGGGGTAGAGAGAGAGGGGGTAGAGAGAGAGGGGGTAGAGAGAGAGGGGGTAGAGAGAGAGGGGGTAGAGAGAGAGAGGGGGTAGAGAGAGAGGGGGTAGAGAGAGAGGGGGGTAGAGAGAGAGGGGGTAGAGAGAGAGGGGGTAGAGAGAGAGGGGGTAGAGAGAGAGGGGGTAGAGAGAGGGGGTAGAGAGAGAGGGGGTAGAGAGAGAGGGGGTAGAGAGAGAGGGGGTAGAGAGAGAGGGGGTAGAGAGAGAGGGGGTAGAGAGAGAGGGGGTAGAGAGAGGGGGTAGAGAGAGAGAGGGGATAGAGAGAGAGGGGGTAGAGAGAGAGGGGGTAGAGAGAGAGGGGGTAGAGAGAGAGGGGGTAGAGAGAGGGGGTAGAGAGAGAGGGGGTAGAGAGAGGGGTAGAGAGAGAGGGGGTAGAGAGAGAGGGGGTAGAGAGAGAGAGGGGGTAGAGAGAGAGAGGGGGTAGAGAGAGAGGGGGTAGAGAGAGAGGGGTAGATCACAGAGAGCTCTGCATGCAGATCTGAGCTACCCGTCGGAGGCCGTTGGACTGTGGGAAGGGCTGCGTGCAGATGCAGCACTTGTCGTAGTTAAAAAAAATGTACATAGAAAAACAGGGGGGAGGGGGCATATATAGAGAAAGAGAGTATGAAGAGAGGGGGTAGAGAGAGAGGGGGGGCAGAGAGGGGAGTAGAGAGAGATGGAAGGGGTGAGGAGAGCAGAGCGAGATATTTTGTTAAATACTTCATTAAAAAGGGGGGGGGGGGGTTAGATAAAGCAAAGCATAAAAAACAAAAAAAACGAAATGATGAACGAAGCAAAGTGCCGACTACACCGAGCATCTTCCTGTTTCCTCTGATCGTAGAAAAAAGGAGAGGAGAGGGAGGGGAGAGGGGAGGGAGAGGGGAGGGAGAGGGAGGGGAGAGGGGAGGGAGAGGGGAGGGAGAGGGGAGGGAGGGGAGAGGGGAGGGACAGGGGAGGGAGAGGGGGGGGAGAGGGAGGGAGAGGGGGGTGAGAGGGGAGGGAGAGGGGAGGGAGAGGGGAGGGAGGGGAGAGGGGAGGGAGAGGGGAGGGACAGGGGAGGGAGAGGGGGGGGAGAGGGGAGGGAGAGGGGGGAGAGGGGAGGGAGAGGGGGGAGAGGGGAGGGGAGAGGGGGGAGAGGGGAAATAGAGGGGGGGGGAGAGGGGAGGGAGAGGGGGGGAGAGGGGAAATAGAGGGGGGGGGGAGAGGGGAGGGAGAGGGGGGGGAGAGGGGAGGGAGAGGGGGAGGGAGAGGGGGGGGGGAGAGGGGAAATAGAGGGGGGGGGAGAGGGGAGGGAGAGGGAGGGAGAGGGGAAATAGAGGGGGGGGGGGAGAGGGGAGGGAGAGGGGGGGGAGAGGGGAGGGAGAGGGGAGGGAGAGGGGGGGGAGAGGGGGGGAGAGGGGAGGGAGAGTGGGGGAGAGGGGAGGGAGGGGGAAGGGAGAGGGGAGGGAGAGGGGAGGGAGGGGGGAGGGAGAGGGGAGGGAGAGGGAAGAGAGGGGGAGGGAGGGGAGGGAGGGGGGGAGGGAGGAGGGAGAGGGGGGAGAGGGGAGGGAGAGGGGGGGGAGAGGGGAGGGAGGGGGGAGGGAGAGAGGAGGGAGGGGGAGGGAGAGGGAGGGGAGAGGGAGGGAGAGGGGAAGCGGGGGGAGGGAGAGGGGAGGGAGGGGGGAGGGAGGGGGGGGAGGGAGAGGGAGGGAGAGGGGAGGGAGAGGGAGAGGGAGGGAGAGGGAGAGGGGAGGGAGAGAGAGGGGAGGGAGAGGGGGGAGAGGGGAGGGAGAGGGGAGGGAGGGGGGAGGGAGAGGGGAGGGAGGGGGAGGGAGGGGGGAGGAGAGGGAGGGGAGGGAGGGGGGAGGGAGAGAGAGGGGAGGGAGAGGGGAGGGAGAGGGGAAGGGAGGGGAGGGAGAGGGGAGGGAGAGGGGAGGGAGGGGGGAGGGAGGAGGGGAGGGGGGAGGGAGGGGGGAGGGAGAGGGGAGGGAGAGGGGGGAAGAGGGGGGGAGAGGGGAGGAGAGGGGGGAGAGAGAGGAGGGGAGGTAGAGGGGGGGGAGAGGGGAGGGAGAGGGGGGAGAGGGGAGGGAGAGGGGGGGAGAGGGGAGAGGGGGGGAGAGGGAGAGGGGGGGAGAGGGGAGGGAGAGGGGAGGGAGAGGGGGGGGAGAGGGGAGGGAGGGGGGAGGGAGAGAGGGGGGAGGGGGAGGGAGAGGGGGAGGGAGAGGGGAGAGGGAGGGAGAGGGAAGAGGGGGGAGGGAGAGGGGAGGGAGAGGGGAGGGAGGGGGGAGGGAGGGGGGAGAGGGGAGGGAGAGGGGGGAGAGGGGAGGGAGAGGGGGGGAGAGGGGAGGGAGAGGGGAGGGAGAGGGGAGGACAGGGGAGGGAGAGGGGGGAGAGAGGGAGGGAGAGGGGGTGAGAGGGGAGGGAGAGGGGAGGGAGAGGGGGGGGAGGGAGAGGGAGGGGAGAGGGGGGGGAGAGGGGAGGGAGGGGGGAGGGAGGGGGGAGAGGGGAGGGAGAGGGGGAGGGAGAGGGGAGGGGAGGGAGAGGGAGGGGAGAGAGAGGGGAAGAGGGGGGAGGGAGAGGGGAGGGAGGGGGGAGGGAGGGGGGAGGAGGGGGGGGAGAGGGGGAGGGAGGGGGGAGGGAGAGGGGGGGGAGAGGGGGGGGAGAGGGGAGGGAGGGGGGAGGGAGAGGGGAGGGAGAGGGGAGGGAGGGGGGAGGGGAGGGAGGGAGAGGGAGAGGGAGGGGAGAGAGAGGGGAAGAGGGGGGAGGGAGAGGGGAGGGAGGGGGGAGGGAGGGGGGAGGGAGGGGGGAGAGGGGAGGGAGAGGGAGAGGGGAGGGAGAGGGGAGGAGGAGAGAGGGGAGGGAGAGGGGAGGGAGAGGGGAGGGAGAGGGGGGAGAGGGGAGGGAGAGGGGGAGAGGGGAGGGGAGAGGGAGGGAGAGGGGAAATAGAGGGGGGGGGGGAGAGGGGAGGGAGAGGGGGGGAGAGGGGAAATAGAGGGGGGGGAGAGGGGAGGGAGAGGGGGGGGAGAGGGGAGGGAGAGGGGAGGGAGAGGGGGGGGGAGAGGGGAAATAGAGGGGGAGGGAGAGGGGAGGGAGAGGGAGGGAGAGGGGAAATAGAGGGGGGGGGAGAGGGGAGGGAGAGGGGGGGGAGAGGGGAGGGAGAGGGGGGGGAAGGGGAGGGAGAGGGGGGAGAGGGGAGAGGGGGAGGGAGGGGAGGGAGAGGGGGGGAGGGGGGAGGGAGAGGGGAGGGAGAGGGGAGAGGGAGGGAGAGGGGAAGAGAGGGGAGGGAGAGGGGAGGGAGGGGGGAGGGAGGGGGGAGAGGGGAGGGAGAGGGGGGAGAGGGGAGGGAGAGGGGAGGGAGAGGGGGGGGGAGAGGGGGAGGGGGGGGAGGGAGAGAGGAGGGAGGGGGGAGGGAGAGGGGAGGGAGAGGGGAGAGGGAGGGGAGAGGGAGGGAGAGGGGAAGCGGGGGGAGGGAGAGGGGAGGGAGGGGGGAGGGAGGGGGGAGGGAGAGGGAGGGAGAGGGGAGGGAGAGGGGAGAGGGAGGGAGAGGGAGAGGGGAGGGAGAGGGGAGGGAGAGAGAGGGGAGGGAGAGGGGAGGGAGAGGGGAGGGAGGGGGGAGGGAGAGGGGAGGGAGGGGGGAGGGAGGGGGGAGGGAGAGGGAGGGGAGGGAGGGGGGAGGGAGAGAGAGGGGAGGGAGGGGGAGGGAGAGGGGAAGGGGGAGGGGAGGGAGAGGGGAGGGTGGGGGGAGGGAGGGGGAGGGAGGGGGGAGGGAGGGGGGGAGGGGGGGAGGGAGGAGGGGGGGGAGAGGGGGGGAGAGGGGGAGGGGGGGGAGAGAGGGAGGGGAGGTAGAGGGGGGGGAGAGGGAGGGAGAGGGGGGGAGAGGGGAGGGAGAGGGGAGGGAGAGGGGAGGGAGAGGGGGGGAGAGGAGAGGGAGGGGGGAAGAGGGGGGGAGAGGGGAGGGAGAGGGGGGGGGGAGGGGGAGGGAGGGGGGAGGGAGAGGGGAGGGAGGGGGAGGGAGAGGGGAGGGAGAGGGGAGAGGGAGGGAGAGGGGAAGAGGGGGGAGGGAGAGGGGAGGGAGAGGGGAGGGAGGGGGGAGGGAGGGGGGAGAGGGGAGGGAGAGGGGGAGAGGGAGGGAGAGGGGAGGGAGAGGGGGGGGAGAGGGGAGGGAGAGGGGAGGGAGAGGGACAGGGGAGGGAGAGGGGGGGGGGAGAGGGGAGGGAGAGGGGGGTGAGAGGGGAGGGAGAGGGGAGGGAGAGGGGAGGGAAGGAGAGGGGAGGGAGAGGGGGGGGGAGAGGGGAGGGAGGGGGGAGGGAGGGGGGAGAGGGGAGAGGGAGGGGAGAGAGAGGGGAAGAGGGGGGAGGGAGAGGGGAGGGAGGGGGGAGGGAGGGGGGAGGGAGGGGGGAGAGGGGAGGGAGGGGGAGGGAGGAGGGGGGAGGGGGGGAGAGGGGAGGGAGGGGGGAGGGAGAGGGGAGGGAGAGGGGAGGGAGGGGGGAGGGAGAGGGGAGGGAGAGGGGAGAGGGAGGGGAGAGAGAGGGGAAGAGGGGGGAGGGAGAGGGGAGGGAGGGGGGAGGGAGGGGGGAGGGAGGGGAGGGGAGAGGGGAGGGAGAGGGGAGGGAGAGAGAGGGGAGGGAGAGGGGAGGGGGGAGAGGGGAGGGAGAGGGGAGGGAGGGGGGAGGGAGAGGGGAGGGAGGGGGGAGGGAGAGGGGAGGGAGAGGGGAGGGAGGGGGGAGGGAGAGGAGGGAGGGGGGAGGGAGAGAGAGAGGGAGGGAGAGGGGGGAGGGGAGGGAGAGGGAGGAGGGGGAGGGAGGGGGGGGGGGAGGAGAGGGGGCCGTTGGATTAATTCTCGCGTCTTGATGGCAGAAGGAGCGGCGGGATTTTTGCTCCGTAAGCTCAATGTGAAAGAGCCATCAGCAGAAGATCCCTCGAAGGCGCATCGCACACAACCACGGCAGCAGCAGCAGCAACAGACAGCTGATGACGATGATGATGCACACACCATGGAGACTGTAAAACTCTCCGGCAGTCGTGGTGCGACTGTGGTCATGCAGAACAGACACCGTAGTGTTAACGTGTAGAGGCGCAATGCAACCAATTCTACAGATAACGAAGGAGACATCGCAGCGAATGTTGACGATGCCGATGATGATGATGACACACGACTCTGCTACTGCTCCTGGCTGAGTGTGACATTGTAGTTGGTTGTTCTGCATCGACATCGGCAGCCATTCGGAAGGAGATGAGCTCAATGCCAATGTATGCACTTGCCCCTACGTTCTGGTAAAGGCTACATGGGGGGGTTGGGGGATCTTTGTCTTTATTTTAAAGTACACACTTCTTCTTGTACGTATGTTGAACTTCTTTCGCACCGTACGTAGCCAACCGCGCTAACTGGAGGTGCGGGAGGGGGGGAAAGACAACAATCTAAGCAGACAAAAATCATAGTATTGGTTCTTTCGGTAAAGTCACCACGTAGAAGGGAAACAATACAATAATAAAAATATATAAAACAATAAAAATCTCACGACGTTTCGACTGCAACACAAGCAATCATCATCAGGTGTGAAACCCACAGTA
Organism: Petromyzon marinus; assembly: GCF_048934315.1. NCBI lineage: Eukaryota > Metazoa > Chordata > Hyperoartia > Petromyzontiformes > Petromyzontidae > Petromyzon > Petromyzon marinus. The sequence continues at coordinate 8,081,182 of NC_133730.1, forward strand.
AGAAGATTTGAAAAAAGTGGCGGTGTTTTTTAACGTTAGCACCACGGACAGCGATTTGGCAGTCATTCGGATGGACGAGTCCATCTATTTTTATTTATTTAAAGCTTTCGTGACTGCAGGGATTCATATTCTTGGCTCTTTCGGTAAAGTCACCACGTAGAAGGGAAACAATAAAATAATAAAAAATATATTGTTTCCCTTCTACGTGGTGACTTTACCGAAAGAACCAAGAATATGAATCCCTGCAGTCACGAAAGCTTTAAATCAAAAGACAAAAATCAGTTCGAAATGAATGTGTTTTCAATCCAGCAGATTTAAAACTGCTCCAGAGGTCTCCTAACCAATGTTGAGGTCCTCTTCCTCCTGCTGTTGCTGCTGTGTCCACCGCAAGAGGCCTTCAGCAGACAGAGTTTGTGTGGCTCTGCTGTTCTTCCGTTGCAGTGCAGACTCGTGGTGGTTGAACACGTAGGAGGCTTTCGCGACCAACATCGTCTACAATAGTTGATTTATTTAGGGTTAGATCGTGTAAATATGTTGTGGTTTTGATCTCCAACACACAACCGGTGCGCTGTACGACTACACTACTATACACTACACTATACACTACACTCAACACTACTATACCACTACACGATACACTACTATACCACTACACTACTCTACCACTACACTACTATACACTACACTATACACTACTATACCACTACACTATACACTACACTATACACTACTATACCACTACACTACTATACACTACACTATACACTACTATACCACTACACTATACACTACTATACACTACTATACTACTACACTATACACTACTATACCACACTATTATACACTACACTGTACACTACTATACACTACACTAATATACACTACTATACCACTACTCTACACTATACTACTATACACGACACTATACACTACTATACCACTACACTACTATACACTACACTACTATACCACTACACTACTATACACTACACTATACACTACCATACACTACACTACTATACACTACTATACCACTACACTACTAAACACTACACTATACACTACTTTACCACTACACTACTATACACTACACTATACACTACTCTACCACTACACTATACACTACACTATACACTACTCTACCACTACACTACACACTAGTGCTGTACTAGTAACGAACTGGCACATTCCGTTTACGTGACAAACCTTACTAATTGGCTGTGTCGGGTGGTGGTAGTTTTAACGACACAAATATTTTTTATTTACGCGAGCTAACCCCCCCCCCAAAAGACCTCTATTATTGAAGACTACAGTGGGTTTACTTTACGGTTGATTGTGTGGGTTGAATGGCCACAAAGAGGCTAAACTATTTTGTATTTTACCAGGTAAGGCCTCCACTGAGCTACGTGGCTCTCTCTTCAGAAGCGACCCTGGCTGACACAAACGATGGCTCAGAAAAGTGGCTCATCATCATCGTCGTCGTCATCATCGTCGTCGTCATCGTCACCATCATCGTCGTCGTCGTCATCGTCGTCGTCATCGTCACCATCATCGTCCTCGTCATCATCACCATCATCGTCATCGTCATCATCGTCGTCGTCGTCATCGTCACCATCATCGTCGTCGTCGTCATCGTCGTCGTCATCGTCACCATCATCGTCCTCGTCATCATCACCATCATCGTCATCGTCATCATCGTCGTCGTCGTCATCGTCACCATCATCGTCATCGTCGTCGTCATCGTCATCATCATCGTCGTCGTCATCGTCATCGTCACCATCATCGTCGTCGTCGTCGTCATCGTCACCATCATCGTCGTCGTCTTTATCGTCACCATCGTCGTCGTCGTCATCGTCACCATCATCGTCGTCGTTGTCATCATCGTCATCGTCACCATCATCGTCGCCGTCGTCATCATCGTCGTCGTCATCGTCACCATCATCGTCGCCGTCGTCATCATCGTCATCGTCACCATCATCGTCGTCGTCATCGTCACCATCATCGTCGTCGTCACCATCATCGTTGTCATCATCGTCATCGTCACCATCATCGTGGTCATCGTCGTCATCATCGTCATCGTCACCATCACTGTCGTCGTCATCATCGTCGTCGTCATCGTCACCATCGTCGTCGTCGTCATCATCGTCGTCGTCATCATAGTCGTCGTCATCGTCACCATCATCGTCATCGTCACCATCATCGTCGTCGTTGTCATCATCGTCGTCGTTGTCATCATCGTAACCATCATCGTCGTTGTCATCATCGTCGTCATCATCACCATCATCGTCGTCGTCATCGTGTGGAAATGAAGAGGAGCCAAATACTCCAAAACGCGAGACGTTGATTCTAAAAATGTGGAGGGAAAACCCGGAGAGAAATCCAAGCGACCACCACGGGGAGAGAGACACGCAAGCTCCAAATAAACCATCTTTGGGACCTTTTTGCCAGTATCCAAAATGATGAAAAATAATAATACGTTATATCCTTTCTGGCAATAAAACACGGAGTTACGATGTTCAAGCACAAGATACCTTTTTTTTTAAAAGGTATCTAGTCCGCATTAACCACACATATAGTTTTGCCACAAGCATGTGAACATCGTAACACCTATTCTTAGTTTTTTCGGTAAAGTCACGTTGAAGAGAAACAACAAAATAACAAAATATATATAAAACAATAAAAAATTATCACGACGTTTCGACCACAACTCAAACGGTCATCATCAGGTGTGTCGGTTTGCATAAATTTATTTTGAAAACGGCATATTTATTTATTTATATAAAAATAACGTTTGCGTTATTTTTATTTTTATATATAAAATAAATAAATAAATATGCCGTTTTCAAAATAAATTTATGCAAACCGACACACCTGATGATGACCGTTTGAGTTGTGGTCGAAACGTCGTGATAATTTTTTATTGTTTTATATATATTTTGTTATTTTGTTGTTTCTCTTCAACGTGACTTTACCGAAAAAACTAAGAATATGAATTACTGCAGTCACGAAAGCTTTAAATCAAAATCGTAACACCTTTTTAATGCCAGAAAGGTTAAAACATATCTTTCATCATATCCAAATATACAGCAGGCGTCAGGGTCGAACCCGCGACCTCCTGCATACCAGGGCGAGGGAGATGAGATCTCGCCACCGCGGCGCAACTATCAATGATCTTCTTCTTTGGTTCTTTCGGTAAAGTCACGTAGAATGAGAATAAAATAATAAATTGATAAAATAAAATAACACAATAATATTCTCACGACGTTTCGGCCACAACACAAGCGGCCTTCATCAGGTGAAGGGACGAGACTGTCTGGTAGCGCTGGAGTGTGTTGTCCTACCAGACAGTCTCGTCCCTTCACCTGATGAAGGCCGCTTGTGTTGTGGCCGAAACGTCGTGAGAATATTATTGTTATTTTATCAATTTATTATTTTATTCTCATTCTACGTGACTTTACCGAAAGAACCAAAGAAGATTAATCCTTGCAGTGACGAAAGCTTTAAATCGAAATTTATCAATTATCTTTCACTTATCTCTATGGCATCTGTGTGTCTCTTCGGGTTTACTAAATGGGCCCATCCATAGCGTGCACTGCACGGCAATTATTTGCACTGCTGCGTAACGTGTCAACTTACTGTTTGAGAGCGCGCTAAACAGTAGGGATATTCTTGGTTCTTTCGGTAAAGTCACGTCGTAGAGGGGAAACAATAAAGTAATAAAAAATGTAAAATACAATTCTCGCGACGTTTCGACTGCAACACACAAGCAACCATCATCAGGTGTGAAAACCACAGCAAGAATTTTTTTTTATTATTTCATTGTTTCCCTTCTACGTGACTTTTTTTTACCGAAATAACCAAGGGTATGAATCCCTGCAGTCACGAAAAGCTTTAAATCGAAAATTTAGTAGGGATGATGTTGCAGATCTCGAGACCTGCATTTGCTTTGTTTGAAGCTTCAATGTTCGTTTCAATGCATCTGACCGCGCGTACGCCACGCGGTAACCCAAGCGCCTACGTGGTCGCAGAAGTGACGTCACCGCGAGGAAGCCACGTCACAGCACGGGAGGAGCAGGAAGCCACGTGACAACGTGACGTCACACACGCCGGCAACTGCTTAAATTTTTTTCTGCCGCGGACGGTCCGAAATTTCGTAACGGGGGGCCCGAAACGGTGGGGGATTTCGTTTGGCGCCTGCCCGTATTGACCCCGACCGGGAGGGGGGAAATAAAAAAATAAAATAACTAAATCTGGACCGCGCGTCCTCCCGTTTCGCCCAGGGACGACGGGCGCCGCAAGCGGCGGGCGATCATGGATCACCGCGTGTCGGACCAAAGTTCGCCGCGGGGTAGCTCGACCCCCGGTGCGTCCCGCGAGGCTCCGCTGGCAGCCAGCGACGCTGGCGAAGGCGCCAGATGCGCCGGGGGAGGGCCCGTGCCCCGTTGGATGTGGCTCCCGAGTTCGCTGGCGACGTTCATCACGCACCTTCGCGCGAACTGCCCCCGCCGTCACCCAGCGCCGGTGCCTCAAGTGTGTCGTTTCATCGACCGCGCCGTTCCCTCGGGGGTCGGGGTTCTCAAACTTCTAAACGTCGGGCGCCATCGAAGCTGGCGCAAATGTTTTTGCCTCGGGAGAGTTGTGCGCATTGAGACCGGGGTGGGAGGTGGGGGGTGGTTGGGAGGTGTGGGGGGAACGTGTAACACAAGGGGACAGCCATGGCCGACTGCCTCGAACCGACAGCTCTCGATCGCTAGTAGGCCGGTAAGAGTCCGACGACGTTCGTAGGTTGGTCGTTCATCAGCCAAATTCGTTCGCGGGCGGTGGGGGTGTCCCGCGTGGCCGCGTGAAACGAAGTTTGGGCCCCGCGTGCGGCCCGTGTCTGGCCCACGGTGTTCGCAGGTCTCCCACCCTCTAATATCTAGAGGCCTGAGTGTGCAGCTTCAGAGCATGGACCTGCCAGTCCAAAACGGAGATTCTGATTACGATTTTAAAAGATTCCGAACAGACACCCGCGGAACCGACCCCCCGTGTCCGGCCATCGCGACGCCCCTCTCTGTGCTCCGCAAGAATCTCAAAGTGTAGGACCGGGCTCTGTGGGTGGGTGGGTGGGTGTGTGTGGCGGGAGGGGAGGGGAGGGGGGAGGCCGTAACACAGAATAACAACAACGGTATGTTTAATCGTAATCGGAACGACGACGACGACCACCACCACGACGACAACAACAACAACAACAACATTATTATTATTAAACCGAGAGAGAGAGAGAGAGAATGAAAACAAACCCACAAAGACGAACAAAGGTATGCACAGCACGGACTCGGGAACCGCGTCTCGATGAAGTTCACTTACAAATCACGTCACAAGATTGTCGCCACGGGTATCGAAACAGCGCGAGCTGTGCACACAGGACGCGCGGGTGCGCTAACGCACGCGGGGCGCGTGCCCGCTCGCAAAATCAGAGGCACAAGATCGGCTTTTTTTTTTGTTCTCGTCTTTTTTCTTTTCATCTTTTCATTTAAAAAAAAAGAGAGAGAGAGAGGCGCGTCCCGAGAGACCGAGGAGGAGGAGAGACGGAGGAGGAGAGACGGAGGAGGAGAGACGGAGGAGGAGAGACGGAGGAGGAGAGACGGAGGAGGAGAGACGGAGGAGGAGAGACGGAGGAGGAGAGACGGAGGAGGAGAGACGGAGGAGGAGAGACGGAGGAGGAGAGACGATCACCGCCTTAAAGAATCGAGAACAATCCCGACGGACGGGCGGGCAGCACGAAGAGAGACGCCGCACACGGACGCCCCCCACATCTCCGCCGCGAGCGTGCGAGCGTGCGAGTGCAAAACCAACATTCGCTTGGGGGGGCGGGGGGGGGGGGGGTCTTTTTCATGTTTGTTTAATCCACGGGGAGGAGAAGTACATTTTTTTTTTGCTTACCACACGGGAGGGGGGGGGGCTGAATAAGACGTTCATTACCAATCACCACCCTCCCCTTTCGCCCCCCCCTCTCCTTTGTTATCCCCCGCCCCCCCCCCACCACCACTGGCCAAATCTGAGTCGAACCATCGTGGTCGCTTTACAGTTACACGGTTGGCTGTTTTTTTTCTTTCCCACCAGCTGTTTTTTGTTTGTTTGCCGTGCCGAGCCAGAACCAAACAGTAAAACGCGCTTTGGACTTGCGGGACGACGTCCGAGTCTGGCTCTGGGTGGGTGGGGGCAGGGGGGGGGTCAAGCAGGGCCACGGGGTGGGGCCAAGCAGGGCCACGGGGTGGGGGTCAAGCAGGGCCACGGAGCGGGGCCAAGCAGGGCCACGGGGCGGGGCCAAGCAGGGCCACGGGGTGGGGCCAAGCAGGGCCACGGGGCGGGGCCAAGCAGGGCCACGGGGTGGGGCCAAGCAGGGCCACGGGGTGGGGGTCAAGCAGGGCCACGGGGTGGGGGTCAAGCAGGGCCACGGGGCGGGGCCAAGCAGGGCCACGGGGTGGGGCCAAGCAGGGCCACGGGCTCAGTGATACGGCTTCTGGCAGCGGGGCTCCGTGCCATTCAACAGCGCTCGCGCCCCCCACTGCCAACCCTCGACCACCCCCACCCGTCACCACCACACCAGCAACCCCCCCCCCCCACTAACCCCCCGGCGCCTGAGCTACACGAACACATGCCCCCCCCCCCCCCCCCCTGCATGCTCAACAGTTACACCGCCACCACCGCGCACGCCGATGGCGGGAGAGAGAGGGAGAAAGCGCGTCCCGTGGGACGACTTGATGGCGATATTGACGACGGGAAGGGTAGTCAACTTCCACGACACGCCGGGTTGACCCCCCAAGGAGGGGGGGGGGGGGTGGGGGATGTCCTCGGCGAGCCTCCCCCTGCGACCCTCTGACCCCAGCCGCCCTGGCCCCAAAGTTCATTTCGACGTTTTGGCCAATTCCATCGTCGTCGAGGCTGCAGCAAGCGAAGCGTCCCCGGAGGAACAAAAAGACCGCCGACCCCGGCACGGAGCGACAACCCCCCCACGTTGATCCACTTGTAGATACCTCACTAAAGTAACGGACAGGCGATAGGGTGGTAGGGATACGCCGTTTGATGTCTCAGAGCCTCCCGAAAAAGTCTCTCTCCCACCGATCTCAATTCGCGCGCGGTGTCACGTCCCGTTAACACGCTCCCCCATCCCACCGCCCCCCGCCCCCCCATGACCATGATTACTCCCCCCCCCAGCAAAGGCCTCACAGAGGGTCGGTCCTATCAAGTTATTTTAGCAGTAGGGGGCCAGTGAAGTTGTCCGATGCGATCCTAAGTTGGTCGCAAGTGGGGTGGGGGGTTGAGGACGCGCAGGTGGCGCATCTGTCAAAGTCATCTCAGTCCAGTCAACCCATGGCACCACCTGGGCCTGTCCCGTGACCTCTTCCTGCACCTAGCCTGGCACAGCAGTCAACCCATGGCACCACCTGGGCCTGTCCCGTGACCTCTTCCTGCACCTAGCCTGGCACAGCAGTCAATCCAAGGCATCACCTGGGGTCTGTCCCGTGACCTCTTCCTGCACCTAGCCTGGCACAGCAGTCAACCCATGGCACCACCTGGGTCTGTCCCGTGACCTGCACCTAGCCTGGCACAGCAGTCAACCCATGGCACCACCTGGGTCTGTCCCGTGACCTCCTCCTGCACCTAGCCTGGCACAGCAGTCAACCCATGGCACCACCTGGGTCTGTCCCATGACCTCCTGCACCTAGCCTGGCACAGCAGTCAACCCATGGCACCACCTGGGCCTGTCCCGTGACCTCTTCCTGCACCTAGCCTGGCACAGCAGTCAATACAAGGCATCACCTGGGGTCTGTCCCGTGACCTCTTCCTGCACCTAGCCTGGCACAGCAGTCAACCCATGGCACCACCTGGGTCTGTCCCATGACCTCCTCCTGCACCTAGCCTGGCACAGCAGTCCACCCATGGCACCACCTGGGTCTGTCCCGTGACCTCCTCCTGCACCTAGCCTGGCACAGCAGTCAACCCATGGCACCATCTGGGTCTCTTCCGTGACCTCCTCCTGCACCTAGCCTGGCACAGCAGTCAACCCATGGCACCACCTGGGCCTGTCCCGTGACCTCTTCCTATCAGCAGCAGCAGCAGCGACACTTTAAACTCGACGAGAACTAAACGACATTTGATTTTACCAGGCAAGGCCCACCGAGCTATGCTGTGCCGCTCTTTTCCAGAAGCCACCCGTCACAAATGATAGCTCAACGAGGTGGGTTTATCATCATCACGTGGAAATTTACAGCATCCAAGTAACTCTAAACGCCGCGACGGTGACTTTGAATACGAAGGCGGGGGGGAGGGGGGTGGGGAAACCGGAAGACCCGGAGACAAATCCACGCCACCACGGTGAAAGAGAGCGAGACACGCAAACTCCAAAATACTCAGGCGTCAGCGTCGGGATCAAACCCACGGCAGGCGAGGTAGTTAACATCTCCTAGCCACCGCGACAACCCCTAGATTCCACTCCTCCGTGGCATCACAGCCTGGCACAAGCGCCGTGATGATGTCACCGCCACTTACTGGCGAACGGCGCTTCTTGGCGTTGCCGACGATCACAATTGGGCCTTTTGCAGGATATGCTTTCGGCACCCCGGGGGACGTTGCTGGCAAAATACCTGTCACATCGCACGAGGGGGATTCTGTCCTTTTTTTTTTTTAAATCCGCGGGAGGAAAATCAAGAGCACCCGGCGGAAAGCCATGCAGAAACATAGGCGGGGGGAGAGAACGCACAAAATTCTAAGGCACCCGGAGTTGGGGATCGAACCCAGGGGCCCTGCTCACGAGCGGTCACCAGATGGGGAGCCGTCGGCTGCTCTCTCAATGTTCGCTCGGTCGTTGAGAAGCAAAGTCGGGGGCGGTCATGGGAAATCGGTGGGGTATCTGCACGTGGATCACACTGCACACGTGCCGTACACGTACGTGGGAACTTCTTTCGCACCGTGCGTAGCCGACCGTGCCAATTGGAGGTGCGGGAATAGTGGGAGCAGTGGTGGTGTGGTGTTGGTGTTGGCAGTAGTGGTGGTGGTGGTAGTAGTAGTTAGTGGTGGCGAGATGATGATGGTGGATGCAGTGGTGTTGGTGTTGGTATAGCGGTGGCGTATGTGTGTGTGTATGTAGAACTTCTTTTGCACCGTACGTAGCCAACCGTGTTAATCGGAGTTGCGGGGGCGGCGGGGGGGGGTGTGTGGAATGAACGTCGGAGTGGCGGTTAGCGCACCGGGCTCCGACCCTGGCGACCTGGGTTCGACATCCGACCACGGCCAACGTCAGATGGCCAAGCATCGCCGGAACTGGTCCGGAACCAGAACCGGCCCCGCCGCCCATCTCCGCTCCTTCGCCGACCGGCGCCGGAGCGGCGCGGGTTCGCCGGAGCCGCCCAGCGGTCCCGAACCCTGCCGAGCTTCCCCGGCTTCCCGACGAAGACTGCGAGGGGTAGGAGGGGGTGAAATCTCGCGGACGATGCGCGCTTCGTTCCGCGCGTGAACGAATCGCCACGTGGTGCAACTGGGCGTGTTTGGTGCACCGTCGTGCAGGTGGAGACGCACCGCACGCACCCACGCACCCACGCACGCACGTGTACATACACACTCTGGCTGGGGATTGTCCACAGGACAAGTATTGGCTGCAGGCAGTCTCTGGCTCCCGCCACCGGATCCTCACCGCGCTGGGTTTAAGAGACGCGAGCACATCAACGGGGGGCGGGGGGGGGGGGCAGAGTGCGGGGATAGCGGGCGGGTCGGGGGGTGGGTTGGGTTAATTTAGGACCAGGGCTGGGGTTAGGGGTTAGTGGGAGAGTTTGAAGTATAGCGCTGGGGTTAGGATTAGGGTGATAGGTTCGGACGAGGCTAATTGGATAGGGGTTTAGGGTAATAGTTGTGAGTTCGTGAGCAGGATAGGTTCACAGTTTGGGGCAGGGTTAGGGGTGCGATCGATTGGTGTCAGGTTCAGATCAGGAGGTGAGGGCCTACCGCGGGAGCCTGGGGCGAGATGCAGTAAGCGAGCCTCGTTGATTTGTGGGGTGGGTTTGTGGGGGGTCGGTTTGTGGGGGTCGGTTTGAGGGGTCGGTTTGTGGGGGTCGGTTTGTTGGGGTCGATTTGCGGGGTCGGTATCGCTGTACCAAGATCTGGTACCGGTATCGTGGTTACCTGCACGGTGTTGATAACACGACACACGCCCAAGGGTTTTGGCGACGGTGGTAGAGGTGGCTGACCCCAGGTAACGCGGTGATAACTGATCGCTCACCAACATCTACCGAAACTAAACAATGATTTTCATTTGAACAAGCGAGGGACCACTGAGCTGGCTGTCGCAAATCATAGCTCAATGAAGTGGTTTATATCATCATCATCATCACCACGTGGAAATGTATAGCAGCAGCAGCAGGATTGAACTCACGACGTACTGCATACCCGGCGATGTAGTTAACACCTCGCCACCACAACCCACCACTACCACCACCACCACCGCCACCGCGTCCCGCCACCCAAGAGGAAGGTAACACCGGGGCAGACACCCGGCAACTCTCGCCCCAAGCGGCGGCGTCGCGGTCGCGCCAAAACCTCGGAGGCGGAGAGAAACCTGCGGGGTGGCGGGCCGGGGTCGGGGGGTCGGGGGGGTCGGGGGTCGCGAACAACGGGTTTCCAACTACCAGGGCCGCCGTTCCGCGTCCACGAGCGTCCGCGGCTCACACCCCGCGCCCCTCTGCCAGATCCCCGAGCCGCTGTGTAATGGCCGCTGCTAAAAACAAAAAAAAAGATTAAATAATTCGGAGGTGCAAATATTTTCGGACGTTTCCATCGTCGTCATCGCGATCGCCGCTAAACCCCCCATGCACATCCCACACACCTCCCCCCCCCCCCCCACGCACGGGAAACCTGGACACGTAGAGGGGTACTCCCCCCCCTCTTCCCTTAGCCCCCCCTCCCCCGTCTGCCACCGTCCCCCAAACCCCCCTCGTCAGCCCCCGCGTTTTAAAAGAGGGATGGGGGCGGCCGGGATTTCTTAAAGACAGTCATTCGACTACACGCAAACTACTGAACGTTACTAAACGACGGTGACAACAATAATTATAATTGAAAACGTTTAAAATATATATACGTTCATGCCTGGCCGTCGGAGACATTTAATCAAAACAAAAACTGAAGGTTAAAATTCATTTTTTTAAAGGAAAAAAAAACCGAACGAACGGCTCAAACATTTTCTTTCTTCCCATAATGCAACTCGCCGCCCATTTTGGTTAGTGACTACTTCCTGTTGGCTGTTACTGCTGCTGATGCTGCTGCTGATGCTGCTGCTGCTGATGACGATGCTGCTGATGACGATGCTGCTGATGACGATGGTGCTGCTGATGACGATAGCGCCGTTTGCTGCTACTGCTGCTGATGCCGCTGCCGTTGATGTTACCAATACTGCTGCTGACGCTGCTGCTAATGATGCTGATGGTGCTGCTGCTGCTGCTGCTGACGATGCTACGGCTGCTGTCGATGATGGCACCTCCCGCTGTCTGGCACAGCTGGGAAGGGGGAAGCCGTTCCGTTTTGGTTCAAAATCCGCGTGGATCCGGAGCGAGCGAGCAAGCGAGTGAGTGAGCGGAGCCGCGGGCTAACGGAGCCGCCCAGGATGACCTCTATCACTCGCGACGCTCTGACGAGAAAGGCCCACTGCCGATGCTCCGACCGGCGTCCTTCCACGTCACCGCAGCCTCAAGGCCCCCCCCGCCCCCCACTCCACACCCTCCAACTCCCCCAGCTGGCGCCGGTTACCGTGACGACGCGAGGTCCTCGGACGCCGGTCCTGAAGGGTCACGAGTTCAATTCCCAGGCCGAGGTGGGGGGTTGGAGGCCAAATCAGCTCATCTCAAACATAATCACCGCCGTCGTCGCACGGACATACTGGGCCCCGACATAATAACGTGGAATTTCCACGGATGACGAGGATGAACGCCGCACCGCTTCCTAACTTATATTAACGCGTTTCCGCTCTCTCTCTCTCTAAAACTTTTAATTTATCTGGCGGAATATTTTTTTTTATTTAAGTTTTTTTACATTTGGACTGCGGCACCGCCTCGTTGCGAAACGGCGTCATGGGGGGTCTTTAAAGTCCGCCCCCGAGGCAGACGGTTTGAGTGCTGTAGGGGGGGAGGGGGTAAGCGGGAGCCTCGCCAAACTTCATCCACGCCTTCCGGCATTTCCTCCTCCCTCCCTCCTCCATCTCCTCCCTCCTTCCTCCCTCCCTCCTTCCTTCCTTCACCGTCCTCGCAGACTCTTCCCGCAAAAATTCTTCTCACCGTTGTCGCCTTGAGGCCGGGGGAGTCAAACTGATGACTCGCTGCTGCTGCTGCTGCTGCCTCCGGGGAGGAGGGGAGGAGGGGGGAGGAAGGGTGGCTCGGAGGGGGGAAATTGGTGAGGAGCGAGGAGTGGGGGGGAGGCGAGTCGATGGTGGAGGGAGTTCCGTTCCGTGGCCGCCACCCCCCAGCGGCCCCTCCCACACTGCCCCCCACCCCCCAGCTTCTGCGTCGTTCTCCCCCCCCCCCCCCCCCCCACCGTGCCCGCCACCCACCGGCCGGAGCGAAGTTTCACCTCCTCCTCGCTCAGCGTCATTTCAGGAGGATCTTTGGGAGACAAAAGACAGGAAAACGGAGGTGGTCACGGCGGGGACGGGCGGGCGGGCTCCTGTGCGTCCACGGCCGCCCTCAGCCTTGCCCAGACCACCAGCCCAAGAGGTTTCGGCAGAACCCGCGCAGAGGGCGGGCGGGCGGGCGGCGCCCCCCATCGCGTGGCCGTAGCGAGCGTCGCCGCCGGGGAGGGAGACAAAGGCGGCCGGGCGTGGTGCTGGCCCACCCCCAGCCCCCTCGCGCGCCGCGCCGGCCTTCATCGGCGCTGCCGCTCGCTAACGGCGCTTGGCCCCGACGGTCCGTGGCGAGGCTATACGGAGGGGGGCGGGCGGGCGGGCGGGCGGGCGGGGGTCTTTGTCTTTGTGCGTGGGGGAGTGGTGGCGTGGTGGTTAGTGCTGCACTGCGCTACGAACCAGGCAGAGGCCCGAGTTCGAACAACGACGGAGATCGCCAGCGCCGTCGCGCGGCACGTTCGGATGCGCTGCTTCTGCTGCCGTCTGGAACGCTCTTTCCTTCCGACATTTGGAAGCCGCTGGGAGCTGTGATGCGCTTTTAAATCATCCATGAACAACTTATTTCGTTAGCTCGGCGGGGCCCTTACCTGGTTAAAATAAAACGGGGAAAGTTTAGTTTTAAGAAAATTATTCTTGACTTAAAGCTTTCGTGACGGCAGATCTGGAACACGGTAGGACCAGTACCTCGGCCGTGGCTGATCGTAGTTTTTTATGCGGTGGGCTCACTCGAAATTGATTTCTCGAAGACGATGATGGTACTTTGCAAGCCCACTGGCTATCAACAAAGAATCGCTCATGAAGCCATCCATATATATGTAGACACAGACACAATTGCAACTGATAAGATGGGTACAAACTCAGCAATCATTGGAAGGACGTTATCAACCAGTTTAAGTCATAATTGGCTGTGACGTTCCCATCGTACCACCTTCCGATGTTAGTTGTGCTTCACGCCCATTTCAAACTTGCCCTTTCACAGGATTCGCACCAACACAGCCACCTTGCACGCCGACCCGTGCGTTGAGCCTCTGCGATCTGCCATTAACATTCTAATCTCCCATGAACATGCTAATCTCCCATTAACATGCTAATTTTCACCTGGCTGCCCTTTGATTGGTGGAAAACCAACCACAGTCGGGTTGGGCTGCCCACCACTCACACTGTCATTGGCTGCTGATATTTGGGCGACACCCATTTCAAACCCCTTATAAACAGTTTGCCTTGGAAGCTCACCCCACCTCTTTTCCTGAAGACGACCGCTTGTGTTGCGATCGAAAAGTCATGGTTTTTTTTTATGTTATTTTCTTTGAACCTATCTATGTGACTTTACTGAAAGACCCAAGAATATTAGTTTATAATTATTTCGGTTTCCGACCCCTGGCATTTTTGTGTGTTTCTTTTCGTTGTCTTTCCAGCGCACCGCCGACTGGCACGGTTGGCTATGTACGGTGCGAAGTTCAACACTGCCCATATACTAACACGACCCATAGACTAACACTACCCATAGACTAACACTGGCCATATACTAACACTACACATAGACTCAACACTGTCCATAGACTCAACACTGCCCATATACTAACACTGCCCATAGACTAACACTGCCCATAGACTAACACTGCCCATAGACTAACACTGCCCATAGACTAACACTGCCCATAGACTAACACTGCCCATAGACTCACATTGCCCATAGACTAACACTGCCCACAGACTCAACACTACCCATAGACTCAACACTACCCATTGACTCAACACTGCCCAAAGACTAACACTGCCCATAGACTCACACTGCCCATAGACTTACACTGCCCATAAACTCACACTGCCCATAAACTCACACTGCCCATAGACTCACACTACCCATAGACTAACACTGCCCATAGACTCAACACTGCCCATAGACTTACACTGCCCATAGACTCAACATTGCCCACAGACTCAACACTACCCATAGACTACCACTACCCACAGACTAACACTGCCCATAGACTAACACTGCCCACAGACTCAACACTGCCCATAGACTCAACACTGCCCATAGACTCACACTACCCATAGACTAACACTGCCCATAGACTCAACACTGCCCATAGACTTACACTGCCCATAGACTCAACATTGCCCACAGACTCAACACTACCCATAGACTACCACTACCCACAGACTAACACTGCCCATAGACTAACACTGCCCACAGACTCAACACTGCCCATAGACTAACACTGTCCATAGACCAACACTGCCCATAGACTCAACACTGCCCATAGACTCAACACTGCCCATAGACTCAACACTGCCCATAGACTCAACACTGCCCATAGACTCAACACTACCCATAGACTTAACACTGCCCATAGACTTAACACTGCCCATAGACTAACACTACCCATAGACTCAACACTGCACCATAGACTTAACACTGCCCATAGACTTAACACTGCCCACAGACTCAACACTACCCATAGACTCAACACTGCCAATAGACTCAACACTACCCATAGACTCAACACTGCCCATAGACTCAACACTACCCACAGACTCAACACTACCCACAGACTCAACACGGCACCACCGATTAGCACGGTTGGCTACGTATGGTGCGAAAGAAGTCCAACAATGCCCTCAGCCTTGTCTAGACCACCGTCTCAACAGAGCTGAACGCGTGCGCGCGTTGTGCGAGTGTGCCAGTTGGGGCCGTGAACTACGAACCCAGAGCCTCGAGTTCGACTCCCGCTCGCGACCAATTACAGTGCCAACAATTTTAAACAGGTCCTAGGCCTTCCCCTAGGTCGACTCGACCTGAAAATGAGTAGGTGGCGTGCTGTGTGTAAACAACGTCAGCACTGGGGAGACAAAGGCGGCCGAGCGTGGTGCTAGCCCCCACCTCCCCCCCACCACCCCCTCCCGCACATGCTGTGTGCTTGTGTGTGCGTGTGTGTGTGCATGTGTGTGTGCGTGTGTGCATGTGTGTGTGCGTGCGCTTGCCTGTGCGTGTGTTTGTGCGTGTGCGGGTTTGTGTGTGTGTGACTGTGCGTGCCTGTGCATGTGTGTGTGTGTGTCTGTGCGTGTCTGTGCGAGTCTGTGCACGTGTGTGTCTATGCATATCTGTGCGTGTGAGTGTCTGTGTGTGTCTGTGTGTGTCTGTGCGTGCCTGTGCATGTGTGTGCGTGTCTGTGCACGTGTGTGTCTATGCATATCTGTGCGTGTCTGTGTGTGTCTGTGCGTGTGTGTCTGTGCGTGTGTGTCTGTGCGTGTGTGTGTGTCTGTGCGTGTGTGTCTGTGCGTGTGTGTGTGTCTGTGCGTGTGTGTGTGTGTCTGTGCGTGTGTGTCTGTGTGTGTGTCTGTGCGTGTGTGCGTATGTGCGTGTGTCACACCTGCCCGGCAGATGCGGCCGAAGTGACGAACTGCAGGCCGGGGTTCGTCGCCGTGACGACCGTGCCGGGCATCATGGGAACTGCCGGTCGGGGGAAGAGACAAGGAAGAACAATCATGGACACGCCGTGAAGGTCCCTCCCTCGCGAGGATTTCCTGTGCACACGCATTTTCTCAACCGGTTCCGGGCCGCCCCTACGTCGACTCGGCCTCAAATGAGTACACCTGGTGTGGTGTGTAAACATCGCCACTGCTGGGCGTGGTGCTGGCCACCCAGCCAATCGTGCGTCGTGCTGGCCTTCATAGGTGTTCCCTAACAGCACTTGCCCCAACAGTTTGTTGAAGGCTATATGGGGAATCTTTGTTGTGTGTGTGCGTGCATTCGTGTGTGTGTGTGCGTGCATTCGTGTGTGTGTGTGTGCGTGCATTCGTGTGTGTGTGTGTGCGCGCATTCGTGTGTGTGCGCGCATTCGTGTGTTTGTGTGTGTGCGTGCATTCGTGTGTTTGTGTGCGCGCATTCGTGTGTGTGTGTGCATTTTGTGTGTGTGTGCGTGCATTCGTGTGTGTGTGTGTGCATTTTGTGTGTGTGTGTGCGTGCATTCGTGTGTGTGTGTGTGTGCATTCGTGTGTGTGTGTGTGTGTGCGTGCATTCGTGTGTGTGCGCGTTCATGTGTGTGCGTCCGTGTGTGTGCGTGCATGTGCGTGTGCTTGCGTTCGTGTGAGTGCGTTTGTGTGTGTGCGTGTACGTGTTTGTGCGTGTATACGTGCGTGTGTGTGTGTGTGAATTCGTGTGTGTGCGTGTGTGTGCGTGTGTGTGTGTGCGCGCGTGTGTGTGCGCGCGTGTGTGTGCACTTATGTGTGTGCATGTGTGGGTGTGTGTGCGTGGCAGTGAGGAAGCCACGTGGTGGAATCTGTCACTGCCAATACTAATGGTGAGCGGCCAATACTACACCTCTCCCCCCATACACAAAGACGCCCCATATAGCCTTTAACAGCCTATACGACAAAGATGCACCCATTTAGCCCCGTTCCTAGACAAACAGACCCCTACACACACACACACATAACTACCTACAAACAGAACACCCTACACACACACACACAGAACCACCTACACACAGAACACCCTACACACACACACAGAACCTACCACACACACATCAACCCCTACGCACACACACATAACCCCCTACACACACACACACACAGAACCCCCTACACACACACAGAACCCCCAACGCACACACACAGAACCCCCAACACCCGCCATTCACCACTAAGTGATGGTGACGTCACCGTGCCAGGCCAGGTGCACTTCGAGGTTACCACATGAAGTGTCGAAGGCTCGCTGCTGACAAGAGGTCTCGGGACAGGTGTCATGGGTTGGATGACTGAGATGACCGGTAGATGCACCAGCCGTACCCCCCCCCCACTGTGCCAACTTGCTGCTCTTTATCAGCCCGGCGCTCCGCTCGTTGTTGTGAGCGTCGCTCCTCCGCCCTCCGTTGTTGTTGGAGGGCGACTGCCTGCAACTGC
This sequence comes from Petromyzon marinus, assembly GCF_048934315.1. Taxonomy (NCBI): domain Eukaryota; kingdom Metazoa; phylum Chordata; class Hyperoartia; order Petromyzontiformes; family Petromyzontidae; genus Petromyzon; species Petromyzon marinus. The sequence goes on from NC_133730.1 coordinate 8,098,736, forward strand.
CCAATAGCGTCCTTCACGAGCCTCCTCCACAGAGGCCGATCTTGACACCGCTGGTACCAGTTATCGGCAAGTCCACTCAGCTCCACGTCCTCCTGTACCACATCACTCCATCTCTTCTCTCGCCCGTGCCGCGCCCGTTTAGCTCCCTCAATCCGGCCGAACAAAAGCTGTTTCGGCATGCGGTGGCTGGGCATGTGGGCTACATGACCCAGCCATCGCAGCCTTGCCCGCCGGAGGAGCTCACCGATGGGACCTTGCCCAGATCTTTAAAGGATTTGTGAGCTCCTCACACAATCCAGTCTGGTTAAACCCAAGATGGATCGAAGGCAGGCCAGCCTAAATGTTTCTAACCGGCGAAGATGTTCCATTAGGGGGGTCCACGTTTCGCAAGCGTAGAGAAGGGAGGGAATGACCGTGGCCGAGAAGACCTGAAGCTTAGTGCGGAGCGACAGACCAGGTAGCTTCCACACAGCGTTACGCAACCAATGAAAAGATATTGCCGCTCAACTGATTCGGAGTGAGACCTCTGCTGTTAAACTGGAGCCGGTCATAAGCACACTGCCCAGGTATGGGAAACTCTCCACTCGCTCCACAACTGCCCCATCACCGATTGGGAGTTGTGGGGGTGTAGTGTCCGATGGTACAAAATACCCAGGCAGGTGCTTAGTTTTGGTGGGGCTGATGGTAAGGCCCCACCTCTTAGTGGCACGCTCCAGTCTCAGCAGCAGCGTCTCCAACTCCTCCTCTGAATGAGCAGCTATTACCAAATCATCAGCATACATAACGTGGTTGAGCAATAGGGAGCCATCCCTTGACCGCACCCGGGCATCGATTAGCCTCCCATTATATCTGTACCATATGGAGATTCCCCCGGTACAGCTATTGAAGGCTTCACGAACTACGTGGTTAAAATAGATGTTAAATAATGTGGGAGCCAGAGGACACCCCTGTCGCACCCCAAGGTGTACAGGGAATGGCTCTGACTCCCGGCCACGTAGTTTTACCCGGGCCCGCTCACCATCATGAAGGTCCTTAATGATTGTGAGCAGAGGGTCAGGTACTCCAAAAGCACGAAGAACCTACACACACACACACACTTACACCTACACACACACTTACACCCACACACACAATGACACCCACACACACACTGACACCTACACTCACACTTACACCTACACACACTGACACCCACACACACACACCTACACCCACACCTACACACACACACTTACACAGACACACACTTACACCTACACACACACACTTACACCTACACCTACACACTTACACACACACACACTTACACGTACACCTACACACACACTTACACCTACACCTACACACACTGACACCCACACACACTGACACCTACACACACACACACTGACACCCACACACACCTACACCTACACACACTTACACCTACACATGTACACACACTTACACCTACACACACACTTACACCTACACACACACACCTACACACACACCTACACACACACACACTTACACCTACACACACACTTACACCTACACACACACACCTACACACACACTTACACCTACACACACACACCTACACCTACACACACACCTACACACACTTACACCTACACACACACACCTACACCTACACACACCTACACACACACACACCTACACACACACTTACACCTACACACCTACACACACACACCTACACCTACACACACACCTACACACACTTACACCTACACACACACACTTACACCTACACACACACACCTACACACACACCTACACACACACCTACACCTACAGACACACACCTACACACCTACACCCACCTACACACACACTGACACCTACACACACACACCTACACCTACACACACACACCTACACACACCTACACCTACACCTACACACACACCTACACACACACACCTACACACACACACTTACACCTACACACACACACCTACACACACCTACACACACACCTACACTGACTGTGCCCCTCTCACTCACCCCCCTGCAGGAAGGCTGCGGTGGCGTGTGGCCCCCCGCCCTGGTAGTGGAGGAGGCCCGGGCCCAGCAGCGTGTGGGCGGTGTGGGGGGGGGCGGGGGGAGGGGGCCCCTGCGGTGGGGGGCCAGGGGGCGGGGCGGGGCCCGGCGAGCCCCACACCGAGTCGTCCAGAGCAGGGCGCTTGGCTGACGGAGACAGAGGGCCCGACTGCGGGGACACGGGGACAGGGAGACACCACGGGGACACGGGGACAGGGAGACACCAGGGGGACACGGGGACAGGGGAGACGCCAGGGGGACACGGGGACAGGGAGACACCAGGGGGACACGGGGACAGGGGAGACGCCAGGGGGACACGGGGACAGGGAGACACCAGGGGGACACGGGGACAGGGAGACACCAGGGGGACACGGGGACAGGGAGACGCCACGGGGACACGGGGACACGGGGACAGGGAGACACGGGGACACGGGGACAGGGGAGACGCCAGGGGGACACGGGGACAGGGAGACGCCACGGGGACACGGGGACAGGGAGACACGGGGACAGGGAGACAGGGAGACACGGGGACACGGGGACAGGGAGACACGGGGACACGCCAGGGGGACAAGGAGACACGGGGACACGGGGACAGGGGAGACGCCAGGGAGACACGGGGACAGGGGAGACACGGGGACAGGGAGACACGGGGACACGGGGACACGCCAGGGGGACAAGGAGACACGGGGACACGGGGACAAGGAGACACGGGGACACGCCGGGGGGACACGGAGACAAGGAGACAGGGAGACACGGGGACACGCCAGGGGGACAAGGAGACAGGGGGACACGGGGACACGGGGACAAGGAGACAGGGGGACACGGGGACACGCCAGGGGGACAAGGAGACAGGGGGACACGGGGACACGGGGACAAGGAGACACGGGGACACGCCAGGGGGACACGGGGACAGGGGAGACGCCAGGGGGACACGGGGGTGGGGGGTGGGACATGTGGGGACACGGCGGGGATAGGCACGTGGGGACAGAGGGACACAGAGACACCAAGAGACACAGACACACGCGACATTGTAGACACACGCAGAAACGCACGCGGGAAGAGGCACAGAGACAGGCAGACACACACACACACACGGACACACCGACACATGGACACAATCAGCAGACACACACACACGGACACACGTACACACCGACACATGGACACAATCGGCAGACACACACACACGCATCAAACCAGTTACAATGGCCGTGCTTGCGGGCTCCCTTGGGCAGCAGTAGCACACCAACAACCACCGACCAGCAGTCTCACTCGGTAACACGCGCACGCAAAGACAAAGATCCCCCGCGTAGCCTTAACGGACCATCGGGGCAAGTGCCGCTGGCGAGTAGCAGCGAGCACCTATGAAGGCCGGCGCTGTGGCACGCGAGGGGGTGGGTGGCCAGCACCACGCCCGGCCGCCTTTGTCTCCCCGGAGGCGATGTTTTACACGCAGCGCCGGGTACTCATTTGAGGCCGAGTCGACCTAGGGGAGGCCCAGGGACCGGTTCAGATAATCGCCACCGGTGTTGGCCGTGAGCGCGAATCGAACCCGGGTCGCCGGGTTCGTAGCGCGGCACTAACCGCTGCGCCACCGCTCCCCGCACCAACGCAGGGGCGGACAACATTCGCCGCCAAGCGGCGGTGACGTCAACCGCGGCCCCTTGTGCCAGGCTAGGTGCACCGAGGCCGCCACGTGAAGCGTCGAAGGCTCTCTCGCTGCTGGGCAGGAGGAGGAGGAGGAGGGCACGGGACAGACCCAGGTGGTGCCATGGATTGACGGGACTTCAGGACGACCGGCAGATGCGCCGCACACGGACGCACACACACACAAGACACACGGACACACACACACAAGACACACGGTCGGACACACGGACGGACACACACACACACAAGACACACGGTCGGCATGGACACACACACACAAGACACACGGACGGACACACACACACACAAGACACACGGTCGGCACGGACACACACACACAAGACACACGCACGGCACACACACACACACGCACGGCAGTCGAGGAGAGGGGACGCCAAGAGGGGGTCGTGTGAGCCATGCGTCGCGGACACGATGGGGTCAACCCGCGCCCGGGCGAGCGAGCGAGCGGGCGAGCGGGCGGGCGGGCGAGCGGGCGGGCGAAGGAGCGGGCAGACTCTGCGATGCGAGCGACGGGGTGGGTGGGTGGGTGGGGGGGCGAGCAGGGCGACCGAATTCTCCAGATTATCACTGCTCACGGCCCCGGTATAAATCCAGCAGGTGGATAGTCCACAATGCTATGGTGGGCACCCAGAGGCGAGGTTAGCGATACGGTGGGGGGGGGGTAGAGACTCATACCCAGCGTCCGTCAGGGGTGGACAATTTGACGATTCAGTTTACGCGGGTCGCTCTCTCTCGTTCTCTCTCCCACTCTCTCGTTCTCTCTATCTCTCGCTCTCTCTCTCGTTCTCTCTCCCACTCTCTCACTCTCTCTCGTTCTCTCTCTCTCTCCCACTCTCTCTCTCTCGTTCTCTCTCTCGTTCTCTCTATCTCTCACTCTCTCTCTCGTTCTCTCTATCTCTCTCTCACTCTCTCTCGTTCTCTCTCCTACTCTCTCACTCTCTCTCGTTCTCTCTCTCTCTCCCACTCTCTCACTCTCTCTCATTCTCTCTCTCGTTCTCTCTCTCTCTCACTCTCTCGCTCTCTCTATCTCTCACTCTCTCTCTCGTTCTCTCTCTCGTTCTCTCACTCTCTCTCTCACTCTCTCTCTCTCACTCTCTCTCTCTCACTCTCTCTCACTCTCTCTCGTTCTCTCTCTCTCTCTCCCACTATCTCTCTCTTGTTCTCTCTCTCGTTCTCTCTCTCGTTCTCTCTCTCTCACTCTCTCTTGTTCTCTCTCTCCCGCTCTCTCTCGTTCTCGCTCTCTCTCTCGTTCTCGTCCTCTCTTGCTCTTGTTCTCTCTCTCCCGCTCTCTCACTTTCTCTCCCGTTATCCCGCTCTCTCTCTCTCACTTTCTCTCTCTCGTTCTCTCACTCCGCCGCTCCCGCTCTCTCAATCTCTCTCCCGCTCTCTCTCTCTCTGCCGCCGGGGGCCTGCGTGCCTCTACGCGAGAGTTCACCGTGGCACACAGTACGGCTACACGACACCGGGGAGATTGCTTTCGGCGCTGCCCTGGGGCTGACTGAACGTCGCTCCGCCGCTCCAAGCAGCAGCAGCAGCAGCAGCTGCTGCTGTGCCCGCCCGCCCGCCCGCCCGCCCGCCAGAGCGCACGGCCAGGTTCGGGCCCTGCTCAACTCGCAAGACTCCGGCGAGAGATGATCCGGTCAAAAAGGATTTGGCCGAATTAACGAAACACAAGACGTTCAGTACGATCGCTTCCGTTTTTCTAACAATTATCATTTAGCGAAGCTGACCGTGAACGGCGGGTGGGCCGGGTATGAAGGGGGTGCGGGCGCGGGTTGGGGGTTGCCGAGGGGGAGGGGAGGCCGCGTGCCCGGTGGCCTCGAGGTCAGTAACAAACCACGAGGTGTGAACACGACTCACGCGAGCACGCGGGGGGGGCGGGGGGGAGGGGGCCGATGGGGAGGTCGCCGTGGTGACAGCGCGATGGTGGGACGCTCCGTCGTCGTCACGTTCATGGTCGTCATCGGTTATCGCCATCACTGTCACTAGCAACACTAGTCAACGTTATCACTGTCACTAGCAACACTTGTCAACGTTATCACTGTCACTAGCAACACTAGTCAACGTTATCACTGTCACTAGCAACACTAGTCAACGTTATCACTGTCACTAGCAACACTTGTCAACGTTATCACTGTCACTAGCAACACTTGTCAACGTTATCACTGTCACTAGCAACACTTGTCAACGTTATCACTGTCACTAGCAACACTTGTCAACGTTATCACTGTCACTAGCAACACTTGTCAACGTTATCACTGTCACTAGCAACACTTGTCAACGCCATCACTGTCACTAGCAACACTTGTCAACGTTATCACTGTCACTAGCAACACTTGTCAACGTTATCACTGTCACTAGCAACACTTGTCAACGTTATCACTGTCACTAGCAACACTTGTCAACGTTATCACTGTCACTAGCAACACTTGTCAACGTTATCACTGTCACTAGCAACACTTGTCAACGCCATCACTGTCACTAGCAACACTTGTCAACGTTATCACTGTCACTAGCAACACTTGTCAACGTTATCACTGTCACTAGCAACACTTGTCAACGTTATCACTGTCACTAGCAACACTTGTCAACGCCATCACTGTCACTAGCAACACTTGTCAACGTTATCACTGTCACTAGCAACACTTGTCAACGTTATCACTGTCACTAGCAACACTTGTCAACGTTATCACTGTCACTAGCAACACTAGTCAACGTTATCACTGTCACTAGCAACACTTGTCAACGTTATCACTGTCACTAGCAACACTTGTCAACGTTATCACTGTCACTAGCAACACTTGTCAACGTTATCACTGTCACTAGCAACACTTGTCAACGTTATCACTGTCACTAGCAACACTAGTCAACGTTATCACTGTCACTAGCAACACTTGTCAACGTTATCATCGTTATCATCGTCCTTGTCGTCAACGTCGTCACCGTCGTCACAATCAACACTTGTCGTCACCGTCGTCACAATCAACACTTGTCATCACCGTCGTCACCATCGTCACAATCAACACTTGTCATCACCGTCGTCACAATCAACACTTGTCGTCACCGTCGTCACAATCAACACCTGTCGTCACCGTCGTCACTATCAACACTTGTCGTCACCGTCGTCACAATCAACACTTGTCGTCACCGTCGTCACAATCAACACTTGTCATCACCGTCGTCACCATCGTCACAATCAACACTTGTCATCACCGTCGTCACAAACAACACTTGTCGTCACCGTCGTCACCGTCGTCACCATCGTCACAATCAACACTTGTCATCACCGTCGTCACAATCAACACTTGTCGTCACCGTCGTCACCATCGTCACAATCAACACTTGTCGTCACCGTCGTCACCATCGTCACAATCAACACTTGTCGTCACCGTCGTCACCATCGTCACAATCAACACTTGTCATCACCGTCGTCACAATCAACACATTGTCATCACCGTCGTCACCATCGTCACAGTCAACACTTGTGTCACCGTCGTCACCATCGTCACAATCAACACTTGTCGTCACCGTCGTCACAATCAACACCTGTCGTCACCGTCGTCACTATCAACACTTGTCGTCACCGTCGTCACAATCAACACTTGTCGTCACCGTCGTCACCATCGTCACAATCAACACTTGTCGTCACCGTCGTCACTATCAACACTTGTCGTCACCGTCGTCACAATCAACACTTGTCGTCACCGTCGTCACAATCAACACCTGTCGTCACCGTCGTCACTATCAACACTTGTCGTCATCGTCGTCACAATCAACACTTGTCGTCACCGTCGTCACAATCAACACTTGTCGTCACCGTCGTCACAATCAACACCTGTCGTCACCGTCGTCATAATCAACACTTGTCGTCACCGTCGTCACAATCAACACTTGTCGTCACCATCGTCACAATCAACACTTGTCGTCACCGTCGTCACAATCAACACTTGTCGTCACCGTCGTCACAATCAACACTTGTCGTCACCGTCGTCACAATCAACACTTGTCGTCACCGTCGTCACAATCAACACTTGTCGTCACCGTCGTCATAATCAACACTTGTCATCACCGTCGTCACAATCAACACTTGTCGTCACCGTCGTCACAATCAACACTTGTCGTCACCGTCGTCACAATCAACACTTGTCGTCACCGTCGTCACAATCAACACTTGTCGTCACCGTCGTCACAATCAACACTTGTCGTCACCGTCGTCATAATCAACACTTGTCATCACCGTCGTCACAATCAACACTTGTCGTCACCGTCGTCACAATCAACACTTGTCGTCACCGTCGTCACAATCAACACTTGTCATCACCGTCGTCACAATCAACACTTATCGTCACCATCAACACCTGTCGTCACCGTCGTCACAATCAACACTTGTCATCACTGTCGTCACCGTCGTCACAATCAACACTTGTCGTCACCGTCTTCACCACCGTCACCGTCCCGAGGCTCTCGTCCCCGCATGGCAGCGCTCCGTGAGTTCACTCCGAGCCCCCGGGGCCGAGCGTGCGGCTCGTGGGGGGCTCTAGGAGCGAACTCAGGCGGTGGGGGGGGGGGGCGAGGGTGTGGAGGGGGGCGAGGGTGGGGGGGGGCGGATTTCTCAAAGATTAAAATTTCTCCCAAATATTCCACCGCCTCTCCCGCTCCCTTTCCTCTTCGCCGTTCAATTTTGGATTTTGTTTTTTTTTCACCGGATTCCTCGTCCTAATTTCGGTGACCCCCTCTCTAGCGGGAAGGGGGTGGGGGGTAGTGGTGAGGGGAGGTGGTGGGGGGAAGGTGGGGGGTGGGGGGTAGTGGTGAGGGGAGGTGGTGGGGGGAAGGTGGGGGAAGGTGGGGGTCACTTGTCCCGGTCTCTTGGGACTTCTCGCCCTGGGTTCACAGAAAATGATCAACCGCCAGTTTGGCTCGCGACCTCCCTGCCTCCTCCTCACCGCCCCCCCCCCCCCACCGATCGCGAGCAAAACCACCACCACCAGCACCACCACCAGCACCACCACCACCACCAGCACCACCACCAGCACCACCACCAGCACCACCAGTACCAGCACCACCCCGCGACCTCTGCATCGAACCCACCGTCGCACGACCACAACAACGCCGCCGCCGCGGCGGTGTGGGAAATGAAATTAACGTCACGATTAAAGTGACGTCAGCCGCCATCCCATGTCTCGCACTCGGGTTCAATTCCTGGTGCGGTTTTTGTTTTTGTTGTTTCACCCCCAACCCCCCCCCCCCAGCCCCCCCCCCCCCACCGTCAATTAAAATTTCGCCGGATTGGTGCCACGTGTAGGGCGATATTGTGGAGGTGCGACCCGGGTGCCGGAACGGGTGGGCAAAATAGTTTGGATTGCTTCATCTGGAGCTCCTTGCTCCCGTACACGTAAACTTTAGAACCGGCCATCACGAACCCGGTCCCCAACCCTGACCCTAACCTAACCCTGACCCTAACCCAACCCTGACCCTAACCAACCCTCACCCTAACCCAACCCTGACCCTAACCTAACCCTGACCCTAACCCAACCCTGATCCTAACCTAACCCTAACCCCGACCCTAACCCAACCCCGAACCTAACCCAACCCTCACCCTAACCCAACCCTGACCTTAACCTAACCCTGACCTTAACCTAACCCTGACCCTTACCCAACCCTGACCCTAACCTAACCCTGACCCTAACCCAACCCTGACCCTAACCCTAACCATGATTTTAAACTAAGCCCTGACCTAAACCTGGCCCAATCCTACCCCCTGGGTGTGAAACGTATTCCTATTTTTTCATACTTTGATACTGGCTGCACACCCCCGAGCTATCAATGCCCTGAGAGTGGCACTGTCCTTGTGCTGGTCACCTTTTGGCGTCCTCTGTTCTGACACCGGTGGCGAGACCAGGCCATCAAGAGAAGGCTGCGTGCCGTCTCTGGACACTGCCATACATTATTATTATCATCGGAGCCGTGTTTGTTTGCATGCTT